>NC_141802.1:2703538-3303538 GCF_057944985.1 Cucurbita pepo subsp. pepo
TGAAAGCCCAAATAGCCTTGGACCGATGAAAGCCATTTTTAATTATAACCACAATTCCATTGTCGTCCAGCGGTTAGGATATTTGGCTTTCACCCAGGAGACACGGGTTTGATTCCCGGCAACGGAACTTTTTTATTTCAGTATTATATTGGGCCGGCCGAGGAAAGCCCAAATAGCCTTGGACCGATGAAAGCCATTTTTAATTATAACAACAATTTCGTTGTCGTCCAGCGGTTAGGATATCTCCGGGTTCGATTCCCGGCAACGGAACTTTTTTATTTCAGTATTATATTGGGCCGGCCGATGAAAGCCCAAATAGCCTTGGACCGATGAAAGCCATTTTTAATTATAACTACAATTTCGTTGTTGTCCAGCGGTTAGGATATCTGGCTTTCACCCAGGAGACCCGGGTTCGATTCCCGGCAACGAAACTTTTTTATTTCAGTATTATATTGGGCCGGCCGATGAAAGCCCAAATAGCCTTGGACCGATGAAAGCCATTTTTAATTATAACCACAATTCCGTTGTCGTCCAGCGGTTAGGTTATCTGGCTTTCACCCAGGAGACCCGGGTTCGATTCCCGGCAACGGAACTTTTTCGGCCGATGAAAGCCCAAATAGCCTTGGACCGATGAAAGCCATTTTTAATTATAGCCACAATTCCGTTGTCGTCCAGCGGTTAGGATATCTGAGCCATTTTTAATTATAACCACAATTCCGTTGTCGTCCAGCGGTTAGGATATCTGGCTTTCACCCAGGAGACCCGGGTTCGATTCCCGGCAACGGAACTTTTCCGGCCGATGAAAGCCCAAATAGCCTTGGACCGATGAAAGCCATTTTTAATTATAACCACAATTCCATTGTCGTCCAGCGGTTAGGATATTTAGCTTTCACCTAAGAGACCCGAGTTTGATTCTCGGCAACTGAACTTTTTTATTTCAGTATTATATTGGGCCGGCCGAGGAAAGCCCAAATAGCCTTGGACCGATGAAAGCCATTTTTAATTATAACTACAATTTCGTTGTCGTCCAGCGGTTAGGATATCTGGCTTTCACCCAGGAGACCCGGGTTCGATTCCTGGCAACGAAACTTTTTTATTTCAGTATTATATTGGGCCGGCCGATGAAAGCCCAAATAGCCTTGGACTGATGAAAGCCATTTTTAATTATAACCACAATTCCATTGTCGTCCAGCAGTTAGGATATTTGGCTTTCACCCAGGAGACTTGGGTTCGATTCCCAGCAACGGAACTTTTTTATTTCAGTATTATATTGGGCCGGTCGATGAAAGCCCAAATAGCCTTGGACCGATGAAAGCCATTTTTAATTATAATCACAATTCCGTTGTCGTCCAGCGGTTAGGATATCTGGCTTTCACCCAGGAGACTCGGGTTCGATTCCCGGCAACGGAACTTTTCCGGCTGATGAAAGCCATTTTTAATTATAACCACAATTCCGTTGTCGTCCAGCGGTTAGGATATCTGAGCCACAATTCCGTTGTCGTCCAGCGGTTAGGATATCTGAGCCATTTTTAATTATAACCACAATTCCGTTGTCGTCCAGCGGTTAGGATATCTGGCTTTCACCCAGGAGACCCGGGTTCGATTCTCGGCAACGGAACTTTTTTATTTCAGTATTATATTGGGCCGGCCGATGAAAGCCCAAATAGCCTTGGACCGATGAAAGCCATTTTTAATTATAACCACAATTCCATTGTCGTCCACCGGTTAGGATATTTGGCTTTCACCCAGGAGACCTGGGTTCGATTCCCGGCAACGGAACTTTTTTATTTCAGTATTATATTGGGCCGGCCGATGAAAGCCCAAATAGCCTTGGACCGATGAAAGCCATTTTTAATTATAACCACAATTCCGTTGTCGTCCAGCGGTTAGGATATCTGAGCCATTTTTAATTATAACCACAATTCCGTTGTCGTCCAGCGGTTAGGATATCTGAGCCATTTTTAATTATAACCACAATTCCGTTGTCGTCCAGCGGTTAGGATATCTGAGCCATTTTTAATTATAACCACAATTCCGTTGTCGTCCAGCGGTTAGGATATCTGGCTTTCACCCAGGAGACCCGGGTTCCAACGGAACTTTTTTATTTCAGTATTATTGAAGCCCAGTCTTAACTGGGCCGATGAAAGCCCAATTTCTTAATATTAATTATTAAGAATTACGATTTAACTGGGCCGATGAAAGCCCAAATAGCACTTGGACCGATGAAAGCCCAATTGCTTAATATTAATTATTAAGAATAATGACGTAAGCATATGGATGAATCAGGACAGGTTAATGGTTAACAGAGGTGGTAATGAAGTCAAAAGAAAACCTGCGTGGAATATGAGTAATTATGTACAAAAATTCTTTAATTTATAAACTTGAAAACAAAAATTCATTATTTTTTCAATGTCCGCTTAACAAATCCTTTCTGGAACGATAATCTCCCTACCATTCATGGCAGCGCCACTCTGTTTCCCTCGCATTCATCCCTTCCTTCGTTTTAAATTCAATCATCTCTGCACCGAAGCTCTTAAAAATGGCGCCCGACAATTTTCCCATATTGTTTTCCTTCATCGCCGCCCTTTTAGCCGCCATTTTCACCTCTGCAAATGGGTCGGAAAGAAAAGCTCATATTGTTTACATGGGCGCAATCCAAAACAGAGCAATGGCGGAATCGACCCACCATTTGAATCTTCTTCGTTCGGTGATTGGATCCTCTTCCGTAATGGAAGGTTCTTACATTCGTAGCTATGGAAGAAGCTTTAATGGATTTGTTGCGAAACTCACCGGAGGTGAAGCAGAGCAACTCGCCGCCATGGACGGCGTGGTTTCTGTTTTCGAAAGTAAGGTATTCAAAACCCAGACGACAAGATCATGGGATTATTTGGGATTCCCTGCAAAACCCACAAGAAATCTCGCCGGTGAAACTGACGTTATAATTGGGTCAATCGACACGGGGATTTGGCCGGAATTGGAAAGCTTCAACGACGAGGGAATAGGTCCACCGCCGGCGCGGTGGAGAGGTACATGTGCTGGAGGAGGGAATTTCACGTGCAACAATAAAGTGATCGGAGCTCGTTTTTACACCTCCATGTCCGCCAGAGACAACGTCGGCCATGGCTCTCACACCGCCTCTACAGCTGCCGGAAAATCAGGGAAAACGACTGGTTTTTATGGACTTGCCGGCGGAGTTGCCAGGGGAGCAGTTCCTTCTTCGAGACTAGCGGTTTATAAAGCTTGCAATCCGGATTGCTTAGAAGAGAATATTCTGGCGGCGTTTGATGACGCCATCGCCGACGGCGTGGATCTTATCACGATTTCAATTGTCGGAGCCGGTGGGTTTAATTTTGAACAGGACTCGATGGCAATTGGGTCTTACCACTCGATGGCTAAAGGAATCCTAACCGTCCAATCCGCCGGAAATTATGGGCCGGAGGACGGAACAGTGGGAAGTGTAGTTCCGTGGGTGTTCACCGTCGCCGCCACCAACACAGACAGAACCATCGTAGACAAGGTTGTTCTCGGCGACGGAAACACCGTGAATGGGTATTCCGTCAACACCTTCGCTCCAAACCAAAACGTTCCATTAATTTACGCAACAAACGCTTCCAGAAACTGTTCATCAAAAAATGCAGAAATTTGCAGAGATGGTTGCTTGGATCCATTGTTGGTGAAAGGGAAGATCGTTCAATGCAAGGCCTTCGACGGCGCTTCCAGAGCTTTCAACGCCGGAGCCGCCGGAGCAATTGTTCTTAACGACAAGGCCGCCAATGTTTCCTTCGTTCTTCCCTTCCCTGCAATCGCTTTGAAAATGGCGGATTATAAAAGTGTTGCAAATTACGCAATCTCTGCAACAAATCCCAATGTCACGATCTTTAGAAGCGTCGCTACTAAAGATCCTTACGCGCCGACGATCGCCGATTTCTCTAGCCGCGGCCCCAACATGTGGATGCTGGAGATCTTGAAGCCCGACATCGCCGCCCCCGGCGTCGAAATCCTCGCCTCGTTTTCTCCGATCGCGGCTCCTTCCGGCAATGTCGGAGACACAAGATCTGTCGAATTTTCGATTCTGTCCGGCACTTCCATGTCTTGTCCCCATGTCGCCGGTGTCGCCGCTTATGTAAAGAGTTTCCATCCAAATTGGTCGCCGGCAGCGATCAAATCAGCCATCATGACGACGGCTAAACAAATCGTTCGTACGGATGGAATTTTAATTCGTGAATTTCTTTACGGGTCGGGTTTAATCGATCCAAATCGAGCAATCGAACCCGGACTTGTTTATGAAATTTTTGAAAAAGATCACTTGAATGTGCTGTGTGCAAAGGGGTATGATTCGAAGACGATGAAAGCATTTGTGGGAAACGATAGTGTTTGTTCGAAAACTTCTACGAAATATCTTGCTCGAGATTTGAATTACCCTGCAATGGTGGCTCATGTTCTACCGATGAAACCGTTTGTAGTTAAGTTTCAAAGAACTTTAACTAATGTTGGGGTTGCGAACTCAACTTATAGATCGAAGATTTCGTCGTTTTCTGGAGTTAATGTTTTGAAGTCACTGGAAAAACTTAATGTAAGTGTTAAGCCTCAGGAACTGTGGTTTAGAAATTTGAATGAGAAGAAGAGTTTTGTTGTGACGGTGGCTGGAGGGGCAATTCCAACTGAGATTGTTCTTTCTTCGGCATTAATTTGGAGTGATCTGGACCATGAAGTTAGGAGTCCGATTGTTGTGATGGTCAAACCACCACTCTCTAATATCTCAAACTAATGTTGTGGGATTCAAAATAAAAATGGTAAGTAAATTTTATTTTGAGCGTTTTGGATTAATTCTCTTAATTATGGATTTAATTTTGTTTCAAAAGGTCATATAAAGCATGGATAGTTGAAAGATTTGATATTATTCCATTAGAGGTAAAACTACCAAGAATTAAATAGAAATAAAATTTAAAATTAACGACAAAATTTTATTGTTATTTTAATCCTAAAAAAAACCATAAATATTTTTAATACTAATCTCTATTATGGACACTTTTATTTAATTGTATGAATAGATTTGTTATTTTTTTTTAGTATGCGACCGTCGTGCAAATAAAATTTAAAATTAACGACAAAATTTTATTGTTATTTTAATCCTAAAAAAAACCATAAATATTTTTAATACTAATCTCTATTATGGACACTTTTATTTAATTGTATGAATAGATTTGTTATTTTTTTTTTTAGTATGCGACCGTCGTGCAAAGAAAAAAAACCAAAAAATTTTAAAATTTCTTAAAAATTTAAACTTTTATACATTGAATGCTATCAAAACTCTAATACCATTTATGTCACCACTTGTGAAAATTAGATATTGTATAACTTATCATCGACTACAAATTTTAATTTCATTCGCACTTTATTGCAATAAGTGTTGCAATTATTATTATTATTATTATTATTTTCATATATGTGAATAATAAGCTTATTTATTCTTAATAATATGTCAGTCATATATGTGAATAATAAGCTTATTTATTCTTAATAATATGTCAGTCAGCCCAATTAAATAGTAGTTATAACTAAAAAGAAGTAAATATACATTTTGAAAACGACTCCACTGGGGATCGAACCCAGAATCTCTGGTTTCGTAGACCAGCGCCTTATCCATTGGGCCATGGAGTCGTTTTTGAAGTTTGTTTCACTTATAAAGTATATTATTTAATTTTTGAAAAACGACCAAAATGAAGAAATAAATATATTACACAAGCGACTCCACTGGGGATCGAACCCAGAATCTCTGGTTTCGTAGACCAGCGCCTTATCCATTGGGCCATGGAGTCACTTTTGGAATTTGGTTAGCTTGTATGTAATATTTTTGTTATCTTCTGTATTTAAACGAAAAAAAAAAAAACGCTTTCTTAGTTTCTACATACAGTTCTCAAAAAACAAGTTTGAAGACTAAAGATGGGATGAAAGAGGTGAACTATTCTATTATAAAATCCCTATAATTTTTTACATTCTCAGTCAAATTGATTAATTTGCGAAAACATAGGAATTTAATTAATAGAATTATAAATGATTTAAATTGATACAATTATTAGTTTAGATTTTTTTAGATTTTTTTAGTGATATAACCCTAATGGAAGTGTAAGGCAACACATAGATTCTGAAGTCTTTTTCCAAGTTCCCCACATCACAGAAATCATTTGAAGCTGTAAAAACCATGAATTTGCATGCATTTAATAAGTCATCTCATTTGCCTGCTTACCATTTACCGAGTGGTAAAACTTGTTGGATGTGCCAATGTTTCTAAATAAGAGTTTTAACAGCAAAGGACCCCAATGCTTACTTGGGGGTACATCTGAAGAATCATTGAACTACATTTCTTATGGACAAAATGAGGAAACAATTTGCACTATTGTACCCAAAAAGAAAAAATAATAAAAATTTTCTGAAATAACTGATAATGTACAATTTTGGGTGAACATAGTATGTATCGGAACTACCCTCGTAAACTTGTGTGCCAAACGAGTAAGTAGATCCCTTTCGTCCGAATTTTTTGCTATACACGAAGAAATTACTCAAACTCAACTCGTAAAGATGCCTCTACTAGCCTTGAATATGATGCACAACCTTTTCAACTTTCCTTGGCAATCAATGGGGTATGGATCAAAAAATCCCATTTTTTATGTTTTTTTTCGCAGATCGACTTTCTAGGGTCAGCCACATACATAACACAGAGGTGTGCAGCTATTTATTCCCATGGTGGAAAAAGAACCATCGAATTATATACCGGCTGCAGTGGTGAATGAGTCCCGGATCCAGGTCGAAGCTGAAAGCCTTCTCTCAAATCAGCCACCCTCCCACACTGCAAAAGAGGCTTGCTTGCTCCTCCCATCTCAACCTTGTCTCACCGGAAAACTACTTTGATGGATCTTGTATGGCCGCTCGTTACCAAACCTCCTGTTTTCAGTTGGTGCTGCCCCAAGAATCCCCAATGAATTTGGGTCGGGTATCCGACCGCCATTACTCGCAGGTCTATCGGGTGGACAGGGAACTTGGTATTGAGTATCGGCATCCCCTCTTCTTCGTCGTTTCCATGCTTCAGATTTCCCTGTTTCGAGCCCCTTCTGAACTGGTTCAGATATTTGGAAGGAAGTGTTATTTTTGTTACCTCTTACCCTCTGAAACTGCCGCGGCAAGGCTCCAAAATGAGTGGAGTCCCCATCCCTGCCCACAAGAGCAGATCCAGTGCCATTGATGTAGGATGGACCAACTCCCACTTCTTTTTCCTGCTTGAGTTTTGAATAAATTTGATGAAGTCTCTCCCCAGATAAATTCGAAAAGGTGGAGACATAATTCCACAATCGCATTGTCATCCCTGCAATTAATATCAACTGGTTAGATATAATTGCTTCAGAAAAAGCACGAAAATTTTTCAGTCTCCAATATCTTTCCCGCTGAAAGAGAATAAAATCATTAGTTCAAACTGAACACTAAGGATTGACATAATTATAATAATTATACTCGAGCACATACTATCTTGTTTATATGGTTCCTCCTCATGATCTAGAACAACTTGATCAATCCTTCGTCCAAGAAGCTGCAAGTAGTTTCGAATTTTCGAAAGCACCTGATCGCAAAGGAAAAATGAAAGTCAAAATATTATTCCATAAGACAGAAGAGTTCAGAATTCAGAACCAACATGACAGAACCTTTTCCTTTGGGAGTTTAGCACTAGTTGTCTGTAACCTATGAAGTCGTTCCAGAGTTTTAATTTCACCGGACATGACATCTTCACACCATTCCATCCATTTAACTTCCTTGAAATGCTCATATACTTCTTCGTTGTCAGACATTTCACCCTCCTCTTTCACGAGGTTCTCAACTCTCTGGGGTTTAGAAGCTCTGTCCCTCAATTTAGTGTTAACCTTAGGAGAACCTGGTTTCCCCTTTCTATCCAAGCCACGTGACGTCGAAACTCTTTGAATATTTTCCTTATCCTTCTTTGCAGTCTTGCGACCAGCTTTGGAATTCAGATTTTTACCGAGTGCAGCAAGTTCCTGGTGAAAAAAAAAATGATGAAAACATCATCTGTAAATCATGAAATGACTAGAGTAGAAATTGGATACAGATAAAAAAAATTAAAAAATATAAACGAGCACGCACAAAGAAAAAACACTCAAAACTACAGAGAAACTGAGCTTACGCCAGTAACTAAAGACACAAGCAAACCTGTAAATACGAATACAAAAAACAACTTAATTATCAATTCCTTTTTTAACCTTAATACGTGTAAGCTGCAACCCCATAGCATATAATCTCATATCATTATTTTTATCGTCATTGTAGACCTTTTGAGATAAGCTTTGGGCTGGTGTGCAAATCAAATAGTGTAATGCCCTGGGTTTTACTAATCATAAGACTCCACTGTGCTCATTTAATAGCATGTCCTAAGAAAATGTGAATTGCAAGGCTTGAAACAAACTTCTTAACAAAGCAAGACAGTGTTTTAAGAACTGAAATTGCAATCTCTAGGTAGGCCAAATAGTTGAGAAACTGGCAGGAACTACTAACTTCGCATGTTTATATACTAGCTTGGATATGCAAACTGATAAATTATAAAATAATCAACCGTATGGAAGGTAAACCAAGTTAAATTGGAAAATTCAGAATTGAAAGAATCCAATGTCACCATCAGAGATTGCACAACTGATATAACTTACCATCTCCAGAAGCGCATTAGCACGATCTCTCAAATTTGGAGCACGTGGCAGAAAGGTCTCATGATGTTGAAGTTCCACTGGAGCAATCTTTTTCATGAAACCAAGTTTTTCGTCCAACCTGATCTTTTCCCAATTACCAAAACCATGGTAGTGTATTCCCAAAAGTAATCTTGCATCATCGACTTAGAATAAAGAAATAGAAGTATTAGCAGAAAATAATATAAATGGAGGAAGGAGAGTGGAAGGAGGACAACTGAATACTTACTTTGGTTCCAACCACAACCTTTTGACCAATTTGAAGGTTTCAGGTGCATCAAGGCACGGAATTGTTTGATAGGATCTTCATAACGGCTAATTCGTTTTGCTAGAAGCTGAAGTTCTTCGACTCGGTTGAGAAGTTCATTAGCTTTCACTAGCACACCAAAGAAATCTAACATAGGTCCCTAGAGATTATTCAAACTTTTATCAACCAGCAAGACCATCAAGTTTTCCAAATTGAAATTCATCTTCAGCAATCAGAACAGAAATTCTGTTTTACATAATCTAAACAAACCTTGGGGTCTGTTGAACCTGATTCAACAGCGTCTCTACAACCATCAATTAAAGCATTGAACAGCTCAATTTGCGCTTCAGGCTTAGCTGCTCCAACTGCACCACCAACCTCACCAGCTATCAAGCTAATTTGACTCTCATTCCCAAATTTCATGACCTGATTTTAAGTTATAAAAGAAATCAAGTGGTGTAAACAAATATCAAACATGTCGAAGTTCATTAGAATGATATTCAAAAGAAAAGATGACAGCACTATTAGTTAGCGTACAATTAAGATTAGGCACACGTGAGCCATTTATCAACAAGAAATTTGAGGGGGTTGGAAGATGAAAATTTTCTCTCCAACATCAGTGGTACCACGCCAATATTCTTAATGCCTCCATAAATATTGGAAGAACCATAGAAACGTCTAAGAAAAATATAAAAAACTTGGAAGGAGGCTTGGTGGGTTTAACTTTCCAGGATTTTTATGATGTTCGTTCGTTTGTGTTCCCAAACAATCAAAACTTTTCTTAAGGCTTCTTAGTTCGCCTTAGTTCACATTTAAATATTGTTTGGTTCCCTTTTATGCTTCCAGCCCCTTTTCATAATTCCATAACATCTATGAATCTTTTATTCAGAAAAGCATATATACACATTGATATGCATCCTTCTCAAACACCTTTTTCTTCTCAAACACTAAATTCAGAATTATGGCCAAAAAGAAATTAGAGAACATCATCATTTTGAGTCAGCCCACCTCAAAATATTTCAGTCGTTCTCTCTCCAACACGTTCAGGGGTTTTCTTTGCAGGATATTTGCTTAAGTTGGAATACTTTTATTTTCTCTATGTAATTTTAGTTTTCTTTTTTCGCTCCTTTGTTCTTTCTCCATCACTTTCATTGGGTTATTCTTTGCAGGATATTTGCTTAAATTGGAATGCTTTCATTTTCTCTTTGTAATTTTAATTTCCTTTTTTCCACTCCTTTTGGACTTTGTATCTTCATTAGTCTCTCTTTGCATGTTCATTTTTTCAATGATTGTTTCTAGCTCATTAATCATTTATTGATGAACTCAGGAAAAAAAAAAAAAAAAAAACAAAAGAAATGAAGAAACTAAAACAGAAACTTGACTCCATGTCCAAAAAAACCCATTCTTTTCAAGGCACCGTGCTGCAGAAGTAATACAGTCAAAGGCATTTTTACAGACACGTGACATAAATTATCCAAAAAAGATTGAAGATATCATAAATCTCGTACCTTCATAAAGAATTATACCATGCACGTAAATTAAATGGCACAAGTGACAATCTGTGATTAGAAATAACACATGCTCAAATCACAAGAAAGAAAGGTAAAGATAAAACACAAAACCTTACCACACGAGAAAAACGCAATGCATCTCTTTTAGACAAATTCCCACAAGACCACCTTCTCACTTGAGCAGAAGCACCCTCAAGCATTGGTGCTGAAGAAGCGGAAATATCACCTTTACGGCGTTTCTGAACCCTCTCCACAGGCCCAGATCCTTTCTTTCTTTTACCACTATTCTCACGCTGAACAGGCTCAGCATAGCTCTTTGTATTCCTAGCAGCACGAGGGGCTAGAGCTTCCTAAAATAATAGAAAATATGGATGGATGGTTGGATGTCGCTAGTTGGAATGGGAATCAAAAAGAAAATATGCAATATGTTTTTAAATTATAGCTGGAAAAAAATTATAGAAGGGAAGGTCTTGAGGTTCAAAACTAAAAGTAACAATACAGTTAGGTTCATACTTCAGCCTGAGACACTGCTTCTGGTTTTATCCAGCGACTCCAGAAACTTCCATCATCTTCAGCACTACAGAAGTTAGCAACCTGTTCGTTCATAACCACCAACATCACACACCCCACCCCCCCAAAAAAAAAACGAAAACAAAAAAGGAAATGATCAGTCAAAAAGGTAAGTCAAACAGTCAGCACAAGCAGAGAATAATACCGCAGCCACATCTATGGTTTGCCATCTATACGCAAACATCACTATCATAATAATCACTAGAAATAAAGACGGAACAGTAAAATGCATCACCACCATAATATCATTATCTTGCCTTGAAAGCACCAAGCAATTCGTGCCCTTCCTCTCCTTCAGCTTCTTTCTCTTCAACCTTCTCCGCTCTTTCAAGAATCTCATCAATATCCATACTTTGCAGCCTTTTCTTACTATCTTCATCATTCTTGTCCTCCTTGAAAAGTTCCTCTGCCCCAAATCTTAAGATAGCTGATAGCTCATTCTACCAAGCATAAGATGCAGGTGTTAGAAAAAAATATCAAAAAGAGAGAATATAGATCTTAGAAAGCTAGGGGAGACATCCAGCAAAAATTGGAGTCATAATTTTCATCATCCAAATAATTCAGCCTTCCACAAAGTAATTCAAGTTTTTCAATAAAGCAATTACAGTGGTTGTGCAACACGGTTCTTACTTTATCAAAACCAATGCCTTTTTTGGCTTCTTTCTTCTCCAATCTCCCCTCCGCATTTAATTTTTGAATCACCAGATGGTCAAGAACCTATAAAGCAAAGAAAAACTGAGATCACATAGAAAACAAACCCTAAAATGAAATACAAGTTTCATCATCAGCTGTGCACGTAGACTGAATACATATCCAAGTGTCCGAATCATTTTTAACAAGTAAATTTAAAAATAAACTAAAAAATTAAAAAAATAGAACGAATAGTACCATCTTCTTCTTTGCTCGCTCCAAGATATCTTCCTCAACACTTCTGCTAGTCACAAATCTGTATATATTAACTACTTCCTGTTGTCCAATTCTATGGGCTCTACTCATCGCCTACAACAAAGAAGAGAATTAAAATGAAACCTCTCTAGAAAGATGATTAAAAAGCAGAGATTCTAAACTCTACCTGTAAGTCATTTTGTGGGTTCCAATCTGAATCAAATATGATAACTGTATCTGCCGTTGCAAGGTTTATACCTAAGCCGCCAGCCCGAGTTGAAAGAAGGAAGCAAAAATCATCACTACCAGGTGCATTGAAATGTTCCATAGCCTGCTGACGAAACTCAGCCTTAGTACTTCCATCAAGCCTCTGAAATTGGAATCCTCTATATGACATGTAGTCAGCAAGAATATCCAGCATTCTAACCATCTGCAACATACCATCACAATCACTATATTTATCTGCATGAAATCATAATCTCAATTGATTTGTACTTGTACATAGAATTGGGTACACCAAAACTGCAGTGAAGGACAAGTGAAGGAAAGTTATAAAAGAAAATTCAATAAAAAGATATTTTACAAGTTTCGAAGCCAGATGACAAGGGATTCTTTAGAAAACTTCACCGACCCATCGAAATCTTGCAAATCAAAAGTAAGATTATCACTATAGAAGTGGATATAAAAGAAAGAGATACTCGGGTACAGCTAGCAGAACCAGGCCAAGATAACCATTACTACTTATTTTCTACTACCTACAGAATTTTTTCGCTTCTCCTGAATTCAAATTATTACCAAGAAAGTGTTTCTTATGGACGTTCCCACCTTGTCAAATAATCATAGCATTCAATCATCATATTCATGGATAACCTTACTTCCATGAAGATATCATCTTCACGTTCACTTCAACACATGGTGAAGATTTTCACTTTGGATTTGTAATAACTTGAGCCATTATATATTCAAAGAACATCTTAATCAATATAGCAATACATGCAATCCGTCACCCAACCAACCTCATCAGGCTCTCCGTACAAGCTGGTGTTCTATGAGAAAAGAAGTAATGAGACTTGATCCCATCTCATTTCCACTTCCACCATTGTCGTCAAAATCCGGTTAAAAAAATCACTCTCTTTAAGGGAGTCCAAGGATCTCCCTACCTAACTAACATCAATGCCCCATAACATATGCTACAAGAGGCCATGATTTTCAAAAAGGAGAGGATGGTCCGGTCTAATGTTATAAGCATTTGTCCTTTTGGTGATTATTGTTGGAAATCAATAGAAGAATCTTCGATGATGTGAAAACTTATGAAAAAAGCAATGATTAGAATATCCAAAGTTTTGAAAATGGATACTAAACCTATAAGCAGTAGCATTCAATAAGAATGGCCAAGTACATAAAACCGAAAGAGTATCGGAGTGTAAACAGGTAGATTACGCAACAGAACACATTCACTAAATTTTCAGCTCCCATGACTTCAAACAGATATATCTCCAAGAGTAACAGCAAACTGATCACACTCTTATGAAGCAAGATTCATCAAAAGGTTGAATAAATCAAATCAAGGGCAATAATCGTTAATAATACTAGGTGGAAAAAAATTGACTAGCATTCAGAAACTTGTGACCTGACCTGTGAAAAAATTAGAACCCGATGCTTCGTTTCATGCAATCTCATTAATAACTTATCTAGTATGACTAGCTTCCCGCTGCTCCAGATTATTCGATCCAGCTTGCTGCTATCATTTGAGTCAAAGTCCCCACCATAACCATGATCTGCACTTTCGAACAGAAAGGGGTGATTGCAGCATTTTTTTAACTCCACCACAATATTCAAAAGTGAAACCTGAAAAAGTTATAATATTTTCAAGTAATCAACAATCCTGAAGTCCAAATAGAATAAATTTAATCATTAAAATTAATGTTAACAACAACAGATAGAAACTTGAATTTGATCGGTGCTGACAATAAACCCAGTAAGTAATTGAAATAGATAACTACCTGATTCCCACGAACTCCTTTGTTTAAGTCCTGAAAGTTGCGTTCTAAAATCCACTTGTAATATCTAAAAACAAAAAAGAAGTATCATGTATTGTCTGCAAATCTATTTCTACAATTGAAAATATTACTAGTTGTTGCAACCCCCCAATTAGCCTTTCTGTGATTTCATTACAATAATGAACAGATTTTCTGTTTCCTTTAAAAGTGTGAGTGAATTACTTACTGTTTCTGAAGCGGAGACATCTCAACCCTAAGAATACGCTCAATCTTTGGAGGCAAAGACTTCTCAACATCCTTTATAATACGACGAAGGATGTGAGGCTTCAGTTCCATGTGAAGACTAGCAAGCTACAAATAATCCAAATCACGAAGGATCATATGAGAGGCAACATCCTCAAAGTGAAATAAAGATATCCTAAAATAGAATATTACCTCAGTCTCATTGAACGAACTAAGGTTCTTGTAATTCTGAATGAAATCTTCCTTATTCTTGAACTTATCAGTATCAAGAAAGTGAAGTAGAGCCCTGTGAGGCAAAATGGACAAACAATCCTTCAATTGAACACGTACAGAAAAAACTGAGTTTACTACTAATGAGCATTCCAATGGAAAAATATAGCACTAGTAAATTTGTTCAGATTATATACACTGGAAGTTTGCAGTTACCAATTAAAATAAGGATAATGTAATCTTGCAGGAGACTATATGGAAAGTTAATAAACATAAATATATAATGTGAAACTGAATACCTAAAAGATCTAAATCATCAATCCAATACACACAAAAATATAATAATAGAGTTTATGAATGAGAAATAAGGAGAGAATACTTCATTTTAAGGTAGAATTAGAAATGATTTCTTTTTCGTGTGCATGGATCAACCCAAAAAATTGTTAATGAATTAAGATTTGTCTAGAAAATACTAATCTGATGGTCAAGTGTTATTCTCTACAAAACCACAACACCAACATTGGCAGAAATACATCTTTTAAATATGTGTTCTCCAAATACATTAGAAAGACTTTTGCAAGTTACAAACTTCACATTTTAAATATCATATGCAAAAGATGACAAAATATAAATCTCTAAGAAGCAAAACAAAATCAAAATCAAAATTAATAATTTTCTTACATGTGCTTCTGTCCCTATGCAAAACTTTTAAAAAGAATTAATAAGGGAAGGCCTAACACATGAATTTGAGTGTCAGTGTTGGATATAGACATTATAGTGAAACTAAAAGTATCAAAGTTTCATAATCACGTGCAGGGGAATACACAACACAAATGCCCACCGACCCCATGTGAGTGTGCACAAATTCACACAATAAATCATAGAAGGTTTGATATTCCATAAAAAGTTAAAAGGTCTGATATAACACAAGAAACCATAAAGGGGTACCATTACCAAACAAAGCAAACTTAAGGCCAAAAGACAGGAGAAAAAGATAAACTGAAAGATATCAAGGCAGCCTTCAAGGCATACATATGAAATTAAATAGAAAAAACAAACGGAAACACAAATATGGTGAATGTCCCATATTAGAAAGTAGAAAATTAAATAATACCATAGCTCTTCCACATTGTTCTGTAATGGAGTACCAGTAATGAGCAGTTTATTTTTTGTGCTAAATTCCTGAAAACCCAGGAAGGATCATCAGTAATAAATTAAACAAGTATGACACTAGAAAGTTGCAATAAGTCAAAATAAAAGTATACCGAAAGGGTTGTATACAACTGTGCCTCACTATTCTTTAATCTATGAGCTTCATCAACCATCAAATAATTCCACTTGATCTTTGAAAGAACGGCACGGTCCTTCAGAACTACTTCATATGTAGTCAACAATGCATTAAACTTTATAGGTCTGCCAGCTCTCTTATTTTCAAATTCATGCTGCTGACAAACCTGCAACCAAAAAAATGCATGCAAGAGTAGAAATTACCAAGAGAACGAACAGAACAAATAAAATTCTCAAGGGTTGATTAACTAAGGAAAATAAAATCTAAGCATAACCTTCCCATTGACTTGTTTTCAATTTTATAAAAAAAATCACTTCAATCCCAGTAAAATAACATATAGTGGAAACATTTTCATCAAGTAAACCTAACATTGCCGTCTGAATAAAGTCAGAAAAGACAACTTGCCTCTCTGCTTGCACGGGTTCCAACATAGACAATAACATTCATATCAGGCAGCCACTTCCTAAATTCTTTGGCCCAGTTTGACAAGGTGGACAGTGGTACAACGACAAGAAATGGTCCGTGAATTTGTTGAGCATTCTGTCAAATAAAAGAACATTAGTCCTCAAGATTAATCTATCAGAGATACTCATAATAAAGCTAAAGAGAGAGTTATTTAGCTCCACCTGTAGAAAGCCAAGCATGGAAACAGACTGAACAGTTTTCCCAAGACCCATTTCATCAGCTAAAATTACATTAGTATCATTTCTCCAACTACATCAATGAAAAGATAGACCAATCACATAAATATCGAAGAATTATAATCAAAGAAAATAAACGGGTCTGGAGTGTTTTCCATGACAAACAGTCTTCTTTCATAAAACCAAACACTCACCAACTTACTAACCACTTTTCGACCATTCTATTTGTGTATTTAACCAAGTTCAAACAATTTAAATAAAAAACAGATAATCAAAATTAACAGATCTAACGTGAAATTAAAGTGAACAATACCTATTAACAAGAAAATTCAAACCCTCAAGCTGATAATCTCGAAGCTTGCCTCCCCTCAGCCACTCGGGCTGTTCATCAAGTTTCCTTAAACTCACTAGAAATCAGAAGAGCTATAATGTTAAAGTATGTTAACTACACATACAGTATACAAGAAAGACAAGAATTAAAGGCCAACCAGAGATAAACCACCAGTACCATTTCAGATATACACAACTAGCATCTAACCAACTCTACAAATTACATAGCTTTATTCAAGTAATATCCTCATCCACTACATCACAAATATATCATGACTATAACCAAAGTTGTAATATACATTCTTGTTCTACCATACAGCGTTTGTCTGCTGCATAAGTTAAAAAACTATCTATACTTCACATCAGTAAAAGAAGGTGTTCAATCTGTTGAGTGTCTTAATCAGAGCATCAGCAACCCAGGTGATTGTTAAATACTATGTCCTTTCTACCATTCCAAATTTTAGGTTTCATAACAAAGTCAATAAATCGTCACTCAGTCAAAATAATAAATCCTCATTAGTCATTTTATCATTTATTATTTTCTCATTAACCAAATGGCAATCAAATGATAGAACAGAAAATGGATAATGCAATTTTAGGGCTCATCTGTAATTTTTGTTCTTTTTGTCCTCACATGGACCATGTTAAACGTAGCCACCACCTATACTTGTCTAAATGAAAAATGATTGTTCATATACCTTATAAAAATAACAAAAAGAAAACACACCAACGACCTGATTTCTAATCCTCCACAACTATGTCTTTGTAATTCCAAATACCAATAAAATCTAGTTTGTTACCTAAACTTATGCACATAATGTATATGTAATCCATTTGTCAAAAGTTGGTTATAAGTAAGGTTTTATGGCATCAAGTTTCCGCAGACCTTTGCTCTTTTTACGCTGAAGATCAACAGATTTCCCTTGTATGGACATTGCAGCTTCACGAGCCTGCTCAAATTATGAAACAGGAAAAAAATGTAACTGCCAGCTTCAATCATACAAACAAGATTGAAAAAATTAATCACAATGATTGAACAAACAAACCGGTAAAATGGTCACTACCTTCATTTTACCTTTTTCTCTTGAATGAAGAAACCAATAAAAGCATAAAATGAAAAAGTGAGGGCAATAGAAAGGAGCCAAAAAAAACTAACAAACTATACAATTACCAAAAGAAAAAGACAAAAAGAAACACGTGGGAGGAGGAGGCGGAGGGAGCTCCCTTTCAGAAGGATAAGAGATAAAGGGTACTCACAATAATGTTGCCCAGTTTAATAAAGTGATGGATAGATGGGTACTCGGGAAAACTTTGTCTAGTATTAGCGGTACAAGGAAAAGGACCAAATATTTGAAAACAATTTATCCTAAAGCCAAGGACAGCTGATTTGAATAAACACATCAACCCCAATCCCAAGATCCATGGCAATTGCTTAATGCTTAAAGAATGAGCAGCTCCCAAACAATAAAAAATGCAGAATCAAGTCATGATACTCTATTTTCCTTTTTTTTGTTTCCCATCATTTTATACATGGTATATTGCTTTGACAAATAATCTCAAAATAATTACATTTTAAAAAACTCGCAAAAATTGATAACAACGATTGGTTCTCGTTTTGTAAATTCGTGGTATCTAATCCTTCCAAGACATGGAGTACCACAGAAAGTTTTTTCTTTTATTAAAAAAAAAAAGTTTTTTGGTCTTTTTGAGTGTGTGCGTGAGAATTACCCAGAAACACTTTTCATCAAAATATTTATCATTTTATAATAATTGAAAGATAAAAGTACTTTAAAACCATTAGGAAATGGCATGCCTGTGTTTGCCTTTCCCTGTGGATTCCTACCTTCCCACAAGAATAGGGGGCTAACCGCTCACTGTTTCCTTCCCTTTTTTTTCTCTCTTTTCTTCATAATTTTTCGCTTTCAAGAATTATTTGCATTTATATATTTATCTATTATAAGCTTTCCCAAACCTTTCACTGGGGAAATCAAAGTAAGACTGTCTGCAATTATTAGAAAATTTCGCAATTCAATTTACAAATAATATAATTCTTGAAAGAAAAAAGAAATAAAGCAGAAATCCAATTTCTCAACAGAGATTCAAGTTGTAAATTTTTTCTGCTGACCAATCCAGTAAAGGTCCAAGAAAGTTCAGCAGGCCGAAATATTAAATTCAAAACTAAGTTTTCAATCTAAATTTCACAGAAGTGATAAGAAGAAAAAGATTATTATGAAATGTAAAATATTATAATGAAGAACACTAAGTGAAAATAGAACATCTAGACTTTAAACTCTGGAGTGTATCTTAATAAAACATTATTTCATAAATAGGTGTTTAGCCAAATTACATGAAACTGCTAGACATCATACAGTAATTCTCCACAATACCTCATTGCTTACAAATAGTTTGATCCGATTACCATCTTTTCATGTCAAAACAAGTTAGATATTTTAAAGTTATATTATTATAAGTCATCCCCCCATTTCACCACTTGAAACAAATTAGTCAGTGGGCTTCCATTTACTTCATTTTAGCCCTACATTTCTTAGTCCGTTACGTTAATAATATAACTAACTAATAATGTAAGCTGACCTAGCACCACACGGAAGCTAACATGACAATTTGATATTATGTGTACACAGTTGCACATATAGGATGAAGCTGAAGTGGCATCATGTCAGCTTCCACATGGTGCCATGTCAGCTTTTATGGAAGTAAATCCTGTGTTCACTAAAATGTAGGGACTGGAATAAATCAAATGGAAGTAGAAGACCAAAACATTGACGTAGTACAAGAACAACATTTACACGAGTTGACCATCATTGTATACTAAGAAACACTCCAACATGTCCTTGTTCTCTACGTTACAGCAAAGGACCACAACTATGACCAACAGGCTCGTGCCTTTCTTATAAAATAAATAATAATTAAAATTTGATAATAATCTCACAAGAGGTGAAAATAAGAGCCCCATGTAATTGGCTCACACATCAATTCATTAGGACACCCATTCCTTAGGTAAATTATGTGGGTGTAAAAGGTTTTTGATCTTCGGATGGGTCATGGAAAAGCTACTAGAGTGATTCTTTAAGTTTGGTCAATGGCTCATAGGATTAGCACTAGTGACATCGGTTCTAAGTTTTGCTTCTGTGCATCTCTTTTTCTTGGTCAAGCATTTTTCTAAAGGGACGCTGATGCCAACTGAAATTTCCCTTGTACATTACGATTTCTAGTTTCATATTTGGTGTACATGCAAAAAATTACAGTTTATATGCATCGACGTAACACCTTGTTTGATTGCCGAGACTCATAAGAAAGTCCTTTTCTTTAATGTCCCTTGTTGGTAGAAGTTTTATGTAATGTCGGAATCTAGCTGTGTATTGGAACACCTGGACTAGGGACAGAGAAATTTTTAGGATTAAACCACCTTGGGCTGGCCTAGTGGTTAATAAAGGACACGTAAATAATGAAGACTTGGAGGGAATGAGTTCAAGCCATGATGTTCATCCATCTAAGATTTTATATCCTACTAATTTTCTTGGCAACCAATTGTAGCCGTGCACATAGTTGTCTATTCCCGATGAGAATACATGAGATGCACATTATAGTATTTGGTGAAATTCTTATTGGAGGAAGGACCATCAGTTCTACCATTCTTAATGAAACTATTTTGATTTCTATTAGAAATAATGATCTCATGAAATCAAGAACCTACAACATTAGACATCAATAAATGAGTACCGTAGAAGTGATGTAAAAATAACATTTTTTTAAAGTCAACAATAGTTGGAGAAAGCAAAATGCAAATAGCCAAATACCTTGTACTCGTCAATAGCATCTTGCGCAAATGAAATATCTACATCCTTCTCCCTAAGACAAATTTTACAAACAATAGTAAGTATTCAAAGACTTCCAACGAGTAGATGTGGAATTAATACATGGGGGAAAAGGGCATCAAACTTCATCGAATTAGGATATGATATCGTATAGCATTTATTACCTAACTATAAGGCCAATAAAAATTTCTTGATCTCACTCATAAATTATAAAAGGGAAAAAAAACTCTTAATAACAACACATTCAGAAATTCATTTTAAAGAGTTGATTCTGGTTACCAAGTTGCTTCAGCATAAGACAATCCTTGCCACTTGACCAAATACTCTGGTACTACATCACCTGAAGCATCTTTGCTGATACGGTCAGAAATTATTCTCTCCACCTACAAGTCCACATTTAAATACGATTACAAAAACTTTTAAGCAAAAGACTAAAAACAATAATGGATAAAGTTCAACAAAGTAACCTGACTATTTTGCTTGATGAGATCCAAATCCATTTCCTTACTGACATCATAGACCTCAATCTGTAGACATAACCAGCCAATAATGAATGAGATAGCTTATCAGAAGTTGTAGTCTATTGACAAAGCACTTTGAAAATATTCAGTGTACACTTGCAATAATGACAACTTGCACTAATCAATTTTATTACAATATCAAGAAAAAATTACCTCCTCACGGGAGACACTCGTCCTGTACCTTATTTCCTCCATGACCTTTTTAGTATAGTTTAAAACCTTCTTAAAACCACTAAGCTGCAAGAAATATGTGTTTAATGGCAGAGAAAAGAATAAGAAGTTAGCTAAAGACTCATCGCAATTATACAAGAGAACATTATTTTGATGAGACGATACAAAACCCAAGAAAAAAAATCATTCAGAAGCATACATGTTGTAGTTCAGAGAACGGTTTCCATTGACAGTGTAAATGCGACTGGCCTTTCCATTTTATTAAAAATTCCACCTCATTCCAATCCAGTTCAGAATCAAATGAATGACTAAACAGGACAGGCTCGATTGATCTGTTATTTCTTAGAGCATCTTCAGCCGTGCCCTTTGGCTGGTGCCAGAGAACTTTTTCTATTGCATCACCATCTTCCTCTTCAACTTCCTCCTAAAAAGCACATAGGACAAAGACATTGAAAGAGTAAATTAGCAATCAAAACTAATACAGAAAATAGTGAAGAAATCTGTTTCTCTTATTGATGTTCAAATAAGATAATACGTGAGACGAGAGCCTTCAAATAAATAGGCACCAAACAACCTATACAGCCAGTTCAAAAAACACAACTGGTTGAACCAGTAACCAACCAACCCAGTCCCCACAAAACCAGACCGTGGTAACAAAAGATAATAAAGGGGTATCAACAAATGAACTACAACTAAATGGGACTGCGGGTAACAATATGAATACATACAAACACAAAGAATCGATAAATTAACATCAACAATAACAAGGCACATACAAGCAGTACAGTTCATTGCAATCCAGTGAAGGGGAACCTCAAAATAGTACAATACGTCAATACTTGTTATATTTTCTGAAGAAATATAAAATTTATATTTAAAAAAAAACAAGTTTTGTCCAGAACTATATACATGGTAAACAAAACATTATTTTAGAAGCCAAAAGAATATATCAGCCAGCCTCGATATAATTTGAAAAAGTACAAGCACACCTTTTGGGACTTGTTCTTTTTGCCCTCATCAAATTCTTCACTTTCTTCACTTTCAACATATGAAACTTTTCGAACTGACCTACTAGAAGTTCTGACCTCCCTGCTTCGCCCTGAGACAACTGTTGTCGCAGAATAACGACCACTATTCTTGCGAAGGCGAATGTTAGTTTTCCCTGAACTTTTAAAACCCTCAACACTATCACTGGCAGAATCCTCAGTTGAAGATTCATCCTCTTCGTACGAGGATTTTCCTTTTCTTTGTCGAATAGATAATTGGTACGACTTGCGTTCACTGGTAGATTTTACATTGCGTCCTCCTTTACCGCGTTGCTTTCCCCTACCTTTCTTTCCATAATTGGGTCTGTCATCATCAGAAATCTCCAAATCATCATCACTCCCATCATCTTCCTCATAATCTTCACCACCATCCCAGTCTTTATCCTGCTATCAATAGAACACTAGAATTAGAGAGCATTGTACAAGAACCCCCATATATGAACAGCATAACGAAAAAAATATATAGGTGAAGAATAAAGTTATATTTCTATAGATATATATACACACACTGTATATAAGACCAGTAAGGTAAAGATGGTCATGGGAATGAAGGAAAAAAACACAAGAAATGAAATTCATTCAAGAAGCACCAATGATGGGGGAGAGGCAATGGAATACTGATAAATAAATAGAAAAGATGGTAGGAATCAGACTAGATATTGGTTATATAGGAGAAGTTCTAAATAGAAAATTGCTGCCGGCAGAATGTGGAAGGGAGAATCTTTCAGATATTAGCTTGAATTTTTTCATTTTACTTTATTCTTTGATGTGCCTGTGCCTCGTACTTCGTACATTTTTTTCAACATAATGCAAACAAAATTAATAAAAGAGAAGGTGAAAGAAAAGAAAGAGGGAAATGGAAAATGTGATTTGATGAAAGTGAAGGAAAGTTTTATTTACCGCATCATGAAATCCAGCAGATGAAAATTATTGAACAAATATATAAATGTATGAAAAAACCTAACCTTTTTCATTGAAGGACCACTTGAGACGCCATAATCAGGTTCAAAGTCCACATCATCAGGGTCATCTTCTGCAAACACCCACAGATATAAAATTTAGCCAATGTGGTAGTGAACCATATCGGATGAAGTCAAATACTGATACATTGTAGAGTTGGAACAAAGATCACCAAATGCCAACCAATTAAAATAAAAGAAGCATGGTAAACAGTTTAAACATTAAAATAAAAAAAGATCAATAAAATAAACGGCAAACAGAAAGACAGTAATATTAATCCACAGCCAACTTGAAGGAAAATAATACTACAGAGAAAGATACCATCTTCATCATCCTCTTCATAATCAGCATCATCGTTATGTTCTCCATCATCTCCGTCATCTTCATCTTCATTATTCCCAACTCTAGAATTTCCTCGCATGTAATTGTTGTTGGCATTAACAGACTGCAACTGTGACCTATTTGACTTCACTGAGTGATTAAACCCTCCGTATGGCATGGAATCGCTCTGCTCATCTACATCCTGCTCGTAATATTCATCCGACAACATCCCACCTTCTGCAGGGACATCATTATACCTTCTTTGACCTTTAACCTCTTTTGGTTGGCCGCCATCTTCAAATTCTGACCCGCCATCCTTTTCATTGGATATATTATCTTCTGATCCTTCTCCAGTTTTAACGTCAGACTCACTCTTAGACTCCTGCGCAGAATCAGAACCTCCATGAATCATAGGTTGACAGTCCTTCCAAAATGTTGAACCCCACCTTCTACCCACTGCCGTTCTTCTTCCAGAATTTTGAAAGTTTGACACTCTCATAGCAATACCATCATCTGCAGCTGACTCATTTTGAAACCTACTGGAATCATCTACCTGACCTCCATTATGATAAGTTGCGCCTATGTTGATATTAAAGTCTTTTTCTGTACTCATGTCTTCCTCATCATTTCCCGCAGAGGAGTGGGTTCTATCGCTAACTTGTCCTTGGCCTTTATCTTCCAAGACACCATGAGAAACTGGTTCGTTTGAATGATTCCTAAAAAAGGCCATTCTTCTACATGGAATAAAACACCCCAACTTAGTGATGGTGAAAAAGAAGATTTGTAACCTGAAATAAGAAAACGGTTAACAAGAAGGGAAGAACAGGAACGCCTACGCTTTGCCATAGAAAAGGACAGGTTTTAAAAGTCATAAAAATATGGCGCGTATCAGGAAGACAAAGGGAGCATGAACCTCCAAAAGAAAAAAAACTTCATTGCAGTTTCCAAGTTCAAACTCTCAAAACACATTGGATGACTTATTAACTTACTTCATACATTGAACACATTGTTTCTTTTGTGTGCTGTAGAAAACAGTTACAGGTGAACTACAGCAATTATCTCAAACAAAGGGTGAACTCAGCAAATGTAAGGAATTGAACAGCACGGTTTAGTAAGAATCAGCTCATATTCGTAGTTACTTATTTTATGCAAAATCCAAGCCGAAGTTTCATGCGATGCCCAAGTGAGTGTTCAAACAAGCCCGAGACTAAGCATTCATTCATCGATCAGACAGAAAAAAAATTCATCGAATTTCAAACGCGAGTATATCAGGAGAGGAGATAAATTCAAAAGAACGCGGAAAACAAATGCTAAAAACATATTGCAAACGGCAATCTTCAGATCAACAAGCTAATTCCGGAAATCAAATATTTTGAAGGCTAAAACCTCTCGAAACCTCCAAAAAGAAACCCTAACATTCAAAGAACTCCCAATTCACAATCAGAAACCTAAAAAAACGTTTCGCAAATAAGACGGAATGAAAGATCGAGAGTCAGAGTAAAAAAAGATGATCGAAAACAAAAGCAAGTCTCGCACCTTCAGAAGGCAAGCAGAACAGAAAATGAAGTTTGACTAATCAAAAGGGAAATAACGCGCGGGGTAACAGTTATCCTATTCCTATGGACAGCGCCAATTGTGAGTCGCCGGAAGTGAATCGGCAGCAAGAAGAACAATTAGGAATAAAATCGGTTCCGGTTATCGGGTGTGGGAGGGAAAAATCGAGGAAATTCAAAAGGTCGTCGACGACAACGGCGGCGGCGGCGGCAGCTAAGATGCGCCAGTTGGCGAAGTTAACAGCAGATTTAGGAGGAAGAAGACGATGAGGAAGAGTGAAATTCTATTCCGTTTAACCTTCCTCTCGTTTTTCCTTTTTTCCTTTTTTTTTTCTTTTTGTTCTTTTTTTTTTTTCTTTTCTTTTTCCTCTTTTGTGGTTGATTTAAGGAGAATTGTTTCCAGAGAGTTATGTGTTTGTGAAAAATGGTGGAATTCGGAATTCGGAGATAATTGAGGGTTATATCATGGCATGGCCTTCAGGGTTATTTATTTATTTCTTTTCTTTTCTTTAATTCTTTTTTTTTTTTTTTTATCTTTTTATTTATTTAATTTTTTTCTTTTTTGTGTTTAATTGATGGCTCTCGATTTCCCCCTATCTCGTAATTATTTTAGACAAATAATCAATAATTTCCTTTTAAAAAATTCATCAGATGTTTATTTGCTTCTTTATTTATTTATTTATTTATAATTATGAATTTAAAATTAATTTTTTTTAAATATAAAAATTGAAATAAAAGATCTACTTTTTAGATTTTTTTTTTTTACCCAACAAACATATAAAAAGATAATTATGATGGATTTGTTCGGTGTTTCAATTTACGCGTGTGGTAAAATCGAACTGTGCAGTAACTAATATTATAATAATATTTTTTAAAGACTAAAAAAACTATTTCCTATAATTACGAATATTCGGGGGTTCGCAATTTAGCAGTAATACAGATTCTATACCAATTTTGTTCCGAAGCAGAAGGGGAACATTAAAAAAAAAATTCATTAATTAAAATTATAATAATAATAAAAAAGAAATTGGGCCGCCAAATGCAAACATAGTTGAACGACCCATCGGCTAATGGGCTAATGGGCTAATGGGCTAATGGGCCAATGGGCTAATGGGCCATATATTCTGTTTTGAAACCCAACTTTATTAAGATAGGTATCTAAGATTTAAAAAAAAAAAACTGAATATATATATATATATATATATATATTTTTTTTTTTTTTTTTTTTTTTTTTTTGTCTGCCTACTTTTAAATATTTGAATTTAATATTTATACTTTTTCATCAAATTTAAATATTTGAATTTTATTAGATTTTGAGAGTTTTATTAAATACAAAATTACAAATTCAAATATTAATGGGAGATTTTAAAATTTTATAAACTTTTTGATAAATTATTAAGATTTTTTTTTTTTTTTTTTAAGATTTTGTCCATTAGTTACTCATTGTTTTTTTTTTTAATAAAATATAAAATAACGGAATGTTTAATCATAAATTATAAATAGATGTTTCACTCTACGTAGGTATAGATCTGATCTACTATATGAAAATGGTGTACTCAATTATACGCAATTTTATATTATCATATGGTTTCATGTTCGTGTAAGTTTGGAGATAGGACAACGAGTTGAGATGTCACTAGCCTACAAACAAGAATCTAACCCTAGTTATCGTTACTGTGACAGATTCATTGTATTTCTAGCAATTTATACAAACAGGTGCATACTTGAATATACATGTTTGCTTGTTAGATCTCAAATTGTTTATCCATGACTCGATACGTTTCTTTAATATATTGTAATATATCATTTCCATCGTCGATATTTATATGCATTACGATTGAAGTCTATAAGTGGATAAACTTCAATCATAACGCGTGAAATCCATCGGTATATCACTAATGAGCTTCAATAATTCAAGCAATAACTCGTGAATTATTATGGTGTTTCATTATTGTATTTTAAAATTACTGATTAATCATAGTGTTATTGACTTGAGATATTCGATTGACAGGTTAATAATCATTTAAATTTGACCGGATCAATATATTTTTGAAGATTTAATTTATATAAAAATAAGTTACATTTAGGAAGATTTAATACAAAGGAAGAAATTAAATCTAAAATTTAAAATAGAGACTAAATAATATATTTTTTTTAATTTACAGGACCAAATTATATAACTTTAATATTTATTTATCACTGTTTATTCATTTAAGAAGGAAAAAAAAAAAAGGAAAAGGAAAATTGTGGTTGAAATAGCCGTTGGAAATTCAAAAGCGAACTAATTGAAATCTTCGCCTTCTCCACAACGTTCACTAAATTTTTTGAATATTTACCCTTCAAATCAGAGCCCTAATTCTTCGTCTCTCTCCTTCGATTTAAGCCCTACAGTCTCCCTTCTCTCCCTTCCAACGTCTAATCGATACTTCGTTGGTGGAGAAATTCCTTGGATTATTCGCGAATTACTCGTGTCTTCTGTAATTTGGATCAGAGAGAATGGCGGCCATTAACCGATACACTGATAACACGACGCCGGCTAACCCTGTTGTTTCTCCAGCCAAGCAATCCTTACCGCCGGCCAAAACCGCGGACTCTCAGTCCGTTCTCAAAAGGTATATATATTTCCGATCTTTCGTATTTGATTTGATACGTACGAGACTACGGATCGATCGCGGTTCTGTGCGTGTGCAATCGCCTCCGCTGTTTTGTGATATTCGGTCATTATTGAACTTTACGCTGGATGAGAGTGTTCTAGGGTTCCGGATTTAGTTTGAACTGGTTTTGAGGACTGTTCTGTGGTCTTTCGCAATGATCTTTTTAGGGATTTAAGGGTAATTTGAGTGTCCTCTAAGGTTCTCTCCCTAACTTTTGCACCATGGCCACATGGATCTATGTTGAACGATATACCTCGTTCTTGCGTGTTTTATATCAAGAAATTAGTGAAGAACATATATAACTAACGATCTTCCTTCAATTTTTGTTGTGTTTTCTCTGACAACAGGTTGCAGTCTGAGTTAATGGCTCTAATGGTAAGACTTGAATTGAAGGATTGTTCTGTTTCATGTGTTATTTTCCGACTGTTAAGTTGAAGTATTTGCTGATAGATGAATAAACTCATGGTTTTGAAATTGCAGATGAGCGGAGACTCTGGGATTTCAGCCTTTCCGGAGGAGGACAACATATTCTGCTGGAAAGGGACAATAACCGGAAGCAAAGACACAGTGTTTGAGGGAACAGAGTATAGACTATCCTTTTCGTTCCCTAACGATTACCCTTTTAAGCCACCAAAGGTGAAGTTCGAGACTGGCTGCTTTCACCCAAATGTCGACGTTTATGGCAATATTTGCTTGGACATACTTCAGGTAATTGAGCTATAGCCAAGTCTTCGACATTGAAACCGTAACTTCTATCCAGAAGTGAGTAATGTTTAATTTTCTGCAGGATAAATGGTCATCAGCCTATGATGTGAGAACAATACTTCTATCCATCCAGAGTCTGCTTGGAGGTATACTTCCTGACTTGATGGTTTTATTTCAATCTGAATGCTTCTAATTTTGGGAATGGAAAATGGATTTTGCGAATGACCCTTTGCCGCCATTTACTTGCAGAACCAAACACAAGCTCACCTTTAAACACCCAAGCAGCCCAATTGTGGAGCAATCAAGAAGGTGGGTTTCCATTGTAACACTAGTTTTTTTCCTTCTCTCTCTGAGTTCATGTGATGAAAGTTGGCTCACTCATGTTTTCTGTGTTTTCTGTAGATTATAGGAAAATGGTGGAGAAATTGTACAAGCCTCCAACAGCAGCAGCTTAGATTGTTTTAGTTTCCCAAATGATTTTTTTTTTTTTTTTTTTTTTTTTTTTTTGTCTTTCGTTCAGTGTCCTCTTCATTTGTTTTTACTCCCTGGATGTATGTAATAGATATTATATGGTGTCTCTCCTGTTATAAGTGGAAATTTCAAGTCATGAGCCTATTAGTGTTCTCATTTCAGTGTTCTATCAGCCTACAATTCAAATTCTTGTTGATTAGTTTCTGTCCAAATGCTTGATTAATGCAGAAGATTGTTGAAATTTTTTTACATATCAAGAATTATTTAAATTGACTATTCCTATCGTGTTAATACTAATTAATTCATAGCTACGATTTAATATTTTATTTAGGATTGTAGGCACTCTTTTGAACCAGGTCAATGCTCAAAGTGAGAAGATGGTTCTTCTGTATTGGACCCAGTGTGTTTGTCGTCCTTCTCTTGCCTTGTTCATGAGTTCTTCAGGAGAGCTTAGGTTGCGTGGTTGAAGGTTTGCTTGCCTTGAGATGGGGGGAGGTTCGGGAATTAGGGGCCTGTCTCCACTTGGAGTGTTGCGGTTGTAATGAAGCTTCTATTGCTATTTCTCATTGGTTTTGGTTCTCTATGTGTAGCTCGTGGTGTGGTGAGACGGTATATCTTGTGTGGGTGTAGGAGGCATGTGTACGACTTATAAATTTTCCTCCTAGTGCTCAAGAGCTAGGGCACTCCTTTATAGCTTGGTTTGTTTTGTTTGGGATAGATTCCTAGTGGGAAATCATCTTCATACCTCGAATCATTCTATCCCGATAAATTATGTTTTTTTTTTTTTTTTGTAGTGTAGCAATTGAATCTCGTGATCATTTTTTTAGTGCCCTTTTCCCGAGTCTATTTAGGGTGAGGTGTTGCAAGGACTAGAGAGATAACTTGGATCTTCCAGTTTAGTACATGCAAGTGTTTTTGCATTCTTGAGTGTACGGCAAGACCCACCTGTTGAACAGGGACAAAAGTCGGCCTTAGTGATCCAACGATGCCAAGTGGAAAGGCCGTCGCTCAATGGCTTCTTAGTGCTTCAGAAAATGAGATTCCGACCAAGAACAAAAGCACGACCCACCTCAACAAACAATCGAGTGAGAAAGAAGAAAGACCTGTTAGAACATCCTATTGCTTTTAGTCATTCTACCAACCTCTTGCTAAAAGTTGAACAAACACCAAACCTTGGTTAAGGAGTATCTGGCGAATGCCCGCGATATGCCATAACTATCACTTATTGCGGGAAGAGTTCATGGTTCTTGTTAGCAGCCTCCTCAAGTTTAAAAGAATGAGCAATGAAAAAGGAACATACCATGGAACATTTGACAAGGTCCAAATATTAGGACAATGGCCAGACCCACGTCTTTGACAACCATGAAAAAACATTCCCATCTCACCCAACGTAGGGCTCTGCTGATGCAACAAATAGTAGAAAGAACCAAAAAAAAATAAAATGGTCAAAGCCCAGTATCATAAATGGTGAAATCCAGTATACCAACTCATTCAATTACAAAAGCCAGCCTTGGGAGTTGACAATTAGCTTACAAATAAATGCAAAGAACAAGATATTGACAATTCCAGTATCAAATAATACAAAGCCATTTCTTTTCCTCTCTTTTTTTTTTTTTTTTTTTTTTTTTTTTTTAATACAGAGAGACATCACATTCTGAAGAAATGAATTTCTCTAACTTTACAGGATCTCTATATGTATATATAATATATATATATCAGCTATATATATTCATATATATGGCAAATCAATTGGATGAATGTGATGCAGCAAGAAGAGCTGCTCCAATGCCGGATCCATCTTCAGTTACCCTGAGAATTACATGTTTGGCATTATCTTCTCCCAGAATCTCAGTCAAAGCTTCAAGCAAGTACTCTCTGAACATCGTGTAATTAGTATATAATCCCCCATCGACTGCCACCACCGTTCTTTTCATATTCACAGCACTTCTACTTCTTACTCCTGCAATTCCTCCTGTTCCATCCCGCCCCATCTTCTTTAGGATACCCAGAATGCCAGCAGCTACCAACCGGGCAGCTCGGCGCGTCACTGTGTTGCATATTCTTACTACAAGTTTTCGAGCTTTTAAAGGGACTTCAAGAATCTGGAAAAGTGGATACGCAGAGAGAGGAAGTGTTACTTGTCTGAATTTTGGGTCAAATTGAGGGGGGGGGGGGGGGGGGGAAGGAATGATAACGGATAGTAATAGCATAATTTTAAAGATCCTCTATACCCCCAAGGTGTCCCTCAAGATCCTTGCTACTTCTCTTAAGTCAGGAGACTCGTCTTCGTGCATCTCAGCCATTAGAGGTGTTCTGAACACATAAAAGCAATCACTTACTAGTTCCAAATTAAATCAGAAACAAAAGTTCAGAACACTGTCAAATTCATAGTTGTTGTAGGTAAATGAGATACGATTCACATGCAACCCTATTTGTTCAGAACAGTGCTTGCAACCATAATTGTGCATTACATGATATGATTCACATCCAATTTAAAATTACCTATCTATTATTTTCCACAAAGAATGTCCAAAGTCAAATTCATTTTCAATAGGCACGAGAGAAAGGAACATACGTCAACACAAATGCCATGGATAACCTGGATGAACCTGACCCAAAAATATCGGATTCTGTCGACATTTGAAGAATCACTCTTCTCACAATGTCACCCAGGTACATTCCCGATATCATCTTTTCAAAACCCTGCTCAAGACTCACGCAAAAGTACAAATTAGTTTCCATATGACAAATTAGTGCTAGAAAAAGGGAAAACTAAGTAGTACCTGATCATTTGGATTGGCGCTGTCAAAATCCAAATCAATATCATAGGAAGTTCTAGGTAAATGAGAGGACCAAAAATTTCCCCACTCCATGTTAATAACCTGACCAAGAAAATAAGAACTTCAGACAATCACATTTACTTTGAAATAGTATCCACATAAAATTTAAAAGAAGATTTAAAGACAGGCTGGCTCCTACCATGAACCCAGAGGTTGTATGAAGTCCTTGACACTTGATAATAGCATCTGTACGCTCCAAATAACAGGCATTGGTACCAGTTCCAATTATCACTGCAGCAACAGTGTCAGCATCCTGATAATGTCCAAGAGCTAATGTCCCCACAGTGTCATTTATCTGCTTCAAAGATATATGTGGACTCATGACCTCCGAGTAATGCAACATTTAGCACCAACTTCCAATCCAAGTATGAAAAGTAGTCACATAATTACAAGTCTATGGCTTACCAAGCCTTTATGTTTGGCATGCATGTCTTTAAGAAAAGAGATCATCTATTGACTCCGGAATATAAACTATTATAACAATTCCCAGTCTCCTACCAACAAATTTGTAAAGCTCCTCTTACTTTTTGATATTAATTGCATATTGTATTCTCTGTGTTCCTATTAGATATGGTGCATGGGATGGAGAGAAAAAGATAGTACAGGCTTTGGTATAAATTTTTTTTGATAAGAGGCTTTGGTATAAATGAAAAACTAGAAACTTAAGCCACGAGGACCAAGCTATAAATATCTCAGGAACTAAAAGCTGAAAACAATTCTAGTTCCATAAATCACCTTTCCAACTACAATTTCTTTGATCACAATGAGAGGAAATGAAAACTTACAAGTGCTGTGACTCTTATGTTGAGACCCTTTCTGTTCAATGCTTGTTGCAAGCACTCCGTAACATCTCTCCCAACCTGACCAATAAAGAAGTTTAGCACCTTGCAGAATTAAACATGTTTTCAAGGAACGTATAATTTGATTGATAATTTAATATAAAGTCAATACTCAAAACAAGCACCAGATTCAGTGGATTGATGTAAGAATCCTAAGAGAAAATGCAAAGCATGCTTAGTCATGAATGGCACAAACAATAGAACTAATACCCCACCCAGCCTACACTATGCAACAGCACAGGAGAATTTATACAAGAATGAATTTTCACTCCCTCACTCTTTCCAAAGCCTAAATCTACAGAGACACCATCCAACTAACCATGTCTTCAATGGAAAATCCTTTCGTCCACTTAATTAACACGCCAGATGAAATGGAAGTTTGTTTTGTGGGAAAAGAGAACGTAAAACCAAGGTCCCTTCTCCCACCTAGAAGAACCTCAGAATCATTTCCTTTATCAATAAATTCCTTCAACGATGAAGCAATAAAATCAAAGAGATCCTGCAAAAAAAAAAAAAATCAAGTAAAATTTGGTTTTAATGATATTATGTGGACACAATAGAAACTTAAACAAACTAGACATTAGTACAATATCAAGGAAAAAGATAGTTACATTGCCTGTGCTGGTCATTAAATGCTGGGGAATTGGAAGCCGCTCCACATCATGCTCAAGAATTGACGATCTATTACCTTCCAATTGAACACTCAAGACCCTGAAATTTGTACCCCCTAGATGAAGGGCATAGTGGGTCCCAATCTCCTTCCTAACAGGAAGAGTATTATCAATGTAAAAATATATAATCATCCAAAACACCCATTTCATGAACACTACAGTCTACAGCTTCAACTTTAAGTCATATACCGAGAAAAAAACAAACACATAGACCAAGGGTAATATTGTTATACTACAGCCAAAATAGAAAACTGTAGCTCAATAATAGTGTTATGACCATTTTGCAAAGCAGTGATTCTTACTTCAACGCAAATTTGATTGATTTATCGAGTGATTAAAAGTAGATGAGAAAATGATTTGACAAACAAATGGTTAAGTGATACCTAACAAGAGGAAGATCGAGCAAGCGTCGTAAAAACGATTAAACAGAAACGAAATATCACACATAGGGTGCGAAATAACAGAATAAAGACGAACCAATTTCGGTGAAGTTCAACAATTCAAAGATAGACACTGATGCAAACCGAAAGAGAGAGAGATATATCCTGAAAGCCATTCTATATTCAAAACCTTATTTTATCAATAAACAAATTGAAAGGAGACACTAGACGAAAAGGCAGTTATAGAAGAAAATAAAGAGAAGCCAATGCTGCTGAATATTTGACACTGAAATTGAGAAGCGGAAAAAGGCCGCAGCCACAAGGATATCGCAAGTGCGAAACAATTGAGGAAATGAAATTAGTGAAAACTTGACCATATTTATCGCATAGAATCGAGCAACAAATCATCACAGATGAACAAAAAACTAAGAGGCTTAACTACTCCTTAACACTAATATTCTCAAGGCAACCGCAGACTGGCCTCGCTGATCAATAATAAGCGATAAAACCCCATGGAAATAGAAGATTACCCGTCAGGAAGATTATCAACGAAGGTGAGGAGCATTTTGAGTTTGGAACCTCCTTCCGAGGCCAAACCAGCGTGCATCTCCACAGCCATGGCGTCGACCACCTGCTTCAGCCTCCCGACAGAAGTCTCACAATCCTCCTCCAGCTCTTTTAAAACCCTAACCACTCTCCTCCATTTCCCTCTGTTCTGCACTCTCCGACCAACCACCCCGGCGGCCACTATACACGCCACCACTGCAACACTCACAGCCACTCCCACTACTACTCTCCCCATGTCCCTCCACGATCACTCACTCCGTCCAAAAACTCCACCGCAATCTCCTCTCCTACAACTCATTCCAACAAAGCAACACCGTCGGAACATGCACTCCGCATTCGATTCACTCCCCCTCCCGTAAAATCCTCGCCGCAATAACGTCGTTAAAACCACATCTCACCACTTCCCATACACCGGCGCCACCAAAGGCCTCTCCAGCATCTTCGAATCCAACCTCACAAACCGGTCGCCACCAAGAAAAACGGAGAAGGAGGTTCAACAACACTCCGACAACCGAACCAGACGCGAGGGGATGGGTTTGCGAGGGAGACTTCGCAAATTGCTAGCAGAAGAAGCATAGGAAAGTGGATGGTCAAATACTTATATAGTGATCAAAATGACCATTTTACCCCTAAAATATCTGGAAATTACTAAATTCTATTACAACAAAATTCCGCGGCGATTTTTCACCGTGCCCTTTCTTTTTCTTTTTTTCTTTTTTTATTAAAAAAAAAAAAAAAAAAAAAAGCTCTTGTTTTATTTATATTTGCCGACTTTTCCATTTTCCCCCTTGTAATCTTTGTCCCCATCCATCCCCAGCCATTTCCACCAAGTGCCCCTGATTTATTATATAATTACCATTCTGCCCCTTCTTTTTTTTCTTAAAAGTCACCGCCCTTTATTTAAATTTTTTTATTTTAAAAAAATTGAAAAAATTAAAAATTAAAGTTTTTTTTTTCCTTTAGTGGGTTGTGGCCTATAAAATCAGGTGCAGTAATAATAAAAAAAATAATAATAATATAGACCGAAGAGGATAGCCATGGAAGCAAATTGATGGCACTGATTCTCTCTCTACCCATATAATAATAATAATAATAATAATAATAATGGAATTATAATTGAGAATTTTTTAAATGTCAAAGGTCCAAACAAATTGACTTAATAAAGAAAAAAAGGGGAAAATGTGGAGATGGGGAGGGGCAGGATGGGGAAAGAAAGGGAAAGTTGCTGGGGGAGGGAAATATAAATAAAGAAAGTTAAGGGGAGGAAAATCAAAAAGGGAAAGCGGAGACGGTAGCTGCTTATTTGGAGGATGCGACGCCGTACTGCCAACTGTTTCACGATAATAACCAGCTGGGGAGGAAAATAGAAATAGAGAAAGTTGAGGGGAGGAAAATGGAAGAAGGGAGGAACGGCGACGGTAGCTGCGTATTTGGAGGATACGACGCCGTACTGCCAGCTGTTTCACGCTAATGACCAGCTGTGTGTGGCAGAAAAAGCAACTAATTCTGTACTGCGCTCTACCCTTGCCTTTTCCAACGCCAAGATTTCTATAAAAAAAAATTAATTTCTATAATTTTAAAATTTAAAATTAAAATCTCGTAAATAATTTATAATACTTTCTTCCCAATTCCAAAAATTAAAACAAAAATAAATAAATAAAATAAATTTACCATTTCACTTCTGACAAAATAATAATAATAATAATAATAATAATAATAATGCACGTTGTTGTAATTTACGTGCCTGGCTCTGCTGTCTTGCACTCCCACCTATTTTACCAACTGTTTTTTTAGTCTTTCAATAAAATTAATTGACTTTTTTAACCCTCACTCTCCCCTTTTTTAATTTACTCTAAATGATGAGTTGGCATGGCATTCCCTAACCCCAACCGTTGCATGTTTAAATTTAATTTTAAATTTTGTATTAAAATTCTCTTAATTCTTTTATTTTTACTTTTTACTTTTTATCTAATATGCGAATTATTACCCCTTCTTTTTTTTATTTACCCCATTTTTTAAAAGTGAAGGTTAGGAATGACCTTGTTTAATTCTTTGGCATATTTTTCACGTTTCTTAAAAAATCACATTCAATTCTTTGGTTAAAGTTTTCAACTACCATTTGTGTTTCAAATTTTTTGCTTTTGATTTTAAATTTATTTTTAAAAAATTAACGAGTTACTTTTACGCTTATAAGTTTAATTTTTTATATCGAGAATTTTAAAAATAAAATAATTAGATTTAATTGATAACTCTTTGATTTCAAAAAATTAAACCTATAAATATTATTTCTATTTATGAAAACTAAAAAGAAATATTATCTATTTTTGTCGGTTACGTATCGTTGTCAACCTCACAGTTTTAAAACTCGTCTGGAGTACAATGACTCAACCTCTTCGTTTATCACACTGCATAGTATCTACCTCTGACATCATTTGCAACACATCGGGCTAGTTTCTAACTCTGATAAAATTTGTAACAACCCAAGTTTACCGCTAGCAGATACTATCCGCTATAACCCATTACGTATCGTTACTAGTTTCACGATTTTTAAAATATGTTTGTTGTCTAGCCTTTGTCCACTAGTGTCTCGTAGTGTTTGATGACTAAATTTGATACAATTTGTAACAACTCAAATCACACGCTAATAGATACTATCTGTTTTGGCTCATTACGTATCATCATTAACATTACGATTTTAAAACGCATCTATTAGAGAAAAATTTTTATTCCCCTCTTCCGTCAATAACGGATATCGCAAACGTTAGTTGATAAATATTTTTTTTAAAAATAAAGCTTACATTATTTACTTAATTTTGGTATTAGATGGACCTAATTGGTGTAATTAATCTACGATATAAAATGAAGGGGTGCCCTTGATTCGCACTTAAGGAGCTAAATCACGAAAAATGAGACAAAAATGCGTCTCGAAGTTGGTGAGGGAACGCGAAAGCATTGAGTTGGCAAATAAATCCCAGCCGTCCAGATTCAATAATGAAGGATCGTACGGTAGGCTTTTGGTTTAGTTGGTTTCGATGGAGCCGACTGTCACCAACTAAAACCATGATTTAATATGTTGATAAAAAAACAGTTTTTATTCGATGTTTCAAAAACATTTTTATTTTGAATTTTGAATTTAGTATATAAAATTATTATTAAATTATTTAATATTATATTTATATATATATAATTATTATTAAATTAATTAGGTTGCTTTATAATATAGATTAAAAAGTGATTTAAATAAACCCATTAATTAACTTCGACAGTTAGTAAATTAAACAGCTAAATTTCAACCATGAAAAGGAGATTAGGAGTTGTTTAGTTTAATTTAATGTTAAATCTTGACTTAAAAAAGGGATATTTCCGACCAATGAAAGTGCCAAAACTTTTGGTCAAAAGAGAGAGAGAGAGATGTTTGTGGCTGCTTTTCTTTGCTTTTACGTCTCTTTCATAAGCATATTTATGGCGGTGACTAATTTCCGTTGTCACAACTCGCATCTTTGACCTTTATTTATTTAATTAGTTAATTAATTAATTACTGATTTTAATACATTATTTACATGTTTAATTAGAGAGAAAATAAAATTAATAAATAACCTAAGTTTATTATTTTATGTTTCTTTTTTAATAATTTGAATAAGAATTTAAATATTTTAAAAAATATGAAAAATCATTATAATTAAAACTTTAAAGTTTAAATAAGAGCTTACTTTTTTAATTGTTTGCGAGTTTTTTTATTTTTATTTTTGTTTATTTTAGGGAAAGGAAATTATATTTATTATTTAAGGAAAGAGCTATAATTAAAATTTATAATTACGTCACATTTGGACAGTCAACATGGACCCACAGAAACATAGAAGGTGAATCTTACCTAATTCACCTTTTTATTCATTTATTTCTTTATTTATTTCACTATCTCCATTCCTTTCAACCAAAAGCCAGCTGTGACTTTATAATTTTCGCACGTGACAGTTTTTTTTTTTTTTAATATCAAATAATTTAAAATAGGATGAATTTTGTTTTAAATATTTATTATTATTGTTGAACTTAGGTAGCCCTAATATTTGGTATATAAACTTATAAATGTAATCTATATTTTATTAAAAAATATTTAAAACTGAAATTAAAATTTTAGAATTATATTAGATATAAAATTTGTTTTTTCATAAATGTATTAAATATAAAATAGGTCACTTTTTTTTTTTTTTTTTTTTTGTCGAGAACTTAATATAATGAATTATTTTGTTATATTTACAATTATTTACTATTGTATTTTCTTTTGTTTTATATGGTTTTAATTATTCATACTAATGTTTTGATAATAAGGGACTGTTAAGGTAACAGGTGGGTGACGGTGAAATGCTCAACAATGTCATCAAGCCAGATGTGACCATCCAGCCTATCTTACGTGTCCATATCAACACCGCCAAATATGTCCACCGTGGATGGGGGACCACGGTCATCTTTGCTGGGTAACAGCATCGGAGGAAAATAAATGGATGCATATTCATATATATATATATTGTTAAAATTATTGGAAAGGGGACCACGGTCATCTTTGCTGGGTAACAGCATCGGAGGAAAATAAATGGATGCATATTCATATATATATATTGTTAAAATTATTGGAAATGGAAGAAATAATTGGAGAAATGTAGGTTGGGAAAACATTTTGAATATTTATTAATTTAAATAAATTCAAAATTAATTAAATATTTATTAATTTTGTTGACTTCGTTTGTAGGAAGTGGCGATGCCACGTCAGCAGGATGATAAACTGATAATGGGATTGAAGAGGACTTGTTATTACAGGGAACTTGCCGGTGCGGAGAAGAGCGGCAAACAATGGCGGGAGCTTTGAAAAGCTTTTCTCCAATGGCCATGATCAATGCCAATACAGAACTTCTGGTTCAACTGCCTCAGAATGATTGCAATTCTAGGGTTTTGGTACTCGGAGGCACCGGTCGGGTCGGAATCTCCATTGCCATTGCTGTCTTCAAGTTCTGTCACGACCTTCAGATCGTCATTGGCGGTCGCAACAGGTGATTCTTCTAGTTTGTTTTAATTCGGTGAGTTTCACTTGTAGGTAGGTTTGATTTATTTCGATTCTATTCATTTCTGTATCTCTAAGTTATTCCTTAAAGTTGGTTTATCCGGCGTGTTCTCTCGTTTAGATCCTTTTTCATTATGAAACTAAACTGTTGTTTACCGATTGTTAATCAGTGGATTTCGAGCCTTTTCTAAATTGTGATGCATAATGATATAAGGTGCGGCGTGCTGTGAAACGGAAAAAGGTGCTGTAATGGTTGCGAGAGTTGGGAGAAACTCTCGATTTGTTGAAGTCGATGCTGAGAATGTAAAATCATTGGAGGCTGTTTTGAGAGGTATACTGATTCTTCTAATTAGTTTATGATTTCAACAGTCGTCTTTGATTATTTCTTCTCCAATTTCCATTTCGTGAGTGAAATATGAAGCTCCTAGACATACTGTGAGCTTTTCCTCCTTCAAATGGAGTTTTAAATTTAAAACTTAGCGGTCAAATTACAATCCAATAGTTTAATATTCTGAAACATAAAGTTGTACCCACGAGGAAATAATTTCATGCATAAAGTTTTACCTTCGAGGCTACGAAAAGAGTTGTGTGAAATGCAAGAGATCGCTGTTCAAGGAATTTTTTCTTTATCTCAAACTTCGAATAGCGGTATCCTTTTCCTTTCCTTGCTTTCATTATTATTAAAAATTCTCTGTAATTTGCGTTGCCTATTTATGGAAGTTCCAACACACATGGAGTCTCCTGCACCTGTTGACGCCTTTCTTTTTTATTGTTTAAACTACACACCGTTATTACTCTTTTTTAAAGTTTTAGCTCTGAGTCTCTGACAAATAACATGGTATTGTCTCTAGATGTCGTGTATGGTTAATTTCACGACCTTTTTTTTGTTGACTCCAAAGACTGTCAAGCGACCAGAACTTTGGTGGTTCTGATGAGCTTTTGACCTTGGTGTAAAATGCAGATGTAATTTAATGTAATATCATGGTTTATTTATAATAAGATTAGTGAAATTACATGTAGGGATCAATTCCTCACCCCCCCTTAGTTATTTTTTTTTTCTTACCATGGAATTATTTTGTAAGTAACTGATTTTTGTGGTCAAACAATTTAAAATGAAAGTATTATACATAAATTTGCCCCTTTTGATTTATGAAATATGTCTATCTGGAACAAAACACGTGAAAATCTTGCATCCTAAACTAAGGGCATTCAAATCTTTAACATATTGCCACCAGGGGTGCTTAACTGAAATCTTTAGATGTTACTACAGATGTGGATCCTGTAGTTCATACTGCTGGGTCATTCCAACAGACAGAGAAGTGCACCGTACTTGAAGCTTCCATAAATATCCAGGAAAGAGCTGTTTGCATTAAAAATCTTGCTTTTATGATCATATATTGATGACGTTCTTTGTCTATCTGCTTTCAGCTTACGTTGGTGTTTGTGATAATACAAACTATTCACAGAATGCAAAAGCTTTCAAGAATAAAGCTGTGGAGGCAAATATTCCAGCTATTACAACTGCATTTATCCTGGAGTGAGCAATGGTACATAATATACTAATCGTGCACTTTTCTTATGTGGATAGTTCTTATTATGTGGTGCTGCTAAATCTATTAGATTGAACTTAATATTCAACCAATTCATTTTCCTTGCACAAAGTATAGGAAAGATATTGTGTAAGCTAATGGGCGAGTGGTAGGTTGAAGTTGAAGTTTAGTTTTCATGGGCAATAAAAGCAACAGATTCAAGTCAATGCTTCGTCTAACTGACAATCTTTTCTGTTTCACCGAGCCAGTAATGGTGGCAGAGCTAGTACGTGCTGGAGAGATGAAAGCAGGGGTGATCCCGATAGGCTAAAGAGAAGTCCCTGATAATCATGCAACTAGTGAGTAAACCTCACGACTGATGAAGCATACTTTTCCCCATCACTTATAATTCAATACTGTATTTGTACGAAAGAAGGTAGACAAACTCCCCATGCCAACAGAGAATTAACAATTTACAATCTTCGGGCTCATTTGGTGCATTCTTTAATAACCTTTGTATTTCCTTCGAGGAACCTCTGTATTTCACGATTTTATATGAAAATGGAAGAAATCAGGGTCAAAAGATTTTGATTTTTAATGCCGTCATGTTTTATATTCAGCATAACCTTCAGTTAAACTAGAAAACTTTGAGGTCGTTAGTACAACTAATTATAAAAATTGATATGGTGCGCTTTCTTCAGCAACTAAGCGTGAATTATTATCTCAGATTCTACCTGCACTGCAGGCAATGGTGGTGCTGGTCCATCTATATTAGCTACTAGTTTCTTGCTGCTGGGAGAGAAGGTGGTCGCCTATAATAAAGGTTAGTGTCAAAACTGAAACTTGTTTGTCTATGTAATATTCCAGCACTTGATGATTTTGCTGGAGAGCGTGTATCCATGAGGGTGAGAATCAAATTTCTTATATTTATACACACAAATTTCTGGTGAAAGAAGACATAGCTTTATCAACCATTTGATAATTTGATTTCTGATTTATCAGGTGTTGGAAGTAGTTGATTTATGAAGAATGCCCCTTTTTCTTTTTCTGTTTTTGGTTTAATTCTGATTAGATGAGGCTACTTCATGGATAGCAGGTGACGAGAAGGAAAGTCGTGTAGTTTATGTAAGAATGTGATTTCTCTGGGCACAAACATGATTTTAGAGAATTGCTTTCAACAATGAAAACAGGTATGAATCTCCAATTTCTTCTTTGTTTCTAGAAAGTATCAGACATTTATTTAAAGCAAACAATGACTACTTCATTGTACTCACACTATAGTATCTGAAATTTTTGGAAAGTTATGGTGAGAGGAATGGCAGTTTTCAAGATGTTTGTGAAGAACAACAAATTTCCAATCACAGTTTTCAAAACAATTCTTTTTTATGGATAATGTTCTTTGAAAGTTCACTCTCGAGTGTAGAGATTTTCTTTTTTATTTTGAAAAATCAAGAATATCATAGCTTTCCACCCAATTAACTCCTAAATTAAAAGTTTCATCTCTAAAAAATCCATAATGTAAAATTGGCTCAACTTTGAGAAACAATAGATAGAATTTCAGTTCATTCTTCTGTTTGTGAGGTAGAAAGATGATGGTCACTATGAACTCATCATTTGTTATATTGTCTTACCTTTGATCATCATCCCTCGTTCTTATTTGACCTAAAACCAATTATTTAAAAGCACTTTCGAGATGGAGAAAATAAAATGACGCCATCAATCAAAAAGATTGTGCTAATCACCCAGATCCTGTGAATCAAGAATCAAGTAGAACACTACAAACACTAATAATACAAGATCGAAAACCTTCAACAACGAGCGAAAGTCTAAATTTAGTTTCAAAAGCCATCTTGATAACGTATGTTCCCAACCAAGCTTAAATCTATCAAACACAACAATTTCTGAAGTGGTATTCATGAAATTTCATTCCAAAATATCATTTACAACATGAACTACTCATGTCAAAGGTGTTCACAGTCAATCTAATGTTCTCTTTTTCTTCGTTTCTTTTTCAGAATACACCATTCTTTAAAAAACGAAGAGAACAAAATCAGACCACATATAGTCATCAGCATGAAGATCTGGAATAGTACTTCGTCAGCCACAGATCAAATTCGACATAAACATAAAAAGAAGAGGGTACATCGAACACACGAAAATGTTATGCAGAAAATGGTAATTACCAGATTGTTGAAGCTCTAAACTGTAGTAGTTATCCTTATTCTTGTGTTAGCATCCTGTCAGAGACTCAGCCAGCCATTAGATGTTGTGACACACCTGTTTACTCATCTCTTCTCTGTCTGTACATGGCACTGTGAACAACTTCAAACTTCCTCTGTGGAACACCTACATTTTACTTCCTTTGTGGCATCAAGGTTGTTGCATTAAGGATCATGCCTCCACCTCCTTTTCAAGATTTAGCCATCAGGAATTCCCATGAGCCAATTGTCAACTTTTGGCTGTCTCACCCTGAGGGGACAAACTGCAGCTGGATTTCTTGATAGAATGATCAATTACTTGGTGCACCCTAGCCATTTGAAAGCCTGAATTATATCCTGATGTGTTCGCATAGTTCTTATGGATACCTGGTTGATCGAGTAAATTCTGATCCGCTGGTTGATCGAGTAAATTCTGATCCGCTGGTTGATCGAGTAAATTCTGATCCGCTGGTTGATCGAGTAAATTCTGATCCGCTGGTTGATCGAGTAAATTCTGATCCACGAGAACCATAAGATCTCCATAGATCTTGCCACTGAGGCCTAACACTATTTCTTTCGAACTGATGACCTTGATGAACATCTGTATGTGATCTAGGGGTGCTGCTTGCATTGCGTTTCTTTTGGGCAGTCCTCATCTCTTCTTCTGCATCATATCGGGAGCGCTGAAAAAACAGATCAGTTTAGGCTACAATCATCTGATAAAATGTATTGAGCTTGATAACATAGCCTAACACGATATGCAAGAGCGACTCGTGTAAAACTAGAGTTGCCACTGGAGGCTGCCTGCGGTGGGGGTACTTCTAGATCTAAACAATGCATGGACATATTGCACTTGAGGCAGAAAAGAGAATGAAAATAATGGTCAACAATGAAGAAACCTTTCTCTTGAAATTTCTATAAAAAAGTTGGGGAAGAACTCCCTTTTGGGTACCTTAATAGGATCTGAGAGTACATTATATGCCTCTCCAATCATTTTAAAAAGTTTATCAGCATCCATGGGGACTCCTCCGGCTATATCCTTCCATAGCACGTTATCTCCGTTGTCTGCTCTAGCCAAGGACTGACCAGCCTAAACGAACGAACAACCCATATTAAGAAAGCACAGACACAAATAAGCATATCTTCAAAGTACACTAAATTAAACCTTGTCTGGATGGTATCTGAGAGCAGCTTTCCTGTATGCCTTCTTAATTTCAGCTGAAGATGCAGATGGATCAACTCCCCTGCCATCAAAAAGGTAAATAACCAGTGATTCTCATAACCTAAAATTAAAGGACCTTTCTCAAAATTCCCATCCTACTGGAAGGGGAAAGAGGGATGTCTTTGTTTCCTTTTATTATCTGAATATTCGTTAAATGATGGGTGATACTTACAGAATAAGGTACATGTCCAATGGAATTTCCTTTCTTGACTCTTCTTCAACTTCTGCAAGCCGGAGACGAGCTTGTCTCAAATCATTTGCATTGGTACTCGATCTATCGGAATTTCCATACTGATAGGTCTTCTCTAATTCCTTAGAAAAAAGTAATATAAACTTCTGGAGATCATTAGCTGCTTGACCATAGTCTCTAATCATTTCATACAAAGTGGCCCGTCTAGAAATTGCCTGTGAATATAAAAGCTCTATCAGAACATACATGTTAGTGTTCATCTATAATGGTACTCTAATTTTTCTTTGAGAAACCAAGAAGAATTGAGGGATATTTATGTTGACAGCTCGGTGCCCAGTAAAACACAACAAAGAGAAAGCTTACCTTGAAAAATTCTTCATCAAGGGCTATGGCAAGACTACAATCAGCAATAGCATCAATAACTTGGCCCTGAGCTTTGTATGCAGCAGCCCGACTGTAGAAACAAAAAGCTGAGAAAGGACGTGACTCGACATTGCACGCCAGAGCAGCTGTGTAGTGTTCAATGGCTTCTGAATACCTTCCTGCCTGAAATGCTTCATTCCCAGCATCCTGCACTCATTTAAGGAGAAAAAAAGGTATGGGGATGTAGTGCAAATATGAGAGTAAAAGATATTAAGGCATTAGAATCCGATATCTGGATATGATCAAGTTATGGCTGATAGGATGGAGGAGCCTCGAAGGCAGTCGACTTATGATACCTTGTGACGTACGAGCTCCCTCATGGTAATGGCCAATGGTATTGATGATTCTAAAAGCTTTCCTCCATTCCTGGAACTTAAAATTGTCAGACTGGAAAAGTGAAAACATTCTTTTTCCTTTCTAGTTTATTTTCTTTGCAATTTACTTCTTTATCAGTGAAATACTTGTTTCTTCTTCAAAAATATTAGGAAGCATAATAAATTACCCAATCACTGTAGGCACTTCCTCCTCTTGCATTAAAGAAGCCAGACCCTCCTCAAGTTTTCCCAGAAGGAAGTAGCACTTGAGAGTCAAGCGGCATCGCCAAATCCTAAAGTACAACTTCTTTGAGATTTCAGAAGAATCCAGATTTGAGGTCTGACTGACAATATCTTCTGAAGGAGAATTCTTTTCAGCAGAATCTACGGTATGCTCACAAAACTGAATCACCTCCTCGTATCTTCGAAGCTGCAGATTTTTTTTTTAAGAAAAGAAAGTGATAAAAACCCAGAAACCATTGAGTTATGATGCATGAAAATGAAAGTTAGTTTACTTGCAGTAAAATCTCATATGATCTCCCAAAAGAATTCAAAGGGGAAGGGAGGAAATCAAGGGAAAAAAATACAGAAAAACGACAATAACATTAGAGTAGTGCAACAAACCATGAAAAGAGCCTCTGCTTTCATTTCAAGTAATTTTTCGGAGCATGAGCTTATTACCAAAGCCTCTGAAATTAATTCCAAAACACTCTGCATATCACTGGATGTGCTTCTTAGCTGAAGTTCAGCTAAACGTTTCATGCATTCAGACGCTTTCTGCAAGCCAGTAGAAACAGTAAGAACTGGTCACATAGATTACATCACGCCTATTAGAAGTGAAAGATCAACAAAGCAAAAAACCATATATACCTTCCCTGACAATTTTGGTCACTATCAAAGGAAACAAAAAGATTGAAAAACTATGGAGGTTTAGTAATTGTAACGACCCAAGCCCATCGCTAGCAGATGTTGTCCTCTTTGGGCTTTCTCTTTCGAGCTTCCCCTCAAGGTTTTTAAAACGCATCTGTTAAGGAGAGGTTTCCACACCTTTATAAAAGAATGTTTCGTTCTCTTCCCCATCCGATGTGGGATCTCACAATCCACCCTCCTTCGAGGCCGAACATCCTCGCTAGCATTTGTTCCCTTCTCTAATTGATGTGGGACCCCCAATCCACCCCCTTCGGAGCACTGGTACAACGAACCAAAAAGCTTAAGCTTTTTAGTTGATTGACGACTAAACATAACATCAGAGTTTGGGGCCCTTTGTTCGAACCCTATAATGTTGTTTCATCTCTAATAAATATTGATAACCACTAGCTAAGTCTTGCGTAAATTTTCAAGCCTACAAGTGAAGAGTATTAAAGTATTGTTATAAGATTGAATTCCTACAACCCATCAGCTTACGCTTTTAGATTATCCATTACTTTGTTGCATAAATTGAACTTCCATGAAAGATGATAGTACGCATGTCAAAAGGAACAAAAAACTAAAAGTTATCACATCTTAGAAAGAAAATCTGTTACCTGAGCATTTTGCAAACCATCCGAGGCTTCCACTACAATTTTCCGGTCCACATAGATATCATTCCCAGGTTGCAGGCACTTCTTGAAGAACTGTACCGCATCGTCAATTTCCCCAAGGCCAAGGTAACAGCTAATTTATAAGATAGTACTTCAGTGATATGTTATGAACATAATTTTCAAAATCTACTTCAGCGAGCCCTTACTTTGCAGCTCTAAGGTACACTTTATAAAAGCTGGGATCTATAGCAGCAGCCATTGTACAGTCACTGATTGCGTCTCGCAATCTTCCAAGAGACATTCTTGTTGCTGCACGATTGCTATAACAAAGCATCAAAGCCCTGAGACAGCTTCTAGATGACTCATCTTTTGATATACAATTCACTCCTCGAGTGTAATGGTCCTCAGCCTTGGATAAATCACCACTTGCATATGCCTGGTTGCCTCTGTAACATGTTATGCAAACAAAAGAGAAAGAATCTTGAAGCTGACAATAAAGTATAAAGGATATCTTGAGACAATAAAGTATAAAGGCAAGAAGAAATCACAAGTATCAAAAGCCTAACCTCAGTCTCCACTTTTCACAAGCCTCCTGGGCAGCAACGGTTGCTGCTATCGTAGAAACCGACTCTTGCTTCGTCTCCTGGCCTTTGTTCATCCAAGAATCAACTCCTTTCTGACTCATTTGAGATGATATTGGTGAAGGATTCCCAGAAAATGTAACAAATTGCCCAGAAGAGGATGGCAATGAAACTTCAACAGCAATTGTTGGGGAAATAAAAGAATCTTGACCAACTTTTCCCCAACTTTTCTTATTGTATTGGCGTTTGGATGCAGATAATTGACCTCGAGCAGCAGAAGAGGCAGCAAATGTAAAGTTTGATCTTGATCCATCCTCTGAATTTGAAGCAAAACTAAATTGATTCCTGCCATCGCTATCCTGCCTCTCGAATTTCACGCTCGAATTGGCTTCTGTTTCTTCTGAAATAGCAGCTAGATCACCACTCATATCCAACTCTTCATTTGCAGATTTGTAGCTTTCAGTATCCACCCCTGAAACAGATTCTTCTAGAGGACCTTGAGCGCCATGGTTTATATTAGAATGGTAAAGAGAGCCTTCACATTCTTCCACTTCAGTTGCAGAACAACCAGGTTCACGTATATTTAAGCTTTCTGTAGCATTAACCAGATCTTCATCTATAACATCATTTAAGACCTCAGGTATTGATTCATCAAATAAAACGGAGTTGTTGTCGAGATTAAGCGATTCATTGGATGCCAGAGAATTTTCACGAGAAACTTGAGCACGAGACAGTGTTTCGTGATATGGCGAAACATCCATTGGTGAATAGAATTCAGATGCCTTGTGTCTCTCCTGAGTCTCCTGATCAACGCGCAACCGAAACATGGTAGAATTATATCTTTCACTCCTACTCTTTGGCTTGAATTCTCTAATTGGATCGCTCTGTGCACTGAATTGAAAATTTTCACTGATTCCAGCAGAAAATGTTTTTGTTTTTACATCTGGTGTCTTAAGTTCTACAATATCTTCAATGTTCAAATGCTGCATCTTGTTGGGGAGTTCTGAAACTATAGAATTACCAACTTTACTGTCCCACAAACCAGATTTAGCCCCTTCATTTCTAGTTTTATGAATTCGTGCAGAATTACCTTTCCCTTCTTCAATGTTCAGCTTCCTCAAGTAATCCGGAAGCTTTGATTCAATGGCTTCATCGACATTCAATTTCTTCATTCCATCCAAAACTTCCCTCTCTGAGGTTGTGCTCCTATTTTCTCCAAATACAAATGGCTGATTTCTAATGACACCCGACTCAGATTTTCCAAAGATAGAATCCTGACCCGAAAATGCCGCCGGAAATGAATTCCCGGTGAACGGCCGAAGCGTTTCCGGGACCGCCGCAGACCTCAAATCCAGGCAACTCGTTTGCCTCCTCACCTTCGTCATTCTCGCCCTCGTAATACCAGACTTCGATCGAGAAATCGGTTGCGTAACAAAACTGATATTGGAATACCCATCATAAGAATTCGATGACCCAGGAGCATTATCATGGAAGCTTGATGAATTCATGTCGTCTGGGGATTTAAAGGCTCAAGAACGCCAGTTTCCTCTCAATGCAGAAACAACGATCATGGCGGATTCAGAGCGAGTATGGGATTGAAATGGAAAGTGGGCAACAGTATATTTTGTGGACGGAGTTATTTCCTTGGGTTGGAAGGCAAAAAAAAAAAAAAAAAAAAAAAAAAAAAAAACGAAAGGAAGAGAGCGAAACAAAGGTTTTTTCAACAATCAATCACAGGTGCGACGCTGATAATGAAGCTGGTTGCCTTCCTTGGCTCTGCTTTTGATCTTCGTAAGGGCGCTTTCAATATCATGTGTTGTGTTGCAGCTCCAATCCCTTCATTTATTTCGCTTTCCATGTTTGGGGAGTCACCATAGGTTATTATAATTAAGTTTGGATTACATTATTTTTACGTTTCTTTTTGACCATAGGTTATAACTAAACTAATTTAATTTGGATTACATTTTGTTCTTCCCATAGAGGACGGTTGCGAGGATAGGATCGTACTAACATCTGAGCTTCGAATATTTATATAGAACAAAAATCATATGACCCACTTGAACCCAAATGTCACAATCTAATTATATCCCACTGGAAAGAGACACGTTTCATCGGATTGATTAATCTATGAACCTAGGTGACCATGTTATACTGTCATTTGGTAAATATGTTGTCATTTGTTTAATATGTTTGGCGGCTATTTAATCACCCATTAATTTTTTAATTTACTTACTTAATAACAATACTTTAAATTTTGAATATTCTTAAATTTTAAAATAAAAAATATTCTTAAATTCAAAAAAAAAATATTTATTTTTATTTTTAGATGAAAATCATCGATATTTTATTTTTAAAATGTCTTTTATTTATAAAAAAAAAAATCTTTAAATTATTAAAAATTTAAAATTTAAAGATAATTTTTAAACAAAATAAAATAATTGAGGATTTTTTTATTAATCTAAAATGAGAAATTTAATACAAACTAATAAGTTACTATAAATAAAAATTTTGTAAATAAAATTTTATTGAATATATTATTAAGTTCAATTTTAGAGGCCATATTTATTGCAAATTATTGAGAGGGTGAAAAAGTCTATATGAATTATTAGTATTGGAGCAGATGTGGTGTGGGGCCACCATTTGGTCTAATATTAAGAGCTTGGGAAAAAAATTTATCCCAAAAAAAATTATTTTTGGTAGGAAAAAACATTAACTAGAAAACATATATATTTTTTAGCTGTTGGTTGGTCAAATTTTAAATAATAAATAATAAAAAAAATAATTGGATTTTAATAATAATTTAAACAGCATGCAAATAGACATTAATAATTATAGTATATGGTCATTAATTACACAATTCCTAGGATTCCCTTGTCTGTTTGCCCAATGTTTCATAGTATTCCTTTCTCAAGCTGTTGTATTCTTCACATAATCTCTTTAAACTTTCTATCTCTTCCCTTGAACCTTTCTTCTCCTCCAACCACATTTTTATTGCTTCAATCTCCTTCTTCATCTCTTTAATTTTCTTCGTTTTTTCCTCGACCTCTTTTTGCAAGACCTCGAGTTCTAAACCTCCAGGCTTGAATTCTACATGCAGAAATAAGCATCGTATACTCTAATATTGTATTAAACGAAAAATGTAAGAACTCGAAAAAGTAATGTTTTTAGAGGTCAAAATTAATAAATAAGACACACCTGATGGGTCAATTTTCGAGCTGCTTGGATCCATTTATTCGCTAAAGTAATTTGCTTCGAATGGAGCTGAGGAATAAAAAAAGCATTAGTGTAGGAGAAAATCTATAGCTCGAGTATCACAATCATTACATCATCTAAACATTCATGCAAGCTCAACAGAGAAATCACGTCCGTCCATCAATCACCCAGATGACACATCACCACATCTCTATCTTTCTTTCTAACATAACTAAAAAAAAATTGAAAACAACGTGCATTTATTGCATTTTCATCCAAAATTACCATTCTAAAGTATGCTAACATGCGCTAAAATGCGCTAACAATTATTGCTCAAATAAAGTTTTAAAAATTCTATATTAAAATCAGTGGAATTATATTTTGTAGGAATTATATAAAAAAATTGCAGTTTATTTGGGCTCGGCCCATTAACGTTTTCGATGATATTAAACAGAATCAGCCCAACACGATTCTGAGATGGCCTCAAAAAAGACGGAACACGAGGCATGCCTCGCACGTGTCGTGTTGCAGACGACATTAACAAATAAAATTAAATTCATAAACTTAAAAGCATGTTTTAATTAATTACACCATATTTATGTAAAAACATCACTAATAAAATATTAAATAAACTCAAAAATATCATATAAACACAAAATATAAGCTTAATTCAAGTAAAATTCATAACCCATGTCCCGTTCCGGTTCCCGTTCGACTAGTTAAGACATATACTCTTGATCAAGAGACCAAATGTTCGAGTCCAGTTAACTCGAATCGGGATCGAAGAAAATTAAGAAAATACATTAAAATTGAGCTTATAATCCAAACTCACCTTTCTTTCACCTTCCCTCTCCCAAGCAGCAAATAGGGTTTTTCTTCTTTCTCTTAGGACTTCTTAGTGTGAATATGGTGAGAAGAAAAGGGTTTATATCACATGAAAATGGCTCAGAGAGGGAGAGAGATTTTTCTTGATGGGGAAAGAAAATGAAGGGCCAGGATTTAAGCACATGGAGATGTTGGGCTAATGAAGGCGTTTGATGGCAATCATCACTGTCTCCTTTTGTCTTCTACGGTGTGATGTGTAGCACTGAATCATACCCCCCTGAATCTCTGTGTTTTTACTCTCTTGACTTTGTTATTTTTTTGGGCATGTAAGGCATCTGGATTTGCATTATTACTTCCAACGTTTATATATATATATATTTATATATTTTCCCCTTTTTGTATATTAAAATAAATCGACACTATTTTTCAACCAAAACTTTACGAATAAACTTTAAAATATAATAGGAAGATAATAATATTCGTAATTTCGTATACTTTAATTCACGTGTATTGTGTTTATCTAAGTGCTAGTTTGCTAGGGGTATTTTTGGGTTAAGATTAATTTGAGACGGATTTTAAACTGTACTGATGTACAATTTTTTTAACTCAAAAATTAATTAAATTGTTTTAATCGTTCATTCCAATTTAACCCATAAAAATTTTAATTTATATAAATAATATAATGTTACCATAATGACTTATTTTGAGTAAATATTAAATATTAAAGTTTTTTTTAAGGTTATTTATATAAATTTGGACTATTTAATTTTGTCATCTTTGAATTTAAGAATATTTATTGGCACGTACAGTAAAGATTCTGGTTCTGGTTGATAAAATACTTTACATTAATAAAAGTATTATTAACTTTACTATTGTCGATAAAATACTTATAAATTTTTAAAAATTTCAACGACATTTTAAACTTTTAAATATACCATCATTATAATTTTTAATGAAAATGGTCGATTCTTTACCTTTTGTTATTATTTAAAAAATACACTTAAATTTTACAAAAATAAATAAATAAATAAAAAGATTTACGAAAATAGTTTGATTTATTTCCTATTAATTTTATTTATCTGCACAAGTAAATATTGACTTTTTAAATAAAATCTGGTATTATTATTTTATTATTTTTACTTGTAGAAATAGTTAGTTAATCAATTTATATTAAAAAAAAAAAAAGGGACTGCTGTTTGGTTTTAAAAAAACGACATGACGTGACTGGCAAAATAACGGGGTTTTTTATAATGCCATTTTCAAAGCATATCGTATTCACCTGACGTTGGCATTCGATGAGTCCGCATGCAATAAGGTTTATTGTCGTTTTCTTAATTTTATTGTCGTTTTATTCATTTATTATACGTAATTTAAAAAATCAATAAAATGTGAAAATTACTCTTGATGGCCATATACTCCCATGTGAAAATTTCACGGGCAATCCGAAGAAGCATAGCGCCACGTCATTAATCGACAACGTATGACCTTCCAAGGTTTTGGGAACCCCGTTCTAAAATTGTCCATAGCACATTCATAGTCATATACTCCCCTAAACGTGTCCGTCGAATATTCACGTATATCATAAATTAGCATAAACGGTTATAAAAAGTAATTTTGATATCGTTTCGGAGAATTAAAAAACATAAATATATTGCGATTTTTATAAAATTTATAATAACTTTCCCAAAAATTACCAATTATTAACAAAAACTTATTTTATTTTTCTTTTAAAAATTATAAATTTCATACTAAACACACGCTTATAATTGAATAAATGGAAAATCTATAAATACGTAAGATTGTAACATATTATAATTCCGATTTAGAGATAAAAAAGTAAATTTTATGAACGTGAAAGTTTATAATAAAAATCAATAAATACAGTAATGGGTGAGTAAATACTAATGACAAATGTAATTTTTATGTATTTATAAATATTATTTTTATTATGTTATGGTGAATATGTTTTAGCAACGAAAAAATTAAAAATTTTAATTTTAAAAAATAAGTGTGAGACAGTTGAGGTACGGACAATTCGGTAATTAAGAGACATTCTCGCACGTGCACTGCATGGTGTTAGGGTGGCGATATTACCGAACAAGCACTTTTTTTTTTTTTTTTTTTTTTTTTTTTTTAGTTTTTATATCAAAAGAAAAAAAAAACAGACTTCCCAAAATGCCCTCACGCGCTGGAAGTTCATGGTTAGCGCGCGTGTGCCAATTGAGGAAGTGGATTTTTGAGGAAAATAATAAACATTTATGTTTATTTGTTTATTTAGGCTTTTGACTCAGGAAACAGAAACCCCTAATGGCTCTTTCTGCTCTCTAAGTTTTAACGCCCGCCCACCTACTTCACTGTGCCGTCTGAAACTCAGACTTCCTCCGCCACCGACCGACGGGAAGAAAGAGAGAGAGAGGGAGAGAATAAGAGAGAAGGGAGAAGAGAGATTTTTCGCGATGGCTTCTGCCGCTTTCACCAATCCGGCTTCTTTGTCTCTTTCTAAATTGAATCAGAATCGTTGTTTTCAGTCATCGCCGTCGCATTTGCATCACTTGCACATCTCCGCTTCCCCTGCTTTCACTTCCTTGACTGCCGGTATCAAGGACAATGGTATGTTTCTCACTCGTCGACATGACAGATGCGATCTAAGTAACCGTCGACGGATGTTTTTGGTGTCTTCTTCTGGAGGTGGTGGTTCTGACGGCGGTAACTTTTCTTCGCGCGGCGGAGGAGGCGGGGGCGGTGATGATCATGGTAATGAAGGTGGCTCTGGAAATGCTGGTGATAAGAACAAGGCGGAGGCGCTTTTGGTGTTGGCTGAGGCTGGCCGATCACTGGAATGCCTGTCGAAGGATTTGGTGGCCGCGATCGAGGCCGGTCGAATCCCTGGATCGGTGATCACGAAGTTTTTTGAGCTTGAGAAGTCTGCTATCATGCGATGGCTGATGCAGTTTGGTGGATTCAAGGAGCGCCTGTTGGCGGACGATTTGTTTCTAGCGAAGGTCGGGATGGAATGCGGCGTTGGGGTCTTCACTAAGGTTTTCTTTTCACTCACTCTCATGTTCCGGATCAGTAAAAATGCCCTTTATAATTTATACGGATCTTCTCGTTTCTTTTATTGCATTTATTTTGTTCTTCGCTTTTACCGACAAATATAGAAATCTTTCCCCTCTCATCTTTTTTCTATTTCTTGGCCACTCAATTGTACATGTTCAAATTTTACTATTGACCTTGAACTGTGATGTTTTAGGCTATTTGATCTGACTTTTTCGTTGGGGCTTTCTACTTCCGTTTTGCATGCATACCTGCATTAAACGATATCATCTTAGGACGCAGGCCTTGAAATTTGTTTGATCATTTCCTTGGATGCGTTTTACTTTTAGCTTATTGTAAATCTCACCCCCTTCTTTCCTCTCCCTTACCTGCAGTTAATTTTCGTAATTTATTTTTCAGACTGCTGCTGAGTATGAGCGCCGAAGGGAAAAGTTTTTTGATGAGCTCGAGATTGTTTTCGCTGATGTGGTATAACCCTGTTGTTACTCATCAAATATTTTACATTTCATTTGCACGTCTAAGTGATAGCACTAGAGCACTTATACGCTCTGGCTTAGTCTGCTGTCAGATGATGTCATCCCGTTTTCCTTAATCAAAAGAGAAAATTTTGGGAGTGATTAAACAGAGTGGTTACCACTTTCATAATTGTCAGATAAACTTTTCATCCCCACATGCATCTAACAATTAAAGAGTGGACGTGTAATTCTGCCAGCAACCGGTGGACTTTGATTGTTGGAGAATCTATAATGGATAAAGGAGTTGGTGATCCAAAAACTAAAAGTGTGGTCATCGTCAGTCATGGCTATAAATTTGTGATGGCATCTCACTGTTTAAGATTAGCAATCATTTCTAAGTACTTGTCTATTGTCACCGGTAGAAGATGGTTAGACACAAGGCTGGAATACTAGAGCAATTAGTCTAATGCAATGATTGAATTCCTTTGTATAACATAGTAAGGACAGGGAGTTGTTTCTTGGAGCGTTGTGAATATGTGCAGATGTTCTGTTTTGTAAAATGGTCAATCTGGTATTTGGCTCAGACAAGTGGGACTAACTAATGTTTTAGGGTATTTGCAGTTTTGATTTGAAAATTAGTAATTATGTTCTTTCTTAACTCTTGAAAGAGCACATGCTCTTTTTGTTGAGAAAGATATCATTCGAAGCAAATCTATTGACAAGTACATATTTTTAGGTAATGGCGGTTATTGCTGATTTCATGCTTGTTTATCTTCCTGCTCCGACTGTTTCTCTCCGACCACCACTTTCAGTCAGTGCAGGAGCTATTGCAAAGTTTTTCCATGGATGTCCTGATAATGCTTTCCAGGTCTTTCATTCTCATGGATTAATTGGATCTTTGCTGAACCTTTCTTTTGAGGATTGCGAGAACTAAATTATTGTTCTGTTTTAGGTTGCTCTCTCTGGAACTTCGTATTCATTATTACAGAGATTTGGTGCAATAGCGGTATGAGAACTTTTGGTAAATTTTGCATCAATTTTATATATTTAGAAGAAAATGCAAAATCAACTTATTATGTTTTCTGTGGATACTTTTGCAGCGCAATGGAGCGAAGCTTTTTGCAGTTGGCACGACTTCATCACTGGTACATTGTCAAATGTCTCCTCTTGAGTTTCCGAAATTCTTAGGGTCTTTTGTATCACGTCATTGTCTAGTCATCTTTTATGGCTTCTTTTGCTGCTGGAGTCATCTGTCATAGGAAAATGGTCGCTTGTTTTTTACCACCTGTCACCATAAAAATTTCAAAATTTGGTCCTGTGTCTGTTTGGCCTTAGATCAATAGGTATCTGGCTGACTTCTAGCTCTTCCCTTTTTCCTCAGAATTCTTTTGTCCCCTGAATTTAACTAGTAATGCAGTCCTTTGAAGATTGGGAGTCTGGGCTGAAAATTTTTGAACGGTGAACCATGGGGTCTTATTGCCTGACCCGTTGTTCTTCTTCTTTAAGTTCATATTATTTTACATTGTGTCCCTTTCTTGCTACACTTCAATCATCATGTTAAGTGGGACCCATCTTAGCTCATATGCAACAATATGAACGCTTGTTTTATAGCCCCAGCAGTAACCATCAGACCTCCTTTTGGGATTCTTGTTTCTTCAGCCACTACATGCAACACCTGGGGTGTTTGTCTTTTGAATAAACTTTGCAGAAACTAATTCGTTATGCTCTTTGGGGTCTTATTGCCTGACCCGTTCTTCTTATTCTTTAAGTTTATATTATTTTACATTTTGTCCCTTTCTTGCTATACTTCAATCATCATGTTAAGTGGGACCCGTCTTAGCTCATATGCAACAATATGAACGCTTGTTTTATAGCCCCAGCAGTAACCATCAGACCTCTTTTTGGGATTCTTGTTTCTTCAGCCACTACCTGCAACACCTGGGGTGTTTGTCTTTTGAATAAACTTTGCAGAAACTAATTCGTTATGCTCTTTGTATAGGTTGGCACAGCTGTTACAAATACCGTAATCAATGCAAGGAAGGCCATTGATAAGAATGCTGCAGCTGAAGTGGAAAATGTGCCTATACTTTCCACCAGTGTTGGTTACGGTGTCTATATGGCTGTCTCCAGCAACCTCAGGTATTGGTTTTCTGCAGTTATAGCTTGTTGTATGTGACCATGAATTATATTTAGAATGAATCCCCTTTTTGAGAAAGTGCTACCATAAATTATATTTAGAAACAGTATATGGTGGGTTTTCTTACCCTGGCTTACCACTGCGTCTGTAGCCTTTTTGCGTACTCTTTGTTGTACAAATATTATACGCTAACGTTTCCTAAAAGTGGAGACTTATTGCACTCTTTGGTGTGATTGATATTCATTTGAGATTTCAGGTTTTGGTCTTTATCTTGAAAACTTTGAAATACAAGTTACTTGTGTACAGTACTATTATACAAATTAGAATGCAAGGGAGGTTAAACCAGAATTGAGATCCTTATGAAAAAGAAAAATGAGGGATGAATGAAGCGTTTGCTAGGACAGTATTTTAGTTAGAAGAATGATGCGCCGAAGGTGATATAATCAAATTGTAATTGAGATCTTTGTGATGAAAAGTAATGATTACACTGTAATTTCGATTGCCTACTGTGAAACTTAGAATGAATTTGCTTAATATTGATTTGATTGCTGCTGTTTAAAAAAGATTGACCTGCTGGTCTTGCTCTCTTCTACCCTGATGTTGTGGGCTCATCCATTTCCGAGCTTTTCTTATAACTGGGATATTTCATTTTGTAGGTATCAAGTTCTGGCTGGTGTAATAGAACAGCGAATTTTGGAGCCCTTGTTACACAAGCACAAGCTCATGCTCAGCGCACTTTGTTTTGCTGTTAGAACAGGAAACACATTCCTTGGTTCACTCTTGTAAGATTTTCACATCTCTATTAAAAATGTGATTTCTTATTGTATTTTTTCTATGAAAATTGGTTTCTTTATTGTTATTATTTTTTTAAAAACGTGATCACTTGCCTTTCTCTATTTTAACTCACATTGTATAAACTCGCTTTGCCAGGTGGGTGGACTATGCCCGTTTTATAGGAATTCAGAAGTGAAGGCTAATTCGCTTGGTTTGCTTTAAAGTAGGCATTTCAAATGAACGCGAGGAAGGTTCCAGTTTACAATTAAGAGTTGTTTAATTTCCTTATTTGCAGTACAAGATCCATTGTGACGTTTTTTTGGTTTTGGTTATATTTCACTTTTCATTGTTTCTCTCGTTCTGTCATTTTTTCCGCTTTTCTTTTCTTTCACTATTTCTGTGCTTTTAAGGTATCGGAACAGATGGGAATAACAATAAAGTATAGTGAACTTAGTTCGGGTTAAAAGAACATTTTGATAAGCTTCCATGAATGGAGCTATGAAAGTAATTATCAAATCATTTGTTATGTTTGCTTCTATATCATGGTTGTTTGGGTTTCGGTAGTGTTTTAAATTGAATTGTTTCTGGTTTGTTTTGTTTTTCTATGAAAATTATTTTTTTCTGAGCGTGTTTAGTATGTACTTGACAGTGCCTTTTCGGTCGCCACTCGCCAATGCCGATGGTATGCTCGATTATGGTCTACTTATTATCATATCATGTTCAAGTAACCTAAAACTACTTGGAAAAAGGCTACATACACTTGAGATTCCTTCTGATTTGAGGGCTTTAAAAGCATTTTTAGAAGTGAAACCAAGTACAAAAAGTGATAGATTGATGAGCACAATGAAAACACTGTCAAACACTTTTGATAAGGAGGCACTTTTGAGTAAAATTAAACATCTGATTTGTTATTGTGGCCATTGAGTAAATACCGAAAACGTCAAAACCAACTTCACCGCCTGAACCACCAAGCCATTCAAGGCAAGCTAAAACAGAGCACATTTTTATCCCATCATAAACAAAAGCTTAAAAAGTGTCTATGTTTGTATTTCCTTTCCAATCAATTGGGTAGTTTAAACTCTTATATCCCATGTTACCGTATGAATGTAGTTGATCTATCCCTTCCCTTTCAGTTGATTGGTGAGTTGAGACCTTCTTGAGAAGACAATGAATAAAGAGGTTGGTGATGTCTCTTAGAAGGGAACTGTGGCAGTTTTGATTTTCTCGTAGCCAAGGATGGCTCACCGATACGTCGTAGAGTCTGCTTGGCGTAGAGTGTTTGGAAAAAAGGTGAAACTTTCTCCTTCAACTTGAGGATCAAAATAAAGAGGAGCCTGAAAGTAACTAGAATGACTAACACAGCTGCTAAATCCCACCATTTGGAGTGATGAGCTTGATATCCTAGCAACATTTCAAGGATCACTTCTCCTTTTACTTTAGGACCTCCTCCAATTTGAGAGTCGACCTCCAACCCTATCAAGTCATTCTTGTACGCTCCCTGCATTTGAATAGAACGATCCCAAATCTTATAATATACTTATTTCTCTCCAAATAAGTGTTTTTTTGCTAAAAGAGCTAGAAGTACCTGTAAACCCCAGGCGCCATAGTTAATGTATGATATTGGGTAACGCCAGAACACCTTGGGAAGATCAGGCACAAACCTAAAGTAACCAGAAGTCATCATCATGATTCCCTGCACAGATCACAGTTAAGCCATTTTCACTTATTTCATTTTGTCATTCATTAAAAGGAACAAAAAGTAAAGTGTTTATGAAAAGATGAAATAGTAATGGTCGTCTTACAATGTAACCAGCTCCAATAATGACACCCATCATAAAGTTGGGAACCAAGGAAGCAATAATCATCATGGCGCTTTCTACAACTGCAATGGAGCTCAGCAGGTCAAGGCAGATATAGACGTAACGAGAGAACTCGGTTTCAAATTTGACCATGTAGAATACTATTGTTGCAGAAGCAACAGACATGAGAGCTAAGAATGGGAATGAAGACAGAAAATTTGATAGCGTGTATACAACAATCCCATAATGCCCGTTCAGCCTTTCCTTGTGAAATACCTGTTTTACAAAAATATGTATTCAAATATCAAAACGATGGAAGTTTGTAACAGCCTAAGCCCACCACTAGCAGATATTGTCCTATTTGGACTTTCCCTCACAGTTTTAAAATGCGTCTATTAGTAAGAGATTTCCACACAATTATGAGGAATGTTTTGTTCCCCTCTCCAACCGATGTGAAGTCTCACAATCCACCCCACTCGCTGGCACTCCGCTCGATGTTTGGCTCTAATACCATTTGTAATTGTCCAAATCCACCACTAGCAGATATTGTCTATTTGGGCTTTCCTTTGTAGGCTTCCTCTCAATATTTTAAAATGCAGTCTATCAGGGAGAGATTTCCACACCCTTATAAGGAATCTACTAGGGAGAGGTTTCCACACCTTATAAGGAATGCTTCGTTCCCCTCTCACAAAGTTAGCCCAACATTTCATCAATCTAATACTCGTGGCAGCAACAATTTCAATTCCAGTTTCCTTCCTTACCCAATTTAACCCGGTGCTTCTTGTTCTACACAAGTTTCTAATGGGCATTAAGCTATTCAATGGGTTCCATAAAACTATATAAAAGGCTGTGAAATTTTGGAACAAAACATGGAGGTAATCTATACCTTCATCTCTTCAATGAACGATGGAAAGCCTCCAATGGACATGAAAGTCATGAATCCAGAAACAAATGCAGCACAAGATGCCCTTGCAAAGATATCAACATAGCTTGTACCAACATGCATGAATATCGTGCCCACACATATAGATAATAGTATGTAGACAATAATTCTTATCCAGTAGTATCCCAAATCTCTGGACATGTTCACCGTTGATCTTCTAGTCAATGTTGAGAGTTGCTTCCACCATTTAGCATGGTTTCCACATTTCTTAATAGTCATAGAAAGTCCTTCCTGCATCAAAACTGCAACTATTAAGATCGTTGTTTGAATTTAAAGCATTATGTAAATGGAATGTTCATAAACTGTTGGCTTACCATTTCTGATATCTCTCTCATCCTAGTTTTCATTTTGGCTTCCTGCTCTGAGCATCTGTATTTCTCAACTAGTCTTGCTTTCATCTCTGCCGTTGAAAACTTAGATAAAGGGTCTACTGGTTTTTGGTTTTCCTGAAGTAATAGAAACAGAAAATGGTAAATCCGAAAGTTTAGCATATGATAGCAGAAAAAATTGAGTATTCTTTCTGGTGTGTGTGATTTTAAGCTTGTTAGATTCGATATCCATATCGTGAAGTGCATAACAATCACTCATTTATATGTAGCTATGAAATAATCAGACTTATCAACTTATGAAGATAAATGTGAGATCCCACGGTAGTTGGAGAAGAGAACGAAACATTCCTTATAAGGGTGTGGAAATCTCTCCCTAGCAGACACGTTTTCAAACCGTAAGTAGTTAGTAGCTTGGAGGCCCTTACTCTTTGAGAAATCATTAAAGCCATATTGACTGCGTCGAAGTCTGAATTAATACAGCGAAGGAAGTGATCAGAAGGGTTTCTTTGCCTTGGACATGGAAATCCTGCTTCAGCAAAGAACTGCAAAACCAGAAACATATTTAGTTTATGAGATTTTCTCAGTTGGATTCTGCTTGAAAGTGTTCTACAATGATCTTAGAATATGTTTAAAACATTCATCAGCTGTTAATTTAATCTTTACCTGAGCTGCCATTTTTGATTCTCCAAAGTAAACAGCTTGGCCTCCTGAAAGAAGAAAAAGGTCATCAAATAAAGCAAAAACCTCGCTGCTGGGCTGATGGATCGAAGAGATGACAGTTCTTCCATCATGAGCAATGCTTCTAAGAGCTTGAACAACGAAGAAAGCAGCAGCGCTGTCGAGGCCGCTGGTTGGTTCATCAAGGAACAACAGGCTTGGTCTGGTGAGGATTTCCAATGCAATGCCTAATCTTTTCCTTTCGCCCCCACTAATGCCTCTTAAATGCCAGTTTCCAACGATCCTCTCAGAACAATCTTGGAGACCCATTTCCAATATCGTTCCTTCCACTATATCATTTACTTCTTCTTTGGTCATAGAACTTGGAAGCCTCAAATTGGCTGAATATGATATGGTTTCTCTTACTGTCAGAGTCCCCAACATTGTATCCTCTTGGGTCACATAGGCCTGAAATTTTGGAGAAAATTAAAAAAATAACAATCAAAAGCTCATACTTGGTTGATGAACTGCATATTAATACTAACCACAATGCCATAATCCAGCCTTCTTTTCTTTCCATTCAGAAGAATATTTCCTGTCAAGACAGCATTTTGTGCCAATCGACCTGCAAAAAAAGGATTAAGAGTATGTCTCTCATATTAAGCATTTGAATAACTCAATGTTATATTACCATTGAATTTTCATAAACGTCTCAAAACTACCATTAGAATTGAAATCTATTATAACGTTGGAAAGAATACGTAATGATGACTTGAAACGACTGTGGCTAAGATATTTATCTTGGTTAAGTTAGAAAGAATGACATTTCGACAAGTTAATTTTTCATTCAACATTCTAATAAGATTTTCTACTCTTGAAATATTAATGCAAGGTTTCTACTCTTGAAATATTAATGAAACGTCAGAAGTCAGATTACAACTTACAATTTTTGAAAGAATATGAATATTTTTTAAATAAAGGCAAAGTTTGAAGGGATCATTTATTTATTTATTTATAATGTAGACTATTTACAGCTACCCATTTATGAAAATTAAGATCGAAGTTTCATATAATATTTTTGTGGGTAAAGTACTACATTGATGGTCCTGTCTGTCATAGCTCTGAATCTGATACTGAAAAGAAATGAGTTGTGCCCACCCACAAAGCCAATAGATAGATGACAAGTTTGGTTGAGAGATGAGAGATAGAACCCAAATCGCATTGGTTTTTCCTACACATTTAATGTCTGAAAACATCTATATCGCTACGCACTTAAACCAAAGTGTAATGAATAAGTTGCTCAAATTTTGGAAAAGATGGGCAAACAAGGGAATATAGCTTAGCACTAAAGCAACAAAAAGTGGGTCAAATATTAAATATTCATGTGATGCCATGCGGCTTTAATTATCCACTGGGTTTGTTGGGTTCTATTCAAATTTCAAGTTTTTTCTATTCAGGGTTTAAGAAACATTGTTGATCACAAGTTCTTTCTCTAGTAATCTATGGTTTAAAAACATTGTTGATGACAAGGTTCTACGATAATTTTGGGTGAAACTAACCCAACTTTCTGCTATGTTAGTTCTAGTTGAACAAAATCAAGTCTAGATAAATGGGTTGTTCTTGTTTCTAAATCATGATATAAGTTTCAAGGCCACAGAATATGCAGAAGAAGAAGAAGAACATAAAAGAAAAAAAAAAAAAAAAAAACAGAGAGCTTAAAGAGATAAAGAGGAAAAGGGAGAGAACCTGCTAAGGAGTCGAGAAGGGTGGATTTCCCAGAGCCAGAAGGACCCATAATGGCCATGATTCTTCCAGGCTCAGCATAGCCATTGAGACCATCAAGCAAGAGTCTTCTACTCTGTCCATTCCAGAGATTTGGAACCATAACACTCAGATTTTCCCAAACCAAATACATAGAAGCAGCAGCAATGGCGGCAGCCTCCCCATACTTCCCTTTTCTTCCTTCTGCTCTCTTTGCAGCCTCCTCCACAGAGCATCTCCCATCTGCCCTCTCCTCCTCAATCTCCATGAATGTCTGTCTCTCACACTTCTCACACCCTCCTCCTCCTGATCTTCAGCATTTATAGTGTGTTCTCTCTACAACTTTTGTGTGTTTTCTCTTGATGTTCAGCTATGTGTGTGGTAAGTGCAACTGAATGGTTTAGAAACAGTTGAAAACAATTTAAAGTATTTATGACTTGGCAAACGCTTATATCAGAAAACCCATCAAACTTATTGCTGCTTAGGTTCTAATGGCTTAACATTACATTTGTTATCAGAAAAAGGAAAGTCCAAACTGTACGAGTCATCAATACGCATGTGCTTCAACATTTAATTCTATATACCGGTCATGAAGATTTGAACCTATGATCTTAAGGATATGCACGAGTATGTGTGCTAATTATATATCTAATGTGGTCATAAAGAGTTCTATATGATCAAGCAGTATCTCAAGTTTCTGAATATTTGTGTCTGAGTTTTCTTGTTTTTGAACAAACAACTCCTGCAACCTCATTTAGTATATTCAAGATATCATCAGCTCTCTTTCTAACATGTGGCAAGGTGGGTGGGTGGGTGAGAGTTAATAGCAGGGGACAGTTTCCTTAGTCAGCCAAGCTATGGTTGGATGGCTTTGAGTGTTAAAAGAGTAGAAAGTTGACAAAGGAACAGAGCACAGTAAATACCTCACCAAACCCAACCATCAATCGCTATAAAAGGGAAGAAATAGTGACAGAGTTGCTAACATTTATGGGTCAATTATGCATTTCTGCAGCTCTTCATCTACAAGCCTATATGGAGATGTGAGTTACGGTTCATATCACTACTCATTCATGTACCGCCCAACTATATATCTACCATTTGTAATGTTCCATTTCTCTGTTTATCACAGGAAGCTTTGAACCCTTTTCCTCTCTTTAAGGAAAAAAGTTCCATTTCTCTGAAGTTTCAGAAGAATTCACAGTGTGAGGTCTTAATCTATTCCTTCCATCTTTATTGTTCTGCTATGTTATAAAAACCAGCAATAAGTCTGTAAAACAATGAAGAAAAATACAAGAACACACATCAGGGCTTCTCAGATTAGGAATAATCATAAATCTTATCTTAGATGTGCTCAGAAGCAGTTTCCAATCTTAGACAAAGGCAGGCTAAGACATTCAAAACTGATGAAAAATATAGATTTTATAATTTCAATCAATAAAAGAAAAAATAAATTTATTACAAAGTATGAACAATGTAAATCGTACGAAAATTCTATATATTTACTATCTCCTTATTTTCCTTTCCTTGACATATGGATCTGTAGCTAATTACATACCCTTATTAGTTACATTGTTATAGGTACATGCTTTCCAAGTTATTGTCCTTGGAGCTTCTAGTTGAGAGGAGAGTTGAGACCTTCTTGAGAAGAGAGTGAGTGAAGAGGCTGGTGCCTCTTAGAGGAAATAGAAGGCGGTATTGTCCTGAAGGAAGGTCTCCTCTGAAGATGTTGCAAAGTTTTCTTTGTGAACATTGTCCGCAGCAATGGCGAAGCTCTTTCCTTGAATTTCAATACAACAAAGAAGAGAATTCGGTAAAGAAGAACAAGGAACATGAGAGCTGTTAAGTCCCACCATTTGGAATGGTTTATTGGAATCCCATACATGTTGGTGATTACATACTCGCCACTCAACTTTGGCATGCCAGGTATCAATGGGTTGAACTCAAGCCCAATCAAGTCATTTTTGTAAGCACCCTGCATAATGAACTTAGATACTCAGTTAAATCATAATTGAACCATCAATGGAAGATATGAGAAGCCTAGCAAGATGATACCTGTAGTGCCCAAGAGCCATAGCTGAGATACGAGATAGGATACCGCCAAAATGGCTTCGGAAGGTCGGGCAATAATCGGAAGAAGCCAGAGGTCATCATCATGATACCCTGGAAGGAAAATAGAAACCAAGAAAGTTATGTACGTTGAGATGCAAAACATGAAATATGAAGAAGATGGTACCGAATCCATAATGTTATTGTGTTCTTACAATGACTCCAGCGCCTGTTATAATTCCCATAAGAAAGTTTGGAACCAATGAAGCCACAACCATCATCAATCCTTCTATAACAGAAATGCAGCCAAAAATATTGAGGCAGAAGAATACGTAGCGGGAGAACTCTGGGCGATACTTCACCATGTAGAAGGTGATAGTCCCAGAAACGACTGAAATCGAAACCAAAAATGGGAAAGAAGAGAGGAAGTTTGACAATATAAACACTGTAACTCCATAGTACCCATTGAGCCTTTCTCTGTAGAACATCTGCAGAAGAATGAAACTGAAACTTCAATATACTAAAAGAAACGCCAAGCTCAAGCTTATGGAGAGTTTTTTTTACCTTCATTTCCTCAATGAAAGATGGAAAGCCCCCTATAGTCATGAATGTCATAAAGCCAGTTATGAATCCACCGCAGGCTCCTCGAGCCAAGATTGCAGTGTAACTTGTTCCAACATCGAAGTAGATGGTACCAACACATAAGGAGACTATCACATAGATAATTATCCTTAGCCAATAGTATCCCACGTCCCTACTCATATTCACAAATGATCGACGGGTCAATGTCGAGAGCTGCTTCAACCAACTAGCTTTATCTCCTTTTTCCTTCTCTACTTCAAGTCCCTCCTGAAGAAGATGAAACTATTCATACAATTTGTTCCAGACAATTGCTGGTTCATGGACTTCAAGCTCCTACAATTTCTAGTAGGGTGATATATTGTGGGCTTTCGATGACTTGAGGACTAGATGTAACAGCTTAAGTCCACTGCTAGCAGATATTGTTCTCTTTAGGCTTTTCCTTTCACGCTTCCTCTCACCGTTTTTAAAACGCATATCCTAGGGAGAGGTTTCCACACCCTTATAAAGAATGCTTCGTTCTCCTTCCTAACTGATGTGAAATCTCACAATTCACCCCACAATGATTGGAAAGAGAAACGAGTATCAGCGAGGACGCTAGGTTCTGAAAGTGGGTGAATTGTGAGATCTCACATCGATTGGATAGGGGAATGAGTGCCAACGAGGATGCTGGGCTCTGAAGGGGGGTGAATTGTGAGATCCCACATTAATTGGAGAGGGGAACAAGTACCAGCGAAGACACTAGCCCGAATGAGGGTGATTGTAAGATTCCACATCAGTTAGGGAGGAGAACGGAGCATTCTTTGTAAGGGTGTAAAAACCTCTCCCTAGTAGAGGCGTTTTAAAAAAACTTGAGGGGAAGCTTGAAAGGGAAAGCCAAAAGAGGACACTATTTGCTAGCGGTGAGCTTAAGCTGTTACACTAGACGTATCAAAACGATACTTACAATGGTGGATATTTCTCGAATTCTTGCCTTCACCCTACTTGCGTACTTTGAGCTCCTATATTTTTCAACAAGCGTCGACTTAATTTGAGCTGTTCCCAAATTCATGAAAGGGTCGGATGATTCTGGGATGTCCTACAATTTCAAAGTCATGAACAAAGGTACAAATGAACAAACCATACAACATCAGAAACTGGAAATTCAATCCAACAGAGGTTTGTTGAACTCAGCTACAATTCAAAACATCTTACTCGAATACTTAAAGACCCCTTGAGCGTCGCAGTAACGATATCGAAATCCGAGTTTATACAACGAAGAAAATGATCAGATGGATTCCTTCTACTGGGACATGGAAAATTAGCTTCAGCAAAGAACTACAAAACAGATAACAAGTACTGAAGCATTACATCAAACAGTTGATAGGCACAAAACTGCAACCTCAAAGCGCATACCTGAATAGCCATTTTAGCTTCCCCAAAGTACACAGCCTCACCTCCAGAGAGCAAAAAAAGGTCATCAAAGAGAGCAAAAACCTCACTACTCGGCTGATGAATCGAAGAAACAACAGTCCGTCCATCGTGAGCCACATTTCTAAGAGATTGAATGACGAAGAACGCGGAGGCACTGTCGAGGCCGCTGGTGGGTTCATCAAGAAAAAGCAAACGAGGTCGCGTGAGGATTTCAACAGCAATACTCAATCTCTTCTTTTCCCCTCCACTGATCCCTCGAAGATGCCAGTTCCCAATCATTCGATCGGCACAATCTTGAAGACCCATTTCCAAAATGGTTGCCTGGACGATGCTATCAACCTCATCTTTAGTCGTAGAACTCGGAAGCCGCAGCTGGGCTGAGTAGCTAATGGTTTCTCTCACAGTCAGAGTTCCCAATAATACATCTTCTTGGGTCACATACGCCTGCAAATTAAGAAGGAAATCATGATTTTCTTGGTTGATACATGGTGGAGTTTGATCTTCAAGAAACAGAGAGAGAGAGAGTTTGCGTTTACAATGTCGCCATATCCGAACTTCCTCTTCTTTCCATTGAGAAAAATGTTTCCGGTCATTACCACATTCTTGGAGAGTCTTCCTGATTCATAAACGAACCCACAAACATTAATTTTTTTTTTACAATTGATGTCTTAAACATTGATTTTTCTCTTACAGATTCATTGGCAGAAAATTTCTCCAATTAACACTTGAGGTTGCTTCTCAATTAAACTCAAAGTTTAAATTTATTGGTAACCCTTTGATCAGTTATTATAACTTTGCTTTTGGCTTTCTTAAAAGGTCTCGAATGAATGAAGAGAACATTTTTTTTTGTTTATAAACTTATGATCATTCCTTAAATTAGTCTATATGGGACTTTCACCATCCAATACTTCCCCCTCAAACAAATCACGCCTCTCCTTAATCGAGACTCAACTCATTTGGAGTCTTAGTCATTTTTTACTGCCTTTCGTGCCTCTTAGTCATTTTTTACTGCCTTTCGTGCCTCTCAGTCATTTTTTACTGACTTTCGTGCCACTCCCTTGAGAAGGCTTGACTCCTCTTTCCTTTGGAGTCATTTGTTCAATATCTGAAGATTTACCAATCTATTACACCACTAAATTTAGGGCCGGGTTAAACTAATTTTTTAATTTTTTTCTATTAAAGTTATTATTAAATATATTTTTTAGACAAAATATAAAATTCATCATTTTTTTTTATAAAAAAAAATATATATTAAAGTGTGAAATTACATTTAATGCTTACTGTTGAGTGCTGGTCTCATTTAAATTGTCGGCGGGACCCTTAACTCCATCTTTATAAATAAATAAATATATAAAGAAACAAAAAGTCTAAGAAATTAATATATATCGCTTAAGAAAAGGTTAATTCAAATATTAATAATATATATATTTTTTAATTTCCATAAATTAATATTGTAGAGAGAGAAGCGAGACCTGCGAGAGTATCAAGAAGGGTGGATTTGCCGGAGCCGGAAGGGCCCATAATGGCCATGATCCGGCCGGGCTCGGCGTAGCCACGGAGGCCATTGAGGATTCTCTTGGTGGGCCCATCTCTGAAATTCGGAAGCACCACCGTGAGATCCTCCCACACAAGGTAAGTCCCTCGCTGTTCTCCCCGTCTCAGCCCCTCGGCGGCGGCGGCGGCGGCATGGCTGTGGGTTCCTCCGGCGTCCTCAATTTCCATGGGGATGAATGAGGCAGAGAAGAATGGAAGATAGGGAGAAAGAGGATAATAATTTATATATTTTATTATTATTATAAAAAAATAATTAATTTGTGAAATTTACATATTTTTATCATTTATTATTGGATTTTAAATGAATCCACAACTAACTACAACTGCTCTCTATAAATGCACCCACAAATGGAGGTGCACACCAGATTAATGATGAGAGAGAAAATACAAATAAATTCAAATTAAATAATTAAATAAAAATAAAATGGGATATTCAATGAACAACTTGTTAAATTTAATTTTCTTTTTTATTCCTAAAATTTAATTGGTTAGCACACTTCTTGCACCCTAAACAGGCAAATAAATAATGTTCTTTTTTATGAATTATTATTATTATTATTATGTATTTTAAGTCTGAGTGAAATTTTCCCTTAAATTTCGAAAAAAAAAATCAAATTATTTGTAAATATAATTTTATTTTTTAACGATAAAATATTTTAGTTAATAGAAATTCAAAATTTTCCGAAAAAAAAAAAAAATTATAATTTAGTTAGATTTGAAATCATTAATAATTAAAATAGACAGGTTTTAAGTATCTAAAGATAAAAGTCTCAACTAACTCTTTTAAATGTCTGCTAAAAGAAACAGCCACTTCAAATGTCCACTAAAAGAAGTTACTGGTCACCTAGCAAGTTGTTTCCACTACCCTTCAAATATCCATTCAAAAATTATAAAATTAAAATAATAAACAAAATTTAAAAAAAAATTATCAAGTTCTATTTACGGAAATTATATGTTCCACTTTAACCTTATAAATATTTACTTTCAAATCTGTAAATGATCTTTGCAGATGAAAAATGAACTCATGTAATTTTTTTTTGGCTTTAACATCTAATAGGTCAAGTCAGACTTGTAGAATTATATATATATATATATATATATTTCTATAGTTTAAAATTTATCAAACAAAATAAAACATTATATCATTATTAACTTTACAATTTTGATTCATATAAACAATAGTTTAATGTCCCATTTAAACACGTTAATAGATTAGTACATAAATAATTTTAATCGACTTTTAACGATGTAGATTAAATCTTAAAAATATCACTTTTTTTACTATAATAAAGGTAGAAAATAAAATTTGAACTTCTAACCAAAATAAATATCTATTAATTATTGTCGAATTTATTAATATTATATTAAATGTTTGACTATAGTTGAAAATAACTTAAACCAGCCAACCATATACTTATAAATTAAGTCTTTATTATTCAAAGAAAAAAAATAGCTGGCTTTCTTTTTTAATTAATGAAAATAAATTTCAACTAATTTGATTAGCTCTAAGTTTTAATTCCACACCCTATAAAGTTAATTTTGGCCACGTTGCAATTTAATTAATTCGCTCGTTTTCAAATTTAAAACCTAATTTGATGGTGCCAAATGGATACGATATACTTAGACACGTGGTTCGTTCATTTTTTTGGCTTAAAAATATGTGGGGTAGGAGGTTTGGACCTCTGACTTTGAGAGTAAATATTTTATGTTCGTTGGTAATATCTTTATATTTTGAAAGTTTAGACATGAAATGTGGAGCCGAGAGCGACAAGTCAGCTAGGCTAAGCCTTTTGTTATTATTATTTTTTTATTATTATGTTTTTTTTTCTCTTCATTATTGAAAAGGAGTGACAATATTCGAAATATATTTTATTTTAGCTTAAAAAAAATTAATATAATAGTTTGAATAAATTTCGACGTGACATTATAATAATAAAAAATATTTTGTCACGTTAAATATATATATATATATATTATATGTTTAGTTCCATTAAAAATAAAATAAATTTAAGTTTTTAACCATGTTTATAAAATAAACAACAATACATGAATATAATGAAACCAAAATAATTATGTTTTTTTTTTTTTTTACATAAAAAGAATTAAAAGAAATATTTTGTAAGTTGAATAATAAAATAAAATTAATTTTGGAAAGAAAAACAACAATTAAACGAAATATTACAATATTGTTTTACGTTATTAGGAAAATATATTGGGCCAGGGCCATGGGTGTGCAATCAGAACCGTGGGCTTTGGTATGTTGATGGGCCGATATTTGGGCTTTTGAAACAGACTCTCAGTGGGCCTAATGGGTCGTTAAGGCCCATTATCTGTTTTGTCTTTCTGCTAGAATGCTCTTTACTTCCGCTGTTGGATCCAATGTGGGCGTTGGAAGAGATGAGTTCGATCAGATCGTTCGTTTCCAGAGAAGAAGCGGGTTATCGGTGGCAAGGATTTGTGTTCATCGTCGTCAGCTTCGTTTTCCTTCTGATATTTCTCTATGCCGCTATCATTTCTAAGCTTCTTTCGCCTTCGGACAATGCCTTCTTATCTGCTATTCAGAAGGACTGGTAAGTTTTTCTGTTGATTTTGGAGAATTCCTTTATTTGTGATGTGGAAACCTGGACTTTGGAAGGATTTGAAATGATTTTCGGTGTTTAGTTAGAAAAAACAGGATTTGAAATTCAATCTTAATCTCATTTTAATTGGTTGAATTGAAGAAATCAAATTGAACAAAACTTGATCTGCGAGAACGCGATTGAGAGATGAAGGATTGTGGAAGATTGAGAGGTAGATAGGAACGAGTATAAATGGTTGGGAGAAGAAAGAAAAAGGTGGGGGATGGTAGTGGATGAAGAACGGATACGTTTTTTAGGTCATTCATATGATGTTATCCATATTAGGAAATGAGTATGTATGAATCTGAATGTTAGCATGCCTTTGAAGCAAGCCAATTACTTGTTCTAAGAGCATTTTAATGAAATTTGATTTGGTGATAGTGGCTTTGATCTCTTGAGAAGATTGCTTAAATCAAAACTATCACAATTTCAAGGGAACTAATATGATAACAATGAGACCTCTATTTGTAATGTATTTCCTGTTTTTACTAGGTATTACTGTCTCCTGGTGCCCTTGACATTACCTATCCTTTATGCTGCCGTTTATTTCCATTGGCTCAGCATGAAACTATTCAAGCATGCTTGAAGGTGGTCAGCTAATGAACTATCCAACCAAGTTGAGTGTCTCAATCATCTTATATGTTTGATTAAATTACAACGTGATGTGTTCCGAGTTTCCGTAGCCGAGGTGATCGAGGATGTACTGGTATTCTACCGGAGTCTATATATCGTGCAAGAAAATTCGATATCGGCCAGTCTTGTCATAGAAAAATCCGTTCATTTTGGTTGAATGATGAGAACATGAGATATTCAAACTAAGCTGAAAGGCCAAAGAGTGATTTAAACTCACATTGAATGACTTGGTGAATGCAACCAAGCACAAGCTTTATGACCTAAGGTGAGCATCTCCAAAGACAATCTAGGGAAGACCAACTTGGGGTGTGGTTGGCGAGGAGATACTTGATTCTTGAAAATTGCTTCATTGTTGGACATGCCACTTTTGGTAATGCTTTGATATATACCAAAATTTGTCCATTTAAATGTGCTCGAATCTAGAGCTCTACCTATACACTTATCACTTATGGTGACCGATTTTTTTGAAAAATGTAGTTGATCCATTTTTAAAATTATATGAACGAACTAATTAAAAAAAACTTTTCATTGCTATGATAACAAGTGTCTTATTCATTCAACAATGCCTGGAATCCGGCCTCTTGTTAAGAGGAATTTAGGTTATTTCTTAATTTGATCGTGTATTAAATAAATATTTCAAGTGGTCGAGAAATAAAATAATTTTCTCTATTGAAAATGATGAGGAAATATTGGTGATTGTGAAACCATATTTCTTCTCATATATCTAAATACACTTCCAATATAAATATACATACAAAGTGATAAGACCAAACTTGATCAACAATTTTGGAGAAGTTGAAGCAGAAAGTTGGAGACAGATTAAAGTAGGAAGTAACAAATAAGATGAGCAGTAATACTATCTTCAATTTGATATATGGAAATATCCCAAGAAAATGACCAATAGAAGATCGTAGAGTTCATTGAGTAAAGCTTATGGGTTCACACAAACCATTTATTTTTTGTGCACACTTAGTTTCTACGTTTTTTTTTTTTTTTTCTCAACCAGAAGATTCACACAATTAGCTTCTGACAACAATGACCAGATAGTGATCTCATGTCTCTCAGACACCAAAAGGCTCAGAAGCTGATAAATTTCTTTTCCTTCAAGCTCTCAACAGTTTCCTTCAGGCTTTCCTCAAGAGGAATGAATTCAATGCCCAAGCCCTTTGCTTTCTCAACCGAGACCTGATATGTCGGTACTTGCGGCTTGTCATCAGCACACCTGCAGTTGGGAATATAGCTTGAATCACAGTCGAAATCGAGTATAAATATGTGAAGCTTCATGAAGATTGAAGTACAGCTTTATGATTCACCAGCTACACCATTATGAAGGACTTGGTAGATTTTTTGTTTATGCAAAGTACTTGTAGATTGAAGGTTCATAGTTGGTGAAATACTATAAAAACAATTGTAGGATCTTCCATTCAGAGTAAAAGTTAGAGAACCTACTTTTGTCCGGATTTCTAAAAGAATCTTAAGGATAAATGTATGCTACAAATCAAAACCAAAGCTACGAAATGAAGTTTGCAAATGATTAGTATTAGGAAAGGAATTAAGATTAAGAAACCTCGACATGGAACGAGGCTTTGAAAATTAGAAAACTGTCATTTTTTTTAATTGTCGCTTGGGATAGGGGTGGACGAGGAAGACTTACTTGTCAGGTAGTCGCAATGAAGGGTAGAGATCATGTAAAATCTTGACAATTCCTGAATGGTGAATAACTTTCTCCACCAAACAGTATCTTCCACTGGCTGATGGGATCTCATAGGCTAGAATGTGTGCATTTGCAACATCTTTGACATTAACCCATCCAAATGTGGAGTTTGGAAAAGTTTCTGCTCCTGCTTCAAATTAAAACCACGTAAAGCATTAAGCACCAAGGAGACATTTTTTCAAACTACGTGACGAGCTCCAACACAATGTATGTGTTCGTTGTTACGAAGCACTTGACCTTAAAGACAAACAGCTCGGTTAAAGGAAAATGGTTAAAGGAAAATTGTTTTGAGAAGTATAGAGAGTGGAACAACCAAACAAGTACCAGATATTAATTTCAAAATAGCTTCTGCACTAGTATTCAATGTTGGCTGCAATAATGGACCGATAACCATTGCAGGGTTTATGGTAACCATGTCAATTCCCTTCTCTCTTACAAAATTCCATGCTGCCTCCTCAGCTAAAGTTTTGGACAGCACATACCAAAGCTGAAATCCACAAGGAAACAGAGGATATAATTTATCTACTCAATATCATAACTCAGTAAGTTCTAGGAAATTAAAGACGCATGTTGAATTTTAAATAACGTGCATGCATCAAGTCGTTTGTTGGGCTACTCTTTCTCTATCCGCATGCCCAGAAAACTGAATAAGTACATCTAACCATCTCAGGATACTTTTTCATTCTTTGCTGTCTTCAGGCAATTTTATTAGTTTGTGAAAACATAACATTCAGCAAATTTCCTGAAATTACCAATGTTCTTTATATTCATTAATAAGACAATCCTAAGATGAAAGGCACACAAAATTCCATACAACATACAATCTACTTTACAGCTCATATAATCACAAGAAATAGTAAAGTAAATGGTACCTTAAGTGTAGTTTTGTCACAAGTCAACAGATGATTTCTGAAGAAAGTTTTAAATAATTGTGTGACCTCGCACAGTATGCTTTAGCATTTTAACAAGCCATGCTCATTTCTACGCTCACTTTTTCTTTTTTTGTGCGTGTCTTTATACCAAGGAAGCTAGGAGCGTGAAAAATGAAAGAAACGGATACCTTCAGTTCCTTGCAAATCTCAGGATCAGTAAACCAGGTTTCATCAACTACTGTATCAGGATTACGAGGCTGTCGATTATAAGCAACCGCAGCCATCGAAGATGTCAAAACAACCCGCTTGACAGACGATGCTTTTGCAACTGAATTAAGAACATTCAGTGTTCCTTTCAATGCAGGATCAATAAGTTCAGCCTGAAAACAATTATATGATTAAAAGGCTAAAATTACATTTTTCATCACGGAACATTTCATGATTACTAAGGAGCAGCCAAACTAGCATATACTTCTAACTTGTAAACTAGCTAAAATTTGTTGGTTCTATCTTCCATGAACTTAAAATTAGTGAAACAGAGTTCCAGACAATCACATAGAAGTGAAAGTTAACAGATTCTAGAACCAGAAATCAACAAGAGTAACTGAACAATAATCAAAGTCCTCTTGCTTCTATAATGAATAAAAAAAAATTGGGGGTTCTTCTTCCATAAGATGATAATCCCTTGCTATATGTTAATCCACCATTCTTCAAAGAGGTTTCATCTCTCAACTAAAATGAATATTAATTAGTATTATATTCGTACCTCATATACAATCTGAACCTCATATTACTGATGATTCTTTTGTTCCACCGACTGATAATCAAGCAAAGTAATTGTGCAGCTACTGCTTTTCCTAGTTCTACTCCTGATTTTGAGCCTAGTTTCTGTTCTCAAGGTTCTAAACACTCGGATAACAAAATGCAATGGCAGAAGAATATGCACCAGGTTTTGTAATCTTTTTAGGTACTAATCCTATTTCTTGGGCTGCTAAGAAGCAATCCACTGTTTCTAGGGGTTCTACTGAGGCTAAATACCGTGCACTAGCTAAGCACGGCTGCAAACCTCTTTTGGCCTCGACAGATCCTCAAAGATTTACATATTTATAGTGCCTCTCCACCTCGTATCTTGTGTGGTAACAAGTCATCCATTCAGCTAGCTCATAATCCAGTTTTTCATGGACATACGAAGCATGTCTAAGCGTGCTTTCATTATGTTCGTGATCGTGTTACTCGCAATGATATGTGAATGACTTCATCATCAACATACTGTTTATCATAAACATATCTAACACAATACAATAACTCTGAGATTTTCTAACCTCAATCCATAATTAATACCTGAGGATCTGAAACATTGTGAAAGAAGGGAGAAGCAGTATGGAAAACCCCTTCACAGCCCTCAACAGCAGAATCAAAGGAACCTTCCTCTAGGAGGTTGGCTTTAAAAAGATGAAGCCTCTCAGCAGCTCCATCCAGTGCGAGAAGATGCGCAGTTTTGATTGGATCAGCTATGGGACAAAACGAAACCCAATCAACAAATAAGCCGGAAAACAGTAGGAAATATGCAATAAAATTACTACCGAACACAATATTCTCAAGAGAGGTTGTCAATTTCCACATGCATTCGTTGGGGATGAGAAAGATTCGACAATAAGAAGCAAAACTAAGAGAAACGAGAGAAACCTGGATCTCGAACACTGGCTTTGACGGTATAACCTCGTTGGAGAAGAAATTTCACAATCCAAGAAGCTATGTATCCAGAGGCGCCGGTGACGCACACAGTCTTCGCTGCTCCGCCGCTCATTCTCTCCCTCTCTTGATTTTGGCGCACTATTTCTTGATTATGAGAGTGATGGAGTCGTGGGATTTCAGTTAACCCCATATATATACTTGCTATTTTTTTAATTTTCGATAAATAAATTAAATTTATAATTTAACTTTTATTTTTATTTTTCATAGGCGTTAGAATTACTTTAAAATCGTGCTAATTAGCTAGTGGAATTAATGCTACACGTGAATGCTCAATGTGAACTACCACATGGACCGAGGCTGTGGGGTTTTTAGGGTTGGAAATACTTCGAGGCTGTGAATTTTTTTTTAGGTTTGGAGCATTTTTAGGTTTCAGGGTTTAGAGTTGATAGGATTTTTATGATTTAGAGTTACGAGATTTAGGGTTTGGAATTTGGAGTTTTCGGAGTTTTCTAGGTTGGAGGGTTTGGAATTTAGGTTTCAGGGTCTATGGCCGTCAACCTCATGGTTTTAAAATGCATATGCTAGAGAGAGGTTTCCACACCGTTACGAGAAATGCTTCGTTCTCCTCTGCAACCAATGTGGGATCTCACAATCGCCTCGTGTTTGACTATGAAACTATTCGTAACAGCTCAAGCCCACCGCTAACAAACATTGTCTACTTTGGTCCGTTATGTATCGCCGTTATTCTCGAATGGATATGATGTCTCATTGTCGCCAAGACCTCCACTTCTGGCAGCTACGCTAACGAGAGCTCGAACGCCAACTTCGAGATCGAGAATGTGAAGGTTGATATACAGTAGGCAAGGGCGACGAGAGTTGGTAGCGGCCGCCGTGACAGGTGGCAGCCTGCCATGAATCTCTCTGTTTTTCGATTCATCAAGCCTAATTTTACACATTTTTTTTCTGTCATTGATCATAACACTTGAACAAACACCATTTCAACTGCAAATTAAAACTTAGATCCGATCATCATGATTCTTCATCATCACAATTCACACATTTATCTCTCTACATATATGATGAAAGAATGCTTCTGTGATCTTCTGTTTTTGAACAGAAGAATTTCAACATCAAAGCCATGTTTGCAGAAAATAAGGAAAGAACTTTTATGTCTCTTTCTTTCTCTCTAAAGGTTATGAACTTGAAAGTCGTCATTAATGGAGGTTGGCAACAAGATCCCAGAAAGTGTTATCTCTCTACTTTCACAAATGGAAGCTCAAAATGGGAAATTCTCGATATTATCAAATGATAGTGTAATAATATTAATAATTACCATAAAAAAAGAATAGCAGAAAACCCAACATAAATATATTTGTATATTCTTTCTTGCATTCTTCAAATATCAGTTGAATGAGTTCATCCTTTCACACCCTTCATCTCTACCTTAGCTACTAATAAGATTCAATGATCCTTCTCTGAACAACTTTAAGCTCAGATTGTTGAATCTTTCTCGTGAATATTGTCTCGATGCTTTTCTCCAATCGGTTCCCGCCTTCATCATCGCTACAAATTCTTCATAGCTTATGCACCCGTCCTACAAACAAGAATCAAAAAAAGGGTTGGAAGAACATCTATATCAATATCTATGGAGGGGCTGAACTCGTTTCAGCTATTTCGAAACACAATGGCAATGCTGACCTTATCGGTGTCAACGTCGTGCATTATGGCACTGATGACATCCTCGCTATCCGTTTCGTCTTCATCGTTTAGCACAGCATGAAGCTCGTCAATCTCGATGAAACCACTCTGATTTTGATCAAAGAATGCAAAAGCTTTATGTAGGTGCTCGTCATTTGCCATTCTTCTGAGATGGATTGAAACTGCAACAAACTCTCCGTAGTTTAGAGTTCCATCATCATGCATTCCAGCCTGTTCAAGCAAAAGTTGAGTCAGTAACTGTGTCTAGCTCAAGCTCACCGCTAGCAGATATTATCCGCTTTGGCCCGTTACGTATCGTTGTCAGCTTCACGGTTTTAAAAGTGTCCGTGTAATGCCATCAGCCTTACAGTTTTAAAAAGCGTATGCTATGGAGAGGTTTCCACACCCTTATAAAGAATACTTTTCCCCTATCCGACGAGGGATCTCACAGATTACTACTTCTCAGGACAGACTGACAAGTGCAAGTTTCGTAAGATAAGACTAATCATGCTTCGTTTTTCGACTTCTTTCTAAAGAGCATTGGCCTCTATATCTACACTTATTGAAGGATGATACTAAAGTACTACAAAACAGAGAATTGTACATACAGCTTCCATTAGTATCTGAAGATCTGTTTCTGGAATATGTTGTCCAAGCTTTTGCAATCCACTTTTCAGCTCCTCCAGATTTATCTTGCCCCTCTTCTCGACGTCCATCATATCGAATGCCTCCTTTATGCCAGCAACTTCCTCCACCGATAAATGCTCGGCGATCACCTGAGGACGATAATCAAATGCAATGTCATTGATAACTCAAGTAATCTATTCAAGAACTTCTGTGATTACCCTTAGAGCTCGTTTCTTGAACTTGTTCATGACAGAAAATTGCTTGAGCCTTGCTTTCACTGTCTCGCCTAATGGAACATTTGGAGCCCTCTTAGCATTTTGTAACCAAGGGTGGGCTGCACAAAGCGATGGTGATATTTCAGGTATTGTATGCAAATTCTGAACTACAAGAACCAGACCTCAGAATGATGCATGTGAAACCAGCACGCACGATATACCTAGAACTTCCTGGGCAGTAAGGCGTCGCCTGGGATCAGGATCGAGCATTTTTCTTACAAGATCCTTTGCATTTTCAGAGACTTTTGGCCATGGGTCTCTCCTGAAATCAATGACCGAGCGAATAATTGCCTGTGCTACACCCTGTTCAGTTTCTACATGAAAATTGGAATGCAACTCATGAGGAGGAAATCTGAAAAAGAATAACAAAAACTACACTAATGGTGGGATGGATTCACTGTTGTTTCCAGGCATGAAGTGGCTGTAGAGAACAAAATTCAAACCTGCCCAAAAGGGTGGGATGCCACAGAGTAAAATATAGAGGATAACCCCGGCACTCCAAACATCAACTTCTGGACCATAGTTCCTTTTCAGGACCTCTGGGGCCATGTAATAAGGACTTCCTACTATTTCATTGAATTGTTCACCTAATTAAATGGAAACATTAATGTTCATGACACAAACAAAACAAGAATGCACAACAAAACGATAATATGTCTAACAGCCCAAGCACAAAGCTAGTAGATATTGTCCACTTTGGCTCATTACGTATCGTCCTCTGCCACACGGTTCTAAAACGCGTCTTCTAGAAAGATGTTTCCACACCCTTATAAAGAAGGTTGCGTTCTCTCTCCAACCGATGTGGGATCTCACAATGATATTGTCCTCTTTAGGCTTTCCTTTTCAGGCTTCCCCTCTAAGGTTTCTAAAACGCGTCTGGAAGGGGAAGCCCGAAAGGGAAAGCCGAAAAAGACAATATCTGCTAGCAGTGGACTTAGGCTGTTATCATATGAGACTCACATGTCAATTGAATACAATCCGTAATACCTGGTTTAAAAGTGATAGACAGTCCAAAATCAATTGCCTTCAATGGGGACGATTCCTTCTTATTTTCGAAAAGAAAATTCTCTGGTTTGAGATCACGATGCATCACTCCATGTTTATGACAAACCTATAACATAAAATGCATGTACTTCTTAGAACAAAAGTGTCAAAATCAACATAAATATGGCAAGAGATTAGTACATGTTTAAAAGCTAATCAACATTTTCTTTTCACCTGAACGACTTCAACGATTGTTCGCATAACAACAGCCGCTGCACGCTCTGTGTAATGTCCCCTTGCAACAATACGGTCAAACAACTCCCCGCCCTCGCACAGTTTCATCACAATATGAACTGCCTGATCGTCCTCGTAAGTATCCTTCAGCGAAACAATATTCGAATGCTCAGGCAAAAGCTTCATGATCTGAACCTCTCTTCGCACGTCCTCAATATCAATAGCAGTCCTAAGTTTCTTCTTTGATATAGATTTACAAGCAAACTTTTCGCCTGTATTAGTATCCGTGCATAAATACGTTACACCAAATTCACCTCGGCCAAGCTCACGACCAAGATCATAATGAGCCAAAATGTCATGACCAGTTGGATCTTTCAACACCTGAAGCTTGCTACCAATACCATTCACATAGTTCCTGCCATCCTTGTTAGAAACTTTATTAGTCTTCTTCCTGTGCCTACCTTTAGGCTTAGCCGGAGTGTTAGTAGGAGTAGCACAACAATTACCCATCGGCAAGATCCAGAAATGTTCAAATGCTCCGACCTTTTAATGGATTTCAAACCCTATCAAACAAATATATTAAGTTAAGATCCAAAGCTTTTCTCAGAAACAATACGAACCAAGCTGAGAATCTGAGATGGATAATCAATACGATGATTTCATCTAAACACAAATCCAAAATCGCACAAGATGTCATAATCGGAATCAAGCAGGCACTTACTCCAAGGAATCATAAACAAAAAGAAAAAAAGGATTAACACAGAGATATCCATTCATGATCATAACAATCACAAAGGCCTAGAAAATTTATTCGCATTGAAACCTAAAAATCGCCAAGAAATCAGAAAACCGACCTGGAAATTTCCGTTGAAATTCAGGAATCGCGACAACGTCGGGAGGAATAACCGGAGAAGTTGGCCGGGAGGAGAAATTAAAGTCGTTTGAATCTGAAATTTGAAGGAGAAAGATGAATCTCAAGAACGTGAATGAGGCGTTGATTGATTGCTTGAGTTTCAGAATTCACTTTCTCCTCCAAAATTTCTCTCCTCCCTTCCTGGATTCAACCAAGACGGAAGACAAAACGAGGCTCTTCTCCCCCCTCCCCCCACCTCCTTCCCTCCTTTTCAATCCACAAACTCCCTTTTTTTTTTCCTAATTTAATTTGTAAGAAATTATAACTATAATCATTACATTTCAAAAAATAAATTTATCGAATATACAAGTCAACTAAATGTTATTTTCGAGTAATTCACGGTCTAATTTTAACCAAACAATTTGAGAATTGAATCATGACTGTTCTTGTAATTTAAGATTAGTTTTTTCTTTACGTTTTTTTTATGTGGCCAGTAATAAAATTACAAGAATTTAATTACAACCACTTAATTTCTATAACAAAAATGTACAGAATTCTCATTTAAGAATAAGACTAGCTAAATTATAAAAAGTTTGATATGTTCATAACTTTTTCTTCGTACAATTCAGCACCCATGTTAAATTTGTGTAACATAATTTCTTGAATGGTAAAGGATTTAGGTAAGAAGTGAGGGGGATATGAACAGAGATGAAGGTGGTAGCAGCTGCAAGACTGGTGGCTCAGTGGATTGTGTCTCAGAACTGATTGAGCTTGGCAGTGGAGTATCAATGGAGGGCTTTATGACTGCATAGAACAGCACATTGTAGAAAATGGAGAATATGAAGAGAACAACAGCAGAGTTTGCTAAAAAGGACTCTGAAAGTTCTGCCATTTCTCCTCTCATTTGATCTCTTGGAAGCTTTGTGCCTTCAACAACTGCAAAAGTTGTTTTTTTAAAACACTCCAAATCAGCTTAAGAACAGTTTCTTTACACACCAATGCCAACAACCCTTCTTGCTCTAAGCTACCATAAATCAAGAACTTTCAAGTTGAGTAATGATTCAATGTCGTACCAATCCCCAAAAGATCGATGTGGGACTTTCATCCACCAACATTTCCCCTCGAACAAAGTACGTCTCCCCTTAATCGAGGCTCGACTCCTTGTCTTTTGGAGTCTTAGTCATTCTTTTACTATGCCTTCGAGGAGCCGCGACTCATTTTCTTGTGGAGTCATTTGTTCGACATTTGAGAATTCTATTGGCATGACTAAGTTTAGGGCATGGCTCTGATACCATATTAGATGAACACGACTCTCCACAATGGTATGATATCGTCCACTTTGAGCGGCCTCATACAAATGGAGATAGTATTCTTTGATTATGAACCCATAATCATTTCCTAAATGAGCTGATGTGGGACTTTCATCCACTAACAGGATGTTCTATAGATACCCATGTTAGTAACACAAACTTTCACAATCATACGTTATTGTCCACTTCGAGCATAAACTTTCAAATCCATGTTACTTATGAACTCATAATCAACCCCTTAATTAGTCGACCCTCGATGATTTCACGATTACTAATCATACCCATTTCCTCAAAGTATTACAGTATTCAATCAAGACCATGTGCATCTAATCGGTTCAATCCAAAAGTGGCACAACAAATTTTGCTTGGAATTAGGATTGAAAAGTTGGGGGATTACCTTTGTTCTTGGGAGGGGTGGCTCGTTTTTTGGAGAAGGATTGAAGCTGCTGGTCGAGCTCTTGAAGGGCCTGCCTGGCCTTGTCTGGGTCGACCTCGAACTGCTGTGAGTCGGTCTCCTTTGAACACACAATACAGCGACGAGAAGCAGGGGAAGGAAATGGGTGAGATTTCTTTGTCTTCAAAACATGGGAGCTTTTCTTGGTGGCTAACAATGGCGGGCGATGGTTTTGATTGAGGAGGGAGTGAAGGGAAAGCATCTGAGAGCTGCTGATTAACCACAGCCGCATGGGAACGCTTTCAGGATAATGTTATTTCATTACCTAGAAGAAGCTCAAGAACTATTGATGTGAGGCAGTGTTTGGCAACCTGTATAGCTTAGTCTTGTTTGGAATACGGCTGTCCTCGATGCCACCTGGGACAATGAATATTAGTTAACTGGGACAAGGATTTGTAACGAACATTCCTCCGTCAGAATGAGGGACACGGAATATTCTCCCTTAATAAAATATTAGTTTGATTGTACAATTGTGGTCAAAGGGATTATTTTTCTATTATGAAGCTAAATTATATATATATATATATATATCGACCCTCATTTTAAAAAATAAAAGTTGCAAGTTTAACGACTAAGATACTAAAAGTAAATCAAATGTTCGGTTGGAGAGTGAAACGAATCATCTTTTTTTATAAGAGTATAGAAACCTCTCCCTAATAGACACATTTTAAAATAGTGAGGCTAACGGTGATATGTAACGGACCAAAGCGGACAATATCTACTAGTAGTGGGCTTAAGCTATTACAAACGGTATCAAAGCTTAAGCTATTACAAACGGTATCAAAGCTAGACACCAGGTGGTGTGCCAAAAACCGGCTAGTGGAGGAAGACCTCCCAAGGATAAGAGACATAGCTGCATAATCTCGGATGTTATCAGTTCCGGTATGTAGATCAAATGATACAATGCGAGCAAAAGTTCCTAGATTCATGGCAATATAGAACCGCATATAAGTTATCATGCTTGTTGGATTGTAAAATCTCACATTAGTTGGAGAGGAAAACGAAACATTCTTTATAAAGGCGTGGAAACCTCTCCTTAGTAGACGCGTTTAAAAAATGGAGCATGCTGCTCCATATGATAAGTTCCTCCATGTGATAAGTTCCTGACAGTAGAATCAAACACGTGAGATGAGAGTTCCTTTGGCAAATGGTAAGAGCCTAAAGTGGTGTCGAAGAATCTGTGTATTGGTTCAAATGATTGCTCATTCGATGCTGAAATCAGCATTCATATAATAGCAGAGAATCATATTAGCAACCAAATCATGGATCACAATTCAAGTCTGAACACACTCACAAGTACATAATAGTCGAGATAGCAACATTGTTTTGAAACTAAAAAGAACACTGTTTGAAATCTATGGAGTCTGTTCTTTACACAAGGTAAGAATTGGGGAGGTTGATGGAATAAAGCATTCCAAGGACTTAACTAGAACTAAGGTCCAAATGGCTAACTTATATCATCCATCTCCTTTTCGTTTAGTTTAAGCAACAACCACAAGAACAAAGCCAAGAATGATTTGCCGCCTGACAGAAAACTGCCAGGGAACGTAGCCCCACAAATAACCAAGGGGTACCCCGTATTTTCGCAACCAGGTGGTTCATTTGATTGCAAGACGCCTCTGTGCGGCCTGATTTTCTGAGATACTTCCTCGTTGCTGTCCTGAGCAGTCTCCATCTTCACCTCTCTCGCCAGAGAGTAAAGCATATGAAGAAGCTTGGAAGCTACTGTAATTATGAAAATGGCTATTGCCATTCACATAACTACGAGCTTCATATGACTCATGCAACTGGGCTCTTGCTTCTTGTTGACTATTGGAGGAATTCCAGGTTTCAGCCAAGGCACCAGGCACAGCCTCAGAACCAGACGAACTAGACGATATAGCTTGACCAGAACCAGATTCCTTGCTCTTCATAGTAGAGCTCAAAGATTTAGCTTCATTTTTCTTGGCAAAACGTCCACCGGTACCCCTCGCCCGTCTCATGGCATGCTGGTGACGAGATTCATGAAGATATGGCTGATCAACATTACACACAAGCTAAATATTAGAGATACTTCAGAAAACATACAGAACTAACAACCAGCCAACCCTCAATGACATTTGATTTTTGAAATCTAACCCGGGCCAGTATAGAGCATTCAAAAACTAATCTAAGTCAGCCAAGCCATATTTGTCTCAACGGGTAATGAACTAACTATTAAGAACTACATACAACAAACAAGAAATCGTGAAATTTTGAAAGACCTGCTTCGCCTCAGTCGAATTCTACTTAAATTAGTGAGTCGACCATACACGGTCACCACATCACTCAACATGAAATGTAACAAAGGCTCCGAGTTCAAAAATTAAAAGCTTTGAATCTGAATCAGCTGTATATACGGATACCATTTATGGTATACCTTCCGTAGACCTCCAGTCTATATATGTTACTTCTCTCCTTCGAATATTTATAATCAAATTTGCAGCATAGGGAAGAATGAACTTCAAGAAAAATAAAGTACAATTAAGAAAGTCGTTATAGATTCCCACATACCAAGATACCTAAAACATATATAAGAGACAAGCCGTAGTACATCAAAGAAAACTATCTGAATTCTGAATAGCAATCGTACCTTTCTAACTTTTATCAGTTTGTTCTCAACCTCTGCTTTAGCACGTGCTTGTCTTCGCCTTAGAATTCCTTGATACTGTTTGGCATTCACAAAAACTGGCTCCTGTGCCACCTCAAGGGGCAAAGCCATTCTAGCATGTGGCATCCCAATAAAAGGAGGATAACCCTACAATATGAAGTACTTGTCAGGGGCAAACTTACAGGCATAATCACTCTAGAGTCTCTTCCACAAAACTGGAAATTTTCAATTAGTTCGCGTTCACCAGATACTCATATGTTATTTTACTTACGATAGTTTGAGAAAGTGAAAATCTGGACAAGGAACATAATGAAGTTCCTGGATAATTGAAAAGGTAAAAGCAAAAGAAAAAACATAAAAGTGGAGGAGGCAGAAAGGAAAAGTACCATCAAAATTACCCAGGGCTAGAATATATATATATATATATATAGAGAGAGAGAGAGAGAGAGAGAGAGAGAGAGAGAGAGCTAAAAATTAGTGTATATGGTGCAAAAATTACCAGTAAGATGTACATATATATGCATATTCATATCATCGCCTGATCTTTATAATTTTAACCTACATACCATAGGTTGATGCCCATATGCAGCCATAAGTCCAGCATAATAAGGATCCTGATATTGGTTTGATGCACATGCCTGAAAAAGATTCAACAAAAACTAGTAATTCCACAAAATTCAAAAGCATCTCAAATCTGATGCGTTTCAAAGAACCAATCTTGTTCAATATTCAAAAACTGGATTCCGAGAGCAAGAAGGATGTCTCTAAGGTAAGGAGGAAATCAGCAAGACTATAGCAAGGAGCTTACAATAGAGTGGCCTACAAGTTCAAGCTGAGGAGGTTGTGTGATACATCCACCATGCACTCTAGGTGCAGTAGAAACAGCATGCTGATTGTTGTGCTGACCTTGCCCATAACTTGCAGCTGAATTTGATAATAACATGTTCGTTAACAATCCAATAAGGTTAAATTATCCTCAGCTTCCAAGATTATGTGCAATAATTCCAGTTCACAACTAGAAAGGCTAAAAACAATAAACTCCTTTTTTTGAACTATAGCATGATTTGGCCAGTAAAAATGCCTAGTTGAGGGCCATACCTTGTGTTTCTTTCGTGGTGTCATCATCATCATCATCTTCATTCAAATCAGCATTTGACATTGACTGGCCATCATTAGATTCTGAGGCACCATTAGTACATTCCAGTGAGGGTGAATTGGACACATTCCCTCCTGTTGCTGACGGAGAGATAGGATTGTACCCAATACTACGCCACCAAGGTTCAGAATAACTACCAGTCTGCTGCATATTCGGTGGTTCAGATTCCACTTGATTCACACTTTTAGACTTTGACTGCATACCTTCTAAACAAATATATATACGTTAGAAAAGATAAAAGAATGGAGTCGCCTAGAATTCACATAATATGCAAAACAAATTGTTGGATAAACAGAGAACCAGCCGTCACCCTGTGATAAAAGAATTGAAAAGAAGATGTTAAAAGGAAACGGGGAAAAAGGAAGCATCGTTCGTTTAAAAACCTAAGAAACTTTCCCAGAGCATGCTTTAACTTAATCCAATCCCTGTACAGAGCATTGCTCATTATTCTTTTGAATGAAGCTTATGACCTTACGAAAGCAAAATGCTCTACACCTTTAATATCTTCAGGCCTTCCCAGCTAAGCTGGTAACTTAACATCAATTGTTGGGTTCTATGATTCGGAAGACAGAAACCAAATAAGTTTCTATTTTGTGCTTGAAGAATTTTGGAATCGTGAATGCTCGATTTACGTCAGCTAAATCACATCTTGGAACTCCTAAACTTTTAATTTTGAAGAGATACAAGTGTAGCATATCTAACAAACTCAAAAACAGAAAGCCAAGATCATCCATAATCTTTAATCCAAAACATAAACCAATTCCTGTAATGTTGAGTGGAGATCAATTGCAGGATAATATTGATGAACCCTCCATAAACGCTCCAGACAATTATCAAATCATAATTCAGTATCTGAAATTAAAATCTTCTCCCCTCTCTACATAAGTTCTCTTTGACATTTAAGCTGGGTATACCAGTGATCCACATGCAAGGGCAGGGGGTAACTAAAAGAGTTATATAGATAACGTTCACTTCAATATTCAGCTCGTTTTCTAGACGACTGACATTCCAACCTAATTTGCACGGCATCTAAAGTAAACAAGAAAACAGAAAAACAATTTTCAGGACCGCGCCGCAAGTTGACTCAAACAATCCGAATTCGGCAATTCAGGATTGCGCGAACCATAATCCCCACATGCAGACAATAAACAGAACCCAATGCTAAAAAAAAGTGGGATAGATAGCAAAAACAACAAAATACGACGGCGCGAGTTCATTTTTGAAAAAACATGAGCAAAAATCGCCCGAACTCATAACTTCTAAATTCCCATCGAGATCCTAATTCCACTCTATTCTCTAAACAAAGAAAACCAACCAAGTGAACTCTAGTGATCCAAATTTCCATATCCTAGTCGCATGAATCCAGAAAGCAAAGCTGGCCCAATTCCATGCAACGAGAACAATACTCGAACATAAACAAAAACCAAAGGGAAGAGACGGAAAAGAACCGAATTAAGAAAACCCTAGAGTAATTTTAGGTATCGAAAAGAAGAGAGAAGGGAAACAGAATCTCGCAAAATGAAGTTAAGAGGAAAGAGAGGAACTCACCTGGAGAGAAAATTGAGGAAATCCGAAGCGCTGGATTCAGGAAGAAGACGGTGGGAATCTCTGAGATAAAGAAAAACAGAAAGGGATGAAGAGAAATTGAAGAGTCAATCAAGTTCTTCAGCGATTCTCATAGTTTATTAAAGCACTGTTAATTAGAGCGCAAAAACAAAGACCCTTTTCTGGCAGCTCAAATTCAAGAGCTACGGCTACTGTTACCTCACCCACTGCGGGACCCGACTTCAGTTCCAGCTACTCTTCCACCAGCAACCGCCCCTTCCAGTTTCAAACTACGAGATTCTTCCAAGTCGACGCCTTTGAGTTGAGACGAGCAAAACCGGGTAAAGCAGGTTCCCAGTTGACGTGAGTCGTGAGCTAAGGAATATCACGGACGGGTGAGGTTAGGGAAATTTGTTTTTCAGGATAAAAAGAGGGAAATGGGATAATATATTTTGACCCACGTGACACGCACTTGACGAGCAAAGTCCGGGAAACGCTTGGCGCAAATGTGGGGACCGCCTCTTTAAAGCATCGACAGCAGCGCATGCCACGTATCCCATCTTTTTAATGCATTTTGTTTTCAACCGTTGTTACTCATCTTGCCAATCCTCTCATATCACCCGCCGGTCATTTTATCATCAGGTTAGTTATTTTATGTGCCACTTCATTCTTTTTTATTCCAAAAAATAATAATAATAATAATAAAACAACAAATTAAAAGAAAATTATATTATGACAATTTTATAACTTGATAACTTCATTATTTCTAAGATGGAATTTATTCATTTTATTATTATTATTATTATTATTATTATTATTATTATTTTGCTACATTATAAAACAAGATATATTAAAATATTCAATAATGTCATGAGGGTGAAAGTGGGAAAAATAATAATTATGAGATGTACTAACAAAGAATGTTAATAATTGAATGTATGACACGTGGCGTCATTTGAGTGGCTGAAGTTTATTGGAGTTCATATAAGCATGCCTTTGTACCTAGAAATCATGATTGGGTGCTCTAGCAAAGTCCCCAAAGGCCTCAGCTTAATTATGGGGAGTAATCCAAAGGTCACTTTGAGTTATGATTCAATAAATATTAAATTTACTCTTTTAACCACACCTCTTGGGATAATCTATAGGGGAAATTGCCAATAATTAGTCAAATATAGGGGTATAAAAGACTTTTCATATAGAGTGGTATGTGTGAAATTACCAATGGGTCCCTTTATAACAAAAAAAAAAACCCCTAATTTTATCTTGCATCTAATATCTCGTGCCAATTTTACCTGTTTCGCTCGTGCACTCACCATCACCTTCATTGCTAGTCGATGACAATTTCAGCTTCAACAACAATGGAACGCAACGACTTTGGCTTTGAAAATGATAAGCGACGATGGAGACGACGACCTCTACGCAGACCTCTGTTTTATTGAGAGTTTTGAAACGTTTATAAAGAAAATAAAATAAAAAGGTAATATGCATTTTTTAAATAAACAAATAAAATTTTAAGTCATTTTTGCTTCCATATATGGGATAGGGTCGAATCATGGGCTGAAAGAACGAAAATGAAACGTGGGCCGCGGCTACTACTAGATGAGGCCCATTAGAGATACAATGCTTTCAGACTTTACTTTCGACTTTCCGAAAAGATCTCATACTAATTGAGATAATATTTTTGATTATAAACCCATCATCATTCTCTAAATTAACCAAGGTGAGATTTCATTAAACATTATTAATTTTAAATCTTAAATTTAAATCAATTTATGGAAAAAAAAAAATAGAAATTTAAGTTTTTTCTAAACGGATAATATTAATTAATGAGACAAATTTACTTAGTTATACGATGGATACTTTTAGTTAATATAAGAAGAAGATGTTCATAAATAATTTACAACTAAATAAATTTATTTAATGATGATTAATCCACACTCTCTATTCTAATTACAATTTGTATTACAAATATTGCATAAACATTGGTAGATTAAACTCAAATTATTAATTTACCCAACTTATTTAATTAACAAATAGATTAGACTTTGTAGGCTAATACAAACATTTCCCAACGCAATCACATGTGCATATATTCTTGGGGGGTTTTTTGGAATATAATCGGGTTTATCAATCGCTAATTTAAGGATGGTAACATTATTATTTTATATGGTTGACCACTAAAAAGCCGACTACTTCATTTAAGACACGATTCTTTTATATGTATAAAATATTTGTATATGATTAACTTCTATATTGGTGAGAGTATATATCTTAATCAATTGAGATATTTACAATTGAGATATTTACAGTATTTTTATTCTTATATGATTTATTAGCGTTAAATTAATAAAAATATCTATAAATTTTTAATTTTTTTTAATAATACTTTTAAACTTAATATATATATATATATATATATATATATATATATATATATATAATTTTCATACCATTTTACTAAAAGAAATAATTAAAAATGCCCTTAAAAAATACTAATAAAATTTTTAATATTAAAATAATTCTCTCTCTGTATTCTAAAAGATTGTGCCAAAAACACATGTGGGGCTTACATAGTGTCATAATTTTTTTTTAATTTTTATTTATAAATAAATATGAAAAATAGGGAAATTTGAAGAAAAAAATAAATAAAAAAGAAAGTTTTTGAGAGGGCGACGGGGAAGCCGCACGTGTTAAGTTCATTGGATTCTCTTACACTGTTTGGATGAGGTTAGTTTCAGTTCAGACAAATAATAATAATGATACTTTTCAGAATAATAATGATAATAATAATAATAAGTTAAAATAAAATAAATAATACCCTTTGGTACATTATTATTTAAAACATTTTTTTTTTAAAATATATGATATAAAAACATTTTAGCAAAAATATATTAATTAAAAAATAGCTATTTTAAATTTTCACTCCACAATTTTATAATTACGTTAGAAAAAGAAATTAGTTTAAAAAAAAAAAAAAAAAACCTAAACTTTATTTTAAAATGCAAATTCCACGTGGAAAATGGGAATTTTTTTTGAAGTATTGACGTGTTGTCACACTCAAATTCTTGTGTACAGGTGGAATGTATGGAGTAAAGGGAAACAGAGCACCTGCGCTCTGAGTCACAGCAGCCTTCTGGTGGCCAATACGGCGACGTTTCGCTTTCTCATCATCTTCTTCATCCGTCACTCTTGGAATCTGCACCGTCACCATGGTTGGCTACTATCAAAACCCTAAACCCATAAAGAAAGAAAGAAAGAAAGAAACAGAGCAGCATGAAAATGGCAGCCACCATTGACCCATTTCAAACTAAAGAGACCCACTGATTGAAAATTGAGATTATCACACCCCAAAAGTTGTGTGGTGTGGGACAGGTTCGAACCCTACACAACACAGTCCATAATTCATAATAAAATTATATTAATGGTAATATTACAGAGCAAACATATTTTAGCCTGAAATTCACACACAAAAAGAAGAAACCCAAACTTATTCAAATTGATATCTAATGAAGAAGAGGAGAAAAATTAAGAAGTGGGTTTTGATTGAAATGTCTGTAAAAGTTGTATGAACATGCGAGCTTTGATTAATGATGTTTTTGAGCTTCAAACTGAAATGTCCGGTCGGGCGATGAAGAAGAAGAGCTCTAATTCCGGAGGGGCAAAAAAGGCAATTGGCGATCGCCGGAAGGAACAATCGGAGATGGGTCTTTGCTTCTTCGGCCCCGGTGGACATGTCAGAATCTCCGGGATTCTGAATCTCTCTGCTTTTGGCGTGCTGTAGCCGCCGCCGTCGTCGTCAGGGAATTGAACGACGTCGTTCTGTGGCGGCGGAATCTGGTTCTGTGGCTGCTGTGGCTTCTTCGTGGTTGTCTTCTTGATTTTCTTATTCAGCTTGGAGGTGCGTATATTTCTTCTGGGTCTTGTCGCCATTTTCGCTCCTGAAGGTGCCATTTTGAAGGAATTTGGTAATTGGTCGATTGAGTAGCAGAGGGATTTGACAAAGCGGAACAAAACAAAAAACAAGACCAACCAACAGCCAACAAGCAGCAACAACAACAAGGTTAGGAAACAAAATAGAAGGTGTTATTGGTAAAGGAACAGGGTTCTGTAAAATGGGGTTCTGCAAAGACTAAAGCTTTCAGAAGGGATTTCAGAGAATTTTGAAGATACCCATTGAAGAGAAGGATAGGCGTTCAAAACCCCCACAAAGCCCTAGAGAGAGAAAGAGGAGAGAGAGGAAGGGAAAGGGGGGTTCGCATTCACAAGTGTGCTCGTGTTCGTCTCGAGCTCATTATAAGCATAGAGAATCAGGGTAGGCTGCCCGCTACCCGAGGCAAATAATCAGTGAGAGAGAGAAAGGAGGGAGATAGAGTTCAAATTTTTAGGCACCCTTCTTGGGATTACTCCTAATTTGATTAGTTCAAATTAGGGCTTGGGCTGCCCGCTGCCCGCTGCCCGCTGGGAATCAATTTTTAGGTAAATAATTTATTATTTATTTCTATAAAAATAAAAATAAAAATCAAATGAAAAATAAAATTAAAATAAAAATCTTGTACTTTATAGCATCTCTTTAAGAAGCAGTTAAAAGAATGTGTGTTGGTGATGTAGGATAATTGTGAATTTTATTATTATAATATCTGTGGTGAAAATATAAATTCTTTAATTATTCGTGAAAAAATATTGGGTATAAATATTTTTTTAATGCCGCCAATATTACTTTTGTAGATAGATGTCATATTAAAAATAAAATAAAAAAGATGATAATAATAATAATAAATAAATAAATAAATAAATGATGAGACTTATTTTTATTATTATTATTTTTTTAATACAATATTAATTAAATACATATTATTAATCCAAATTCCTATGTCCTTTTCCAAATTTTCATCTTTTCAATTTAAACTCTATCCGAGGAAAATCTGTCTAGGTTTCAGTTTTGAAAAAACAAATGAAATGTTAGCTACAGATACAGTGGCCCATCTTTCTCACTCGACCCTTCAACTTTAATTTAAACACAGAAATATGATGGAGATTATAAGCCACCAACTACAGCGTCTACCCAGAGGAATGATTAATACATATAGAGAACCCTTCTAACCAAATTCTTTTCACAAATTTATGCAGACCGAGCGATGCGTGCGACCTGCTAGTCTGGCTAACAATGGTCCTGGAAAGTAGAGAGAATGTATGGTCACCATAAGAACACAACCAAACTTGGCTCCTATTCACTTCTAACTCCTCCATAAACCTCATTGCTCCAAAACCAAACCAAAACAACGTAGTAATTGAAGAAAACACAGTGAATAGAATAGAATAGCTGGTGTCACCGTCCTCTGGCGATAGCTTCGTCTAGCTCTTCTTGGGATGACGGGAACAACTCTATGTAACGGCTACCTAGTGTCATTCTATCCTTGGACATTGCTGCTTTCGAGTCTTGCTCGTTTGCGAATTCGACAAATGCTTCCCCACTTGGCCTTCCTTCTGAATTCAGTGTTAGATGAATCACGTCTTCTGATAAGATAAAACCTTTGAAGAAGTCCAGTATGTCATCCTTGCCTGCTGAATATGGCAGTCCTCTCAAACGTAATATACCTGTGTGTTCGGCGAAGTCTTTCACCTCATCGTTTAATTTCGACCTGGGTGCAGTTCTTCTTGGCGAACCACCCCGGGCATCGAAAACTTCATTTGCTACCGCCTTGTAGTATTCCTGTCGATTACTCCTGAAAATCTCAACATATCTCCTGCCCATGTTTTGCCTATTCCTTTGAAGGGCAAAATCAACCTGCAGAGGATAACCCAAAACACAAAAACCTTCCCCTGTGAATTTGCCATTCTTGTGGACGAAAATAATGTCCACTATGTCCAGACCATGAAAGAACTCAGCAACATCAGTTTCCATGCAATCGAAGGGAAGACCCCGTAGTCTGACAACGGGAAACGGTGGTGGCTGACCAACATATGCATAAGGACTTGTATTATACATAAACCCGGCACCCGGAGAAGTCCCATAATAAGAAGATCCCTGATCAACTATCCTTTGACGCTTTGCACCCATTTCACGACCATCACCACCATCAGCAAATGAACTTCAATCCGAACAAAAACAGAAACCTCATCAATATTCCATCCAAGAGAGAAAAAAAATCGATGTATCAAATATAAGAAAAATATCCACACTTCTCCCACTCATTGGTATGCAGACAACGAAGAGATACTCCTACACGCATCTATTAACTAGCAGACAATTTCCTTGGCTATAAGAATATAGACCTGCTAGTTTGAGTTTCTCGTAAAACAAATGTGGGTAAACTTTCAGTATTTTCCAAACACACTAAATAAATACAGAAAATGGCAGACGCTTCAGCAAAGGACTACATTAAAGTTGATCATCAACACAAACAGCTATAATTGACGAAAAGATTATTTCATCCTCTTTCACAGTTCAGGATTATCAAAAAAACTTTTAATCAAGAGTGTTGCTCCAGTGGTTAGGCGCAAAATCGAGCAAAGGAAAAGATGGCTGTGCACATTATCCATCAGTTTGAAGATTAAAAAGAAAAGAGGACTGCAATCTTGCTTGCAACTTTTCAAAGGTGTTCAATACTCTCCAATATGTATCCATAAGAAGCGTTAAATCTTTTTGGTAATCTTTCTCTTCCAAATGCAATTTACCATAGTTTTTTGAATGGCTGGACATGAGATAACAAGGTGGTGAAAAGAAACTTGCAGGACATGTTTCCACATATGTCCAAGCTCCAAATTTCTCTTGGCTTCCATGCAGAATGGCCTAAATACGCTAAATTCCTAGAAAAGTTCTAAAAAGTTTAGGACTTCCTCATCCTTGAGATGTCTTAAAAAACCCAGGTTCCAGGCCATTGTGTCTTTAATCCTGACAGCTAGCTCTCTATCTGCATTAGTTTCTCACAGTAGTATAGACGTGTGAGGGTAATCCGCAAGTAAGGTGTCAGTGTCAGGGTTCGGGGTCAGCAATTCTCCCAAGACCAAATTCTCTCTTGAAATTCACTGGAGGGTTGAACATTTGGGTGCTGGAAGTTTTATCAAGGGGAGAGCATCATATTTACTAGAAAAGACCTTGTGATAGAGAGAATTTGGTTCGTTTGACTCAATGTCACGTTAAAATGAGGACCAAATTACGATAGATTACATAGCCAATACCCAAATCTCTTTTGAAAATACCAGGAAGCTCTGGAATGATACAAATTGACACAAGCCATTGATAATAGAAATTGACACAAGGTGGAAGTCAATTTTAAAAAGCCAATTAAAGTGGCTCATCCTTAGCGAACATTTTAGAGACAGTTCCTATTGACATTATATTTAAACTAGCCATGGATAATAGAAATCCGAGAACTAAGAAAAATTGTGGTTCGACTGTTTCTAGCAGGATTTCGAAATTTTGTCAATACCCTTAGGGATGTACAGGAAGTCAAGGGGAATATGCTCTTCTGCCTCCTCTAGATGGGTACACACTTGTTATGGATTTCAATTCATTCTTCCTTCCTTCTTCATTCACACTGATAGTGGAATTTCTATTTTAGCCTTCTTGCCCTTTCCTCATTATCTAATCTCTTTCCCACAGGTGAAAAAACCAAGCGCATATTTCCCATTGTAAAACAAGTCTCATATATTGTTAAGACAATAAAAATTAAAGCTCAGGCATTCCCAATACCTAAACTAATTGATGACAATTCAACAACCCAGTCTTCGAAACCATATAAACTAGCCAACTAATCATCCAACCACTTAGAGTCACTGAAACAATAAACTGAAAATATCCAAAATTTTCAAGTTAAAACTTCGGGTTTATTTTGCTTTGCTAGTTCATCCATACATCACATGAAATTGCCTCTACGCATCCGGTTGTGCAAAGCATTTACAAAGCGATAAGAACCTAGAAGAACAAAATCCACGCATACACGATCATACCCGTAATCGGAGATTCGAAATTAACAAAATAAGCCTATAAACAATTCTAATCCAATAAAAGAAAGAACGGAACACTCAGAGTGAATGAGGAAGAAAACACACGGTACGTAAGAATAATTAGTGAAAAGAAGCTTGGAATCCTCATCAATTTAGAAATACACAGAAAGTAGAGAGAAACGAAGCGATTGGAACCCCAAATCGGCGTGAAAATACAAGAATTATGGGGAAAAGAATCGTAGAAATAGGAAGAAGTTAAGAATAGGGATCAGGGGAAGAGAAAACTTACCCTCGATAGAACATGGTGGCGCTAATAGGGGGGGACGCCCAGTTGTTGATGTCGAAGCGGCAGGCGTCGCAACATCAGTTGAATTGTGAAATCTGAATCCAAATTGCGAAGTAAATATTAAATAAGCGTGAGACCGACAGGCCCATCAAATTTGAGTAGAAGGATAAACACAATTTCCAAAAATTAAATGGTTATAAAAAAATATTTAAATTTTAATTATAAAAATGTTGTTAGACGAACACGACTTGGTATGATACTGTCCACTTTGAACTCAAGCGCTTTGCTTTGGGCTTCTCCAAAGAGTCTCATTCCTAATGGAGTTAGTATTCCTCACTTATAAATCCATGATTATTCCCTAAATTAGCCGACTTGGACTTCCAATCATCCAACAAATGTAACATAGACTAAATATAGATTTATAATTTTCAATTTTTTTTTAAAGATTAGGATAAAATAGAAAGACGGGCTGAAGCCCATCTAGAATTTGGGCCTCGTGGGCTCAGTGTGGTTGAAAAGTTCGAATGGGTTACTTGGACCATGCTGCCACGTGCGAGCCGAATTTGACTCACGTGACCTTCCGTATCCATTTTCCACGTTGAGATTAGTGAATACGGTTCCTGCTAACAGAAAATATGAATCTCTACAGTTCACGCATTTTACAGCCGCGTGAACATCACTTTTCAAGCTCCAAACTTGTTTACCTGTGTATGAGACTATGAACGAGACAATGAAAGAAAATTGAATGTAATTTTACGCGCGAATATGCGCGTGGATCATTGAAGAATAGCTCTATGAAACGTGTCAAGACTGAAAAAGAACATTCAAAATTGTCCAGCGTGGCTAAGAATCCGCCAGATTCCACGCTACACGTCGGTTAAAGAATGCTCTAGATCTTCTAACTTTTAAAATTATTTTCTGAAAATTAAAAGAATAAAAACCACAATTTTTCTTAGCTGGATAGAAAATTTTAACGGATATATATTATATTAAAAAAATAGTCATATAAGTATGAAATTTATAAGGATAATTAATTGGTTAGATAAAAGTGTCGGATGATGAAAGTCCACCTCTACTAATTTGCTAATTTAGAGAATGATCATGGTTTTATAATTAAAAAATATTTTATCCATTCGTTTGAAACCTTTTGGTGAAATCCAAAGCAAATCCATGAGAGCTAATGCTTAAAGTGTACAATATCATATCATTACGAAGAATCGTGTTCATCTAATATGGTATCAGAGCTATGTCCTAAACTTAGTCGTGCCAATAGATTGACATACCCTCAAATGTCGAACAAAGGACTCCAAAAGAAAAGGAGTCGAGCCTCCTCGAAGGCATAGTAAAAAATGACTAAGACTTCAAAAGAAAAAAGAGTCGAGCGTTGATTAAGGGGAGGCATGTTTTGTTCGAGGGGAGGTGTTGGATGATGAAAGTCCCACGTCGGCTAATTTAGGGAATGAAGAATACTTTCTCCATTGGTTTGAAGCATTTTGGGGGAGACTAAAGAAAAACCATGAGAACTAATGCTCTAAATAGACAATATCATACTATTGTGTAGGATCGTGTTCACCTAATAAAAAGATTTAAAAAATATATTATTGGAGTTTAAAAAAAGAATGTAATAATGAAGAAAAAAACCAGTAAAAATATAATTTCAATTCGAAAAAAATAAGATTATTGCATGGATAATCTAGGACCTCAAAAAAAACGTGTGGTTTGTGTTGGCAGTTGGCAGTTGGCACGAAAAAAACAAGATGAAGCAAGAAAAACACAACAGCAAAAATCACGGACACACGTGCCGCCAAGAATCTGAAACCAAATTGAACTCTGGAAGTTCCAGTTTCTCACGGTAGGTGAATCTTTGACTCAATCCCCCCTGCCCATTTCTTCTTCTCCTTTATATTCCATCAATTGCTATATTACGCCTCCCACAATCTTCCTTCCTTCTCTCAACGTTTCTTCTCCACAATGGTGGGAGCTTTCTTCCTTGTGGGTACAACACCGGTGGTGGACTCATCGCCGGTTACCAATATGAGTCTCACAACTGGTGGACATTTGGTTCTGCCCACTAAATCTAAGCTTAAGAATCATTTGGCCGTGTCATCATCGGTGAGCTCGTTCGTGAATTCCGGCGGCCAGTGGCGGCTCTCCGCCGTTGGTGGCCACCGGAGGAATCTACGGAGGAAACGAAGGCTTGTTATTTCTAATGAATTTGCAGGGCAGTATGAGGATAGTTTTGATGATGTGAAAATGGTATGAACAGAACATGATATGACTGTTCTTAGATGGAAAATTTGTTGATGTTTTGATTTCCACGTGCAGCAAATACAGAATTATTTCACATTCAAAGCTGTGAAGACAGTTCTTAATCAGCTTTATGAGATGAATCCTACCCAATACAGATGGTTTTATGAGTAACTACTGAACCCTTTCACCTCACTTTCCTTAACTTCCTCGAAATCAATATAATCCACAATTTCTCTGTTTCTACCTCAACAGTTTTGTTGTGAATCACAAGCCTGGAGATGGGAAGCGTTTCATCCGCACCCTCGTAAAGGTACTATACTATTACGACCTCGGCTCACGGCTCAGATCAAAAGTTCAGAGGTTCGAATCTTTTATGTCTAAACAGAGATGAATATGATTAACAGGAGAAGCAGGATTTGGCTGAGAGAGTGATGGTAACAAGGCTTCATCTGTATAACAAATGGGTTAAGGTAAGAAGATTACAATTTGTTTGGTTGGAACCACTTTAAGAACACATATTGATAGTGATTTTCTGATATGGCGTAGAAATGTGATCATGCTGAAATATACAAAGAGATATCTGATGAGAACTTAGAGTTGATGCGAGAGCGACTAATGGAGACTGTGATATGGCCTTCAGATGAGTAGAGGTCTTAGAAGATTGGCAGACTAGGAGCTACTACATTATTTTGTTCTCATTTCTTTTACTATGGTTTCATTCTTATTCATATTGTTTCCACCAACTAATAAGAATTCTTACGTCCAATATTACAAAATCTGTGAATGTATGTATCGATCTTATTGAACATGTTGCTATCGACCCACGAGACATTTTGGATGATCAGGTTCACCTTATTGTGAGATCCCACGTCGGTTGGGAGAGGGGAACGAAACATTCCTTATAAAGGTGTGGAAACCTCTCCTCAGTAGATGTGTTTTAAAAACTGTGAAGCTGACAGCGATACGTAACGAGCCAAAGTGGATAATATCTACTTGCGGTGGGTTTGGGCTGTTACTAATGGTATTAGAGTCAAGACACTGGGTGGTGTGCTAGTGAGGACACTGGGCCCTCAAGGGGGTGGATTGTAAGATCTCACATTGGTCGGAGAGAGGAACGTAACATTCCTTGTAAAGGTGCAGAAACCTCTCCCTAGTAGACGTGTTTTAAAAAACGTGAGGCTGACAGTGATACATAACGGGTCAAAGCGGACAATATCTACTAGCGGTGGGTTTGGACGGTTACTAATGGTATTAGAGCCAGACACCGGATGGTGTGCTAGTGAGGAAACTGGGTCCTCAAGGGGGTGGATCATAAAATCTCACATTGGTTGGAGAGAGGAACGAAACATTCCTTATAAAGGTGCGGAAACCTCTCTCTAGTAGACGTGTTTTAGAAACCGTGAGACTGACGGCAATACGTTCTAAAAACCTTTGCTAACGGTGGGTTTGAGTTGTTACACTTATCATATCTACTGTACTTGTGCATGGTGTGGATCATCGGTTGGTTGGTCGAGGTCAGTTTGTGACCCAAACTGACACTGAACCGACCAAGTTGGTTTGGAAACCAACGGGTTTTTCAGAAGGCTTATGTCGACGGATTAAATACGTTTATCATTAAGTTTTGGATTTGGATGAAAACTTTAAAGTTTGGTTGATATCATTGGGTTTAAGAAAAAAAAACAAGATCACTTCCTATTTCACATGGATGTCATGTATCTAAATCATAATTTGTACACCAGCAAGTAGAATGGCAACCCATAAAAATAAGGAAGGATAATGAGAAGGTAGTACAAGATATACATACCGTTTGGTCGGCGGAAGAATCAAGATCATGTTGGTGGTGGAACCAGGCAATACCAACCGGGCTGTCATGACGTAGTCTACAATAGCGTTTTTCGGAAGTTATCGTATCTATTATTTCTTGTAGTGTAATTAGATTGCCACGAAGAAGGCAGCAAGAACAGCCCTTCCACGCTACAAGGAGCTCTTGGGAGATATCTGGGACTCCATGTCTAATCCTAATCTCAGCACAAGCCAAAAGCAGAGCCACTATGGTACGAGAATTGGGGCAGAATCCTCCCCATCGCACTCCATAAACAAGAACACTGCCTCTTTATAGTACGAACACACCACATATCCAGAAATCAAAGCGTTTCACGACACCATATCTCTTTCAGGCATTTCATCGAACACTTTACAGGCCTCTTCAACAAACCCACATTTACGATAAAAGCCGACCAATGCAGTCCGAACCCAAACATCTTTGATCAAATATGAATCCCGAATACAAGAATGAATACGTACCCCCTTGTCAAATGGGTTGAGCCTTCCCCAAGCCTCTAGAACAAGAGGTATTGTAGCAAAATCAGGTGCAATCCCAAGATGTTCTATCTAGGTATATTTTGAAAGAATGTCATGTCGTTTGAGACATTGTAACACTCTCATGCCTAGAAAAATATAACTCAGTGTCAGCCTCACAGTCTTAAACGTATCTTGGTATTGAGAGATTTCTACACCCTTATAAGAAATGTTTCATTTCCCTCACCCGTGAGATCTCACAATCCACCCCCTTCGGGACCAGTATTCTCGCTGGCACACTGCTTGGTGTTTGGCTCTGATATCACTGTAGCCGCTCAAGTCGACCGCTAGTAGATATTGTCCGTTTTGGCCTTTAACCTCACAATTTTAAAATGGGTCTATTAGAGACAGATTTACACAGGCATGTAATCTCACCCAAAATAAACCTTAAGATAAAAAATATATATATTATATATTTTTTACCAATAATAAAAAAAAATACATTTTTAAACAAATAGTTTCAAAGGAGAGGATTGCATATAACAAACAACCTGCATAAAATCTTGTAACACTGAACTGAACACTGTGATTTACAGCTACAAAACACTCGTACACTCGTACAAATCTTCTATGTTTTCTTGTCTTCTTGTTCAAGAACATGCTGTCTTCTCTTGTCTTTTCTGTACATGGTCTCTAAGCTTCAACTTTTTAAGGTTTTAAGCTGAATGTCCTGATGCAATCCAGCCTATATATGAAGGTATGGACATAAATGGAAGAAAAAAACATCATCCAACAGCTTATCCATGTCCTACAAACGACTTGGAATCTAGCTTTGGAGGAAATACCAAGGTCCTGTTCCCGTGCCGACCCTGTAAGCGAAGGTCAGTGCAGTTCAAAAACATAAGATTTTTGTAATGAACACCGCAATATAGTAGCTGATTTGTGATCGTTCGTTAACGAGTGTTGGATGACACGAGTTCGGATAGATAGAGTGTAGATGGAAGTACCTCCAGAATCCGGCTAGTGTTCGTAAGCTCATGTAGATGGTTAAGGCGACCCAGATACCGATGAATCCTTGAGTTGAGGAGAGAATGAACAAACAGAAGATGCTGATAATAGCCACCAGAACCTGGAGAGAAGGAATGTAAGTTTGGATGGTTAGATGATTAAAGCTCATCATTTAGCTCATCTAGAATTCATTTTAGGCTACGATCTTGTTCATTTTAGGCTCGAGTTACTATACGTATCATTGTTGTTAGGAACCACGGACCTCCATATTGGTATGATATTGTTCACTTTGAGCATAAGCTCTCGTGGCTTTGCTTTGCTCTCGTGGCTTTGCTTTTGGTTTACCCAAAAGGTCTCATACCAATAAAGATACTGTTCCTTACTTATAAACTCATGATCAACCCCTTAATTAGCCGATGTGACACTCCTCTCCCAACAATCCTCAATCATCCTTCCCTCGAACAAAGTACACGATAAAGCCTCCCCTAAGACCTATGGAGCCCTCGAACAGCCTCCACTTAATCGAGACTCGACTCTTATTCTGAAGCCTTCGAACAAAGTACACCCTTTGTTCGACACTTAAGGATTCTATTGACATGGCTAAGTTAAGGGCATGGCTCTGATACCATTTCAGAAACCACGAACCTCCACAATTGTATGATATTGTCTACTTTGAGCATAAGCTCTCGTGGCTTTACTTTTGGTTTCTTCAAACGGCCTCATACAAATGAAGATAGTGTTCCTTACTTATAAACCCATGATCAACCGCTTATTTAGCCGATGTGGGACTCATCTCCCAACAATCCTCAACATTTGTAAGATCCCAACCATGACTAGATTTTAGGACAAGAACCAGCCACCATAGTTGTTTTTTGTATAATGGGCGAGTATGCAAACAGGGGGACTATGAACTCACCATGGAGTAAGCTGAGTACGCAAAATCAGAAGCTCCAAAGTTGATGCCATCAAAAACAAACGCCAAGGCATTGATTGGTTGCATAGCAGCAATAAACTGTACAGATTAAAACAAAATTCAGTTTTGGCTTCCGTTTGATATTGAAATGAGTGATTTATTCCTATAGTTTGCGTTGGCAGAGTTACAAGGTGACATACTGGAGTTCCTATGCCGATTAGGTGGAGGACATCGACGTCACTTGTAAATAACTTTGCCCCGAATGTCATCCCGGCTCCAACGAAGACTCCAAGCCCCAATCCCAGCAACAATCCCAGCTGCAGTATAGTTTACTATATATTAGAGAAACTCCCTTTACTAAAAGTAATTAGATCTCTCAAAAAACGATAGGAACCTGTAATACTCGTGATGCTGCAGTCGTTGCCTTATCATGGTCGTTTTGGGCAAATGCACTTGCTAGTATTGTCTGAAGAACAATAAGAACACTTAACATGAAAGGCTTGTAGTTCTGAATACATATGCAAATGATTGAAAGAAATCTTTTACATACCTGCCCAGCAACAGCTAAGCCATCGGCAAGTAGAGACATTGCCAACCAGACCTGCAAGCAGACCTGAAATGCAGCCATTGATGTGGATCCTTGGCGTGCAGCCAGGGACGCAGCAAGCGTCACGCAGAACGTCACAGCAATGACTCTCATTAATAATAGAAAGCCTACAGAAGCATGAACATGGTTAATCAAATCTTCAGATTTTGCAGCATGCTTTACACAAATCTCTTACCATTTTTCAGAAACCGACTAAATTGCAAATGTTTGATACTGGGAGGTAAGAGATCAACTTGTCCCATTAATCTCCAAAAGAGTATCAGTGCTATTAGGTACCTACAAAATAAGAAGTAAATGTAAAAACAATAGCCAGAAAATGCTCGAGAAGTCGTGGAATCGACGTATAACATAACACTTACTGCGATATAACGTGTGCAATGGCTGCACCACTGACGCCTAAACGAAAAATGAATATGAATATTGGGTCTAGAATGATGTTTGTTGCATCTCCAGCCACTGATGAAGAACAAGGGGGGAAATATGAACATGGATAATTCAGAGGTTCCAAAAAGAAAAGGTGGTTTTAAGTATACCAGTTGCAAATAAAGGAGTTTTCGTGTCCTTAAAACCGCGAAAGACGCCTTGCATGGCCAAGGAGAGAAGAACTGCCGGGGCGCCGAGTGACCGCAGTGTCAAGTATTGTTGTGCAGAAGTCATCATCGGCGAATCCTACGTTCATGTTATGCAGCAACAATCATGTACAAGAAAGGATTGAAGCATTAGTTTCAATAGGTAATACTTACTGACTTGACTCCCATGAAGTTTAGTAGAGGTTTTGCTCCAGATATCAAGAAAATGGCTTGTATGAGACCAAGAACACCGCCGATAACCAAAGCCGAAGAGGCCGATGGGATATATCTTCTTCCATTCTCTTCAGTTTTCCCTGTCAAGGATAACAAATGGAATCAGATGATGAATCAGAAGAACGTTGAGTAGTGGATGAAGGAATGCATACCATTGTGTGGGATCATCAATTTTGATTCATCATTTGTGAATAAACCTGTCTCCTTATCGTTATTATCCTTTGCTTCATTACAAGCACTTCCAATAGCATCTTCCTCAGCAACAAAAGATGTGGTGACACTAACAAGGGGGAAAATTGCAATTCTTGAAACTTGATTGAATAAAGCAATAGCAACTCCAACGGCAGCAAGCTCCACAGGACCTGCATCCATGATATAGCTATATGAACACGACCCTTGTTGAGAATTGTTGGGAGAGAGTCGCATATTAGCTAATTTAGGGATTGATCACGGGTTAATAAGTAAGGAATACATGTCCATTGGTATGAGGCCTTTTGGGGAAGCCCAAAGCAAAGTTACGAGAGCTTATGCTTAAAGTAGACAATATCATACAATTGTAGAGATCCGTGATTCCTAAAAATCTTGAAAAGAAAAGCAGAGTTACCTATTTGGCCAATGAATGCTGTGTCAACCAGAGAAGCTACAGGGTCAGCTGCCAAAGCTAGTGCGGCAGGCAAAGCAATCTGAGCTATTTCCCGACCAAGTTCATCCAACTTAAAGACATGTCTGTTCACAAAAAACAGAACAAGAAAGGAATTACCACGCATGAAAGAATGTTTCCTATTACAAACATAACGGATCATAATCCAGAAAGCTAAAAGACAGTCCCCCATTGAATCTGTGTCTAGAAAGCATAGCGAAACAAAGACAACAAAAAAGTTTGATAAATATTGAGCAGCTTCTTTACCTGGCATCCTTGAAGAAAATATGAATAGGCATTCTCGTTTTTTCCCAAGAGGGATAAGGATCATCTTCGTCAGACATGATCGAGAAGGCCATCCCCTGAACTGTTCGAAATCGATACCCAGAGCCTGCAGAATGAACAAAAACGTCGATAATCCAATTGTTTTCAAAACCCAACACAGAATATTGAAGTGGGTTTGAGCTCTAAGTGAAAACTTTGTTGGAACAAAGACAACATATATAAAGAAGAACTATGGAAAACTAACCCAGAGACAGAGTCTAAATTAACTTCTCCACCAAAAACAGCCTAACCTTTGGGCAAAACTTCCTAACTGGAGGCCCCTCATGGTCCACAATCCTTTAGACCAAAAAAGAAAACAAAAAAAAAAATCAACCCAAAGTCTAAACAGATAAACCTCCTAAGAGACTCATGGTTGAAACATTGCCACCAAGACATTTCAAGTTGGGTACCTCAACTCCGACGGCGTGGAAGAAACCCCAATTCAAATTGGAAGCACGGAAGAAAGAGGGAAGAGGGTGTCTTTGTCTGAAGCCAGTTGCCAATTGAGGTATTGAAAAATTGGTTTGATTAGTAGGAGCCTGTGAGGGTCGGAGGCGAAGAGGACGAGTTTGTTGGTCAGTTGACGAAGAGAAGCAAATGGAAGTGAGGCATTCGTTGGCGTTGGCGTTGGCGTTGGCGTTGGCGTTGGCGGGCAAAAGGCAAGCGGCAAAGGGAAGAGGCCTCAAGTGTCCTTCCCGCTAAGGAAAAGCGGCCAGTGTTCGATACCGAATTTCACCGCCGGTAATTTACCTATAATTTCCTTGCATTTATTAACAATTATAAGCTAATTTAAGAATGCTTTGAAAATATTTAAAATATTGACTGTTCAAAAGACTCTCTTACCCCCAATCAACCTAACCTAATTGGTACTATTAACGTTTGGATATCAATTTATTTAAATTAAATTAATATTAAATCAATATAAAATTTATAGTTAATTTTAATATATATATATATATATATATATATATATATATTTTTTTTTTTTTTATGATTAAATTAATATTCGAGAGTTAGCTAACTTATTTCTACTACAGACCAAGTCATAGGTTAACGTGTTCTAAATGCAACCGTTCATCTCGACTCATCATCTTAATTCTCAATAACATGATCTCCACGCTTCTACGTCTATTTAATATGTTCAGTTTAAATCAAAACACAGACAAAAAACGTTTCAAAATTTAATTAAACAAATATTTTCACAGAAAATATGAATAAATAAATAGCAGTAAAAATGAACACAATTTAAACAAATCAGTTTGTTGTTAGAGCCTAATTACGTTTACGGAAAGTTAAAAAAAATTGTGTTTTTAACCATAAAATAATAGTAAATAAAAATGTAAAATATTAATGAAATTTTATATTTCGAATGGCTTGGGACAATGACACGTGTCGAGAAGTTATTGCTGTTACAAAAAGTGACGGAATAAGATTCAATGGTGGATAACCGCCAAGTTCTGTAGTGAAAAGACTATAATAGCCCTATAAGTTGTGCAATTCGGGAATATTTTGACCAATTTTTAACTTTTTTTTGTAATTCAAAAAATAAAGACACGTGTCGGGAAATTATTGCTGTTACAAAAGGTGACGGAATAAGATTCAATGGTGGATAACCGCCAAGTCTGTAGTGAAAAGACTATAATAGCCCCATAATTTGTGCAATTTGTAAATTTTTTTTTTGTAATTCAAAAAATAATTATAATCATAAGATAAATATTCGAACCAACCAGAAGTATTCCAAAATTCAATTTTTACGCGATGTTTCTCGAACACCAATATTCGAATAATAAAAATAAAAAGCATCAAATTATATAAAAGAATTAAATGCCTAAATATTCAAGCTTGGAAGAATAATATGTAATAGTAGGTAAGAATTGTATTATATTTATTTGAGTGACATTTTTTAAAAATTATAATAATGCAAAGTTTAAGAACTTATATTAAAAAAAAATGCTAAAGTTAGTCTAAAAAGTAGAAAATATGAGTGCACCGTGCTTTTGAGTGGCGACTAATTTTCATCTTTAATGTACACGGATTTGGCAAATCTACTGGCACTTAGGTTCAACTCAATCAAACCAGAACCACCAAAATAAAAACTAGACATCTATTATTGTGATCGAGTAAAACTCAATTGATCAAGATATATATAATTTATGAAAAGATTTAGATCAGTAAAAAATTGATAATAAATTGTTTTAAAAATTTATCGGACTGAATTTTATTATAATAGAATTGTTGAAGTGGGTTTGATTTGATGTGGATTGTTTATATCACAATTTCATTTAATTAATTTTAATAATCGTATCCACATTTTTTTTATTAATATGATTTAAATTTACTTGAAATCAAGTGGATAACAAAATCTTACATTAATTTTATAATGTAATAATTATATTTTAATTGAATTTAGGTCTAGTTTGAAGGCACTATTGATTAAATATATAAAGTAATTAAGGGTAACCTTTTTTTTTTTATAATTTTTTGGATTTAATTATTATTTTTTTGAATTTCAATTACGAACTATTAAAAAAAGAAAAGAAGTTTGGTGTATATTATTTATTATATGAGAAATGTAATTATCATAATGGAAATATATATAAAATGTGTCACAAACACTCGGCCTAACTTATTTGACATATAGTCTTAAACATCCCATTTCTCAACTTTACTTTATGGTGTAAACGTTGATAGGGTTTTGTATAAATTATTGAAATCACGTGAAATTGTTTTCATATTTATCAATTTTTTCTCGAGAGGAGGTGTAAAGACGATTACTCAATTATTGTTATAATATATGAGCTATAGCTTCATACCATCTTGAGAAACTGAAAGTGAGATGTTCGTGAAGTGGGGCGGAGATCGGGAAGTCTTCTCTGTCCTCGTCCTTGTCCCTATTGCATTTTTCATTTATTTTTGTGGGGATTGGAGCAGTGTCGAGGATAAGAAATGTAATCCCTATCTCCAAACATGTTTAGCTCCCTCTTCTGTTTTCGGCCCCATTCAGAGCGGATCACATAGGTTAACGAGTTGTTGAAGGGTCACGAGCAAAACTCCGAATTGTCACCGGAGTCTTGACAAGAAGAGTTTTGAAGTTAGTATTCCCTTCAAAGGGAAGTTTTAGGGTGCTGTTTTCAACTCTTTAGGTGATCTAATTGTGTGGGAATCTTCAGCCATCACTTGTATTTAAAAGATTAATTGATTTTCATTGAAATTAAGTTAATATGTTCATAAACATGGTTGAAACAAACTAAATAATTTCTAAAAAGTCTGAATAATTGGGGGAAATTGTAACATGTTAGCATTAATTTAATATTTATTAATTAAATATTTGAGTAATTGAATAATAATTATTCCAAATTTCTTTATATTCTCACACCCCAATCACATCAATTTATTATATGATGCTTTAGATTAAATAAAAAGAATATTAAAATGCAAACAGAGTTACAACTCTTTTGTAAGATTTCACGTCCCAAGAACAAAACATTCTTTAGAAGGGTGTGTAAGATTTCACATGAAAAAACAAAACATTCTTTATAAGAGTGTAGAAATCTCTTCGTAGCAGACATGTTTTAAAACTTTGAGGAAAAGTCAAGAAGTAGGTGTAGGTCTTTCTAGTCGAATTCATTAATGCAATGGAATTCGCACATGAAAAACTAGTATTGGAAGGAAATCTCTACTCAAATCATATAATCTTTCAGAAGTTGGTATCACTACTTGACTCCTCGTCGACAGCCAGCCAACCAGCAATTGTTGGACGGGATTTCTTTACCTTCAACCTAGTTGTCTTATCTTATCTCGCACTTTCAAACTACCTTTCTTTAACTTAGGGCTCGCATTTTTGCCTTCGGCCTTCAAACAGTAGGCTCGAAAAAGTCCAAAGAAGACAATCTCTGTTAACAGTGAGCTTGAGCTGTTGGAATGCTAGGAAAGAGCTATTGCATACCAAAAGTCAAAGCTTTGTCCAAACTCATCTTTATGTGATTCCAATTGGAGGGGTGTGTTATGGTCCACGTCCTATTTCTGTGCTTCCATTTCATAAAAGCAACATAAAGACTTTTGACTGATGGTACCACTCCTCATCCATCTTTCCCTGTTTATCTCAGTTATCTCATCATTCAAAGCAAAGGCTGGGAGAGAAGGTTGCAGACTAGTAGTGTACAAAAGCTTATATGATGATGAAGCCTTATATATGTAATAAAGTGCAGGCAATGAATCAAATCTTGAACATCTTTTGCAGTTTTCAGATTACGATCTCATCGATAATAGCAACAAATAAGAGGACCTACAAACTGTCTCAAAGGCCTAGGAAGAAAATTGCACATCGAGACACTAACAAATTCAGGGTGGTCGGTCTAATCTTCTTCTAGATCAGTTACTCACCATAGACCAATGGCCTTCCACCAAATTCCCCCAGCGCCGAGCCAGATAATGATGTTGACAACAGATATGAGGAACCCGTAGCCCCACCACTGAGCAAGAGGAACATAGTTGGCACCATAGAAGACAGGGGCTGACCCAATGCCGTAGTGGGTTAAGCCACCCATCAGGTTGGATAAGAAGGAAAGTACAATGGCTCCGAAGTAGGGGGGAGTCCCCAAAGCACTAGCAACGGATAAGAAGGCTGTAAACATCGCGCCTATATGAGCAGCTCCACTCGCAAAGAAGTAGTGGGAGTAGAAATAGAGAAGAACTAAAATGCCGAATGAAAGCTGCCATGAAAGCCCAAGTCCACCAACAAACTGTGGAAAGAGCACAAACTTGTAAGAAGAGATATTCATCCAACGTAGTGCACTAATATTTATGCAAACATCATTCTGAATGCGTAAGATTTAAGTAACATAAATATAACTATGTGCTAAGATTAGAATCCAGGCCTCATACGCAAATATCTGGCCAGTTTTATGCATTATTGATGAATAAAGCAAATCTTGAAGTTGCCATCGAGCAGATGTCTATTGGGGTTCAGCCGTGGATATTTAGTTGATAATGTTTGAATCCATGACCTCATGGAGCTATACGCAGCATCTATAATATTTAAGCAAATCCCCCATTTGGGGTTTTTGAAAATTAAGCCAATAAATAGTACTCCCACCCTACAGGCTCAGGTAGAAACAATTCTTCAAGAGCTATCTACTAACTTCAAATAGCCCGCTAGGCATGATCTAACTCCCTTCACTTATCTGTAATTTTAGCTCAAGGTGTATTGGTGACCTCAAAATCTAGCCTCCCTAATATGCTGCGTCCATATGTTTTTCTTTTGTACCTATAGGGAATTTGAAACCTAACCATTTCCTTAGGAGAGTAGTTTCCAAGGTAGATACTACCAATTGAGTCTCGCAGTTAAGTTAAGAAAAAGAAAAAGAACATCCCTAGTTCCCCTATCAAACATTTTCCTACTATCTTATTTTCTCATGCAAATCCGTACGGAGGAATATTAAACTACAAACAGAGACGACTTAAACCCATGGCAGATATTATCTTTTTTGGACTTTCCCTTTCAGACTCCCTCTCGAGGATTTGAAGCGGGAAGAGGTTTCCACACCCTTATAAGGAATGTTTCGTTTCCCTCTCCAAACGATGTGGGATCTCACAGAAAAAGATCAGTCGTTTTTTAGATTGTTTAGATGGATCCAAGAGGTGCTTTTAATTCATTTGAAGCATTTTTCCTATTCTGTGTCATGCCAAACGTGCTCCTAATCATGCATCACTCGTATTACAAGATGAAAAATTGCCCGAGCAAGCTCAAGGGCATGTGAATAAAGGGAATCTAAGGCAAACCTTCACTACAGTTTGGCTGAACCAGGAGATGAGACCATATTTGTTGAGATACCCTGCCATTGCAATGAGTGCAGCAAACCATGTTAGAGTGTCCCAGGCAACAGCTTCTGCCAAGCACTCTTTCCATGTCACCACCCCAGTCACAAGAAGGACGGACAATCCCAAAATGGCAGCAGTAACAGCGTCCACATTAAGAACCCCTCCAAAAACCCAAAGACCCACCTGCTCCAAGGAATAAGACAGGCAACCAACATTAAGAGATGCACAAAGTAATACATTCTGTACACTAAACAATCACATATCTTACTAAAAGCTTCAGCACTATAGTTCAACATCTCAAGTATGAGAAAATATGGCAGATCACAATAAGAGAAGCACAAGTAACACACTCTAAACTACATGTTCCAGTTTTATCAGTAGTCTTTTAAATTTTGAGACAATTGGTTTTCAGGGTTTAATGATTATCATTAGCATATGCAAAAACAGAGTTAAGTAGCTGATTAAGATATAGGAGTAGGACATGAAGTTCCTAGAATTCAATCAACTCAAAAGTTAAAAGCCGAAGTTTCGAACTGAAATGTTTAATACCGTGAGAAGTAGAGTTCCAGCCATTATAATCTCATTGTTGGACATTGGTCCCATCTTTTCTAACTTCTCTCTGGCAAGCTTGGGTGCGTCTGGACTGCTCTTCACGGTGGGCGGATAGATTACATACAGAAGCAATGGCACCACAATCAAGGAGATTAATCCTGGAACAATCGCTGCTTTAGCCCAGTCGGTCCATCCAATGGTCTGCTTGATCGTGTTATACGTCAGAGTGGCACTCAGAGGATTAGCAGCCATAGCCGTCAAGAACATGGATGATGAAATCACCGAAGTTTGAAAGCAAGTGAGCATCAACCACGATCCCAACCGTTTTTCTGTCCCATCACCAGCATTGCTACCGCAAGCAACACAGAGAGATTTCACCAATGGAAGGAATATTCCTCCTGCTCTGGCAGACACCGAAGGAATTGCCGGCGCCAACAGAGCCTCACTGAACACTAAACTGTACCCTAACCCTAACGTGGAACTACCGAATAGAGAAACAAATTGATAAGCAATTCGATTACCAAGTCCGGTCTTAATGAACCCTCGAGCAAAGAAGAAGGCAAGAGCGATGAGCCATGGGATCGGATCACCAAACGCAGAGAAAGCAGCAGAGAAGGTTAGGGTTTTAGTTAGAACAGAGGCGCCAAGTCCAAGCAAAGCAACCGCACCAAGGGGCAAAGGCTGAGTAATAATCCCAACAATCGTAGCAAGGAAAATCGCAAGCAATTGCCACGCGTTTCGAGAAACACCAGACGGCACCGGAACAAACCACAGAATGATACCCGTAGCAATGGAAGCAATAAGTGGTTTAATCGCCGCACCTTGCCATGGCTGAGAAGCCGGAGCTACAGTAGCAGGAGAAGAAGAAGCCGCTCGGACAGTAAAGGTACCGAGATTTCCACGAGAGCTTCTGAAATCTAGAGCTGGTTTAATCGATTTAGCTTCACTGGATAGAGAAGACGGAATGCGGAAGCTAGTTCTGATGCCGCTATCGAAAATGGCGGTTTTAGGAAGACTTGAACGGAGAGAGGAGAAGCGGATTTGAGCATTTACCTCGGGTTTCCGACGGCGCGATTGGAGAGAAGGGAGAAACGAGGAAGTAAGCGCCAACGAAGCCATCAACCGGTCCTGATTCAATCCAGCGGCGGCGGCGGCGGAAAACGAAGCTCCGGTGGATGTACGGATTTTGAAAAGAGAGAAGCGACTACTGGAAACAAATCCGACGGTGGAGGATTCGATTGAAGAATACGATTCGATAGAAGATGGAAACTTTTACGGTGGAGAAAAGGTTGATGAGTTATCTTCTACAGCTCCGCCGGAATTGGTTAATGCGGCGGGCTTTTCGACCTGGGAGGGGAACCACGTGGTGATTTCTATATAAAACCCGTTTGATGACGTGGACTGGTAGAGCCAATGAAAGAGACGGAAGTCGACGTGGCAGTAAGCAAGTGGTGGGTGGTGCTTTCAGTATAAGAGGGGGAATGAGAGCTGACATGTGAGGGCAGGAAGGCGAGTGGAGGAAATGACGGAAGTGTCCCTGTGATATGGAAATGTAGCGGCACGTGCACCACCAAATGGAATTATGGAAATGGAAATAAAATGACCTTATGGGAAATAAATGAAAAAGGAAAGTGGGTGACGTAACTCAAAGGAGTTGCGATGGCGCGTGAGGCGCGTGACTGTTTGGAGCTTCTAAGTTCTAAGCTCCCGCTTTCAGCCAGCTAAGCCAAAAATGTCAGATCTATTTTCATATTTCATCAATATAATACATTAAAATGTTGAAAATATATTTTTAATTGCATAATAATTATAGAAATTTTATATGCTTATTAATTATTTTATTTTATGCTTAAATAAAATTGTTATATGCATAAACATCAGATCTAAGAATAATTTAATGGTAAATTAAAATTTTAAATAAAATCATGAATTTTATTAAACCAAATTTAATCTATAAGCTAAAATGTTAAAAATTTTCATAGCTTCTGAATTGATATGCGTGTGAAACGTTGGATACCACAAGTGACGAGAGATCTTAATATAACAATATTTAAAGATAAATATTTTATTTACCGTAATCGCCAACAAGTCGCTTTGGCCGAGTGGTTAAGGCGTGTGCCTGCTAAGTACATGGGGTTTCCCCGCGAGAGTTCGAATCTCTCAGGCGACGTTATTTTTTCCTATTTAAAATTACATTTTCTCCCGAATTACAAAAGAGTTTCGAGGCCCATTAACGGGCCCGATACCATGGCCCAGTACCGGATTTTCGCCTTAATTTAAATATTCAACCCAAATGCAATAATTAAGACATGTTTTTTTTTTTTTTTTTTTTTTTTTTTTTTTTTTTACCCCCGCGAGAGTTCGAATCTCTCAGGCGACGTTATTTTTTCCTATTTAAAATTACATTTTCTCCCGAATTACAAAAGAGTTTCGAGGCCCATTAACGGGCCCGATACCATGGCCCAGTACCGGATTTTCGCCTTAATTTAAATATTCAACCCAAATGCAATAATTAAGACATGTTTTTTTTTTTTTTTTTTTTTTTTTTTTTTTTTTTTTTTTAATATTGGTTTAGGTTTAGAAGTTTCATAGAGTCATTGGATCAGTCTCGATCAAGCTAATTCTAGAGTGAATCGGCTTATGAACTAAGAATGATCTTCATAAATTTAAAATTTGATCTAAAAATTATTCATCTATCTAACTATGTTCTTGATTGGAATCGTTCGTTAAGTTAATAATTTTGTAAGGGAAATTGGTTTGTTTCTTCCCGAAATCACCCGAGCAACTAATCCATGATCGAGTGTACTTTATTTGTTGTTCAAGTAACCAAATCTTTAGTTAGTTGTGGCTTAGGCTTCAAAGTCCTCAAGAAAATGATTGGGAATAAAAGGGCTCTCTTTTTTATCATTCTTTCAAGTGGAAAAAAAGGGTCTCACTTTTTTAGGGTTTACCTATGCATCATTTGATCATTTTGAAGTATGTATTTTCTTTTTTAAGAAAATAATTTATATATTGAAATTAATTGATTCGACGTAAAAATTCAACCAATTCAGATAAACTCGTTCATATCTTTCTCGATTGAAATAAAATGCCTACCCATTTCAAAATCATGACCAACCCTCTTGAAATGCACGGGTCGATCTTCTTTGTTCACGTAACCATTCTCTTTTTCTATTATGTGCAACTCGTTCTCTTCCTTTTAACATGTTATGAAAATTTGAGAAATTTTGAAACGAGCGTCCCAAACTCTTTTTATAGCAATTGGACGTTGATAGATTGTTTTAATTCATTTAGGACGTTGAAGTAAAGCAAGCTCACGATAAACATTACTTTTAAAACCCTAAACACGAAATTGGATAAAATGACAAGATATACACATCATATACATACATTGTCGAAAATGAGTTAGTATGGTTAAAAAGTGATACACTCGATTGAGAATAAAAATGGGTCGACGATAGTTTGATGAAAAACTTGATGATTCTTTGTTCGAAGCAACAAATTATCGAGAATATGACCAAAGACTCACGTTAGAATGACGTTTCGAGTAAAACCAAAGGCAAACCCATGAAGGCATCTACTGAAAGTGGACGATAACACTTTCGTTTGAGGTAACCGAGATAGAGATAGTGTGTTAAATAATGGCATTTAGAATTGAAACCAAGCATGTGATAACTAATCTCTAATTGACATAATTAGTTAAGGAAAAGCAAAAGGGTTAGAGACAAAAACAAAGAAATGATCAAATATCCATTTCAAATTCCCTTAGTGGGCGAGAGATTCATCTCTCAACTTAGTGATCATTAAACACCATTAATAGAATAGATACTCATTGTTCTTCAATTTTCTTAACCTAATACTCATTAATTTATGGCTTGATATCATATCATATCATATATGAGTATCAATGTCTGTATATGTTTCTGTACATTACATTATTGTCTCTTTAATGGAGTGCCTTTGAAGGGTCACCAATGAAGAACAAAACATTCTAGAAATTATGATTAAAATTGTTATTGAACTTGAAAATTCAAACATGGGAAAGAAGAAGGAACGTCTTTCATCAAATCCTCCAACTCCCATTCGCCCATTGAAAACTCCTCGTGAATAAAATTTGCTCCAACCCCACCATTGATGCCTTCCATCTTTGGATTATTGTTAATTAAGTAATTACTATGTTTAGTTTCTCCACCGGTGGCTACGGTGGCGGTGACGGTGGCGGTGGTTGTGTTAACGCTTTGCAAAAGAGGGAGATTAAAGAAGCTATCGTCTTCTCGATAGAATCCCATCTCGACGCCACCGGTGGGGAAGAATGGTACGCCGTGGATAGTGGAGAGAAGAGGGAAAGGGTCGAGAGCGATAACAGAAGGTGATGGATCGGCGGCGAAGATCGGAAAGTCAATTGAGTTTTGTTGTTGTTGTTGATCTCGACCTAATACGAAGGTGGCAAAAAGATTGGATTTTGAGTCGCCGGAGTGAGAGTCGGAGCTGGTATTCGGCGACGGCGTGGAGGACAAATTCTTAAGCCTCTTTTTAATAGTCGAATTCCAAAAATTCTTAATTTCGTTATCCGTTCTTCCCGGCAATCGCGCCGCAATCTGAGACCATCTGTGTTAAAGTCAATGTTGAATTAAATAATTTAAGTAATATTTTTAAAATTAAAAAAATTCAAAAATTATTTTGACCTGTTGCCAAGAAGAGAATGCAAGTGGATGACGAGGTCTTCTTCTTGTGGGGAGAAGGCGCCGCGCTTGAGGTCAGGCCGCAAGTAATTGATCCAACGGAGGCGGCAGCTCTTGCCACAGCGCTGAAGGCCAGCATTACGAGCCACATCGCTCCAGCAGCCTTGGCCGTTATTGAGCATGTAGGTTCGTAACTTGTCGTCTTCCTCCGGCGACCATAGCCCTTTTCTGAGCTTGGTGGCAGCAGGTGGTCCACCTCCGCCGCATCCTCCGCCGGGCGCAGCAGCGTCGGGCTTCCTCATTGTGTGATTGGAAGTGGGTTGATGTGGATCTGTGTGGAATTTATAAAAGACATGGAGTAGGAAAAAATAATAATGATGACGGGGATGGTTGTGGGGTTTGCTTACAATATTGGGAAGAGAGAGAGAGAGAGAGCGAACCGGTGGTTGATGGGTCTTTGGTAGAAACGGTTTGGAGGGGGACCGGAAAGAAATAAATAAATAAAATAAATAAAATAATAAATAAAACAAAAATATTTTAAAATATATTGGAGAGAGAGAGATTGTTTTCCAACCAAGCCAAGATATTTGCTTCCACTTCACATAACCTAAATTTCTCTCTCTTCCACACGTGTAGTTTAAGATAGATTTTTTTTAAAATTATTAATTTATAAAATTATCACTTTTTTTATGGTAGATTTATATATATATTTTGTATTTTTAATTATTTAAAATTAATTTTATGAAATAGAAGGAGTGTTATAAGTGCAAAATCAAGAATAATAATTTGAAATTATAATTTTTTTTTCCGCTTAAATATTAAATTATGAGCGTAATGAACAAACATTTTTAGGAGTCAAAAAGGCGCACGGTCTTTGGAAAAGTTTAACATAAAAGATGGAAAATTGTGTTTTAAGTTATTATTCTATTAAAAAAAATATATTTTTTTTTCTTTTCATTTTTTTCTCTTTGACGTATTTTATCTGCAATCAACCTAAAAAGTAAAAAAAAAGGGGTAAACAAACAAGAGAATCGCTTTAGTAATTTTCTTTTTGTTTGTAAGTCTTTTGTTTTTTACTGCAAAAAATTAATTTAATTTAAAAAAATAAAGTTTCACAAATATCTTCCTCTCATTTTTAGACTGTCATTTATTTCCTTTAAAATAATTACCGTAAAATTTTAAAAGGAACATTAATATCTTTAACCATTATATAAAAAAACTCAAAAAGTTATTTGGAGTATTTTTAAAAATTTTTAATTTTTTTTTTTAATTTCTAAACATCAAATAGAATATTAATATATATATAAAAGAAGGAGAGGACTAATATTGTTCCCTTAATAAAGAATTAATATAATTATGGAATAAACATTGAAATTATTGAGACACTAATTTCACATAAAACAAACAGATTGGAAGTAGCTTTCCGGGTTTGAAAGAAGTAACACTTTAATTACTGAATGTTGAAAAGTGATTAAAGATAATTATTTCTAGAAAAAATAAAATCGACAATAATTACATTATTAATGTACCTAACTATTGCCACAAAGTTTAATTAAATCAAACCCTTTGATCTTCGGGTTGTTGAAATTGGGAACTTAGCTTAATAGTGCCGCCCTATTTATTCGTCTATCAACTTTGTTAATTAGTGCTTATTGGTATGAAAATCTCGAGATTAAATTGAAAAAAAAAGTCAATTCTAAAATAATTATGTCAAGATTTGGATACAAAAAGAGAATCTAAATGTCAAAATATCTTACTCGAGATTTTTTTTGGTCTCAAATACACAATGTATTAGAACGACTATATATATAAACATATAAATAATTTAAAGGGACTAAAATAAAATGTAAAATAGGAGTATTAAAGTATTTAAACTAAAAAAAAAAAACACATTTAAAATTGTGAAAATTTGCTATATTTATATAAATATAATGGCGTGAATATATTTATGTTAATAAATAAGAGAAATTAATGTATTAATGAATAAATTATTAAATAAAAAAACTAAAAAAGACAATTAAGAAGTCAAAGTCAACGCATAAAAGGAAAAAAGAATGTGTTGTCGGGAGGACCATAAAATAATTATGTAACATTATTTGGCCTTCATATTTTGGAAATTAGGGCCAGTGAGTTATACACTACAAAATCACCAAATAATAATAATAATAATAATAAATGTTAAAAAAATTAATATTAGATAAAATATTAACTTTACGAGGGTTGTTTTAGTATGATAACTATCGACGAAAATATTTAATTAGTTTTATTATTATTTTTTTAAAATTTATCAATTTAATTCTTAGAAGTTTTATAATTATACACTTAAAGTTATTAAAGGTCAAGATTATGTTATGATTAATATTATAATTTGTTAATCGGATGAAGAATTAAACCACTTTAAAAAAAAATAAAAATTTTAGAATTTGTAGTAATTTTGGTTAATGGGCTTCCCAGTCATGAAATGGGCTCCTGAAGTGGCCCATAGGGCTATTTTCACAATTACCCAAATCCTTTCCCCGCGCTGTGGATAAAGATAAACCTCACTGCGCTCTGCTCAACCTCCAAACGGTCGCCTTCTTCCCTCCTTTTGTGTTCCAGGCGCCAGTCCGGAGCTCCGACCATGGCAGCTCTGAAGCTTTGTTACTCTTCAACTCTCCTGTCTTGTACTTCATATAGAAAACTCACTTTCTCTCATCCGCTTGCTGTTACTTCTTCAATTTCTTCCTGTTTCTCTGTTGTTCGTCCACTTTCCTTGTTGAACTTATCCGGTTACCACAAATCTTCCTCATCCTCGCTTCGAACGGTTTGCGATTGTACTTCGGTTACTGGCGAGACTGGAGTCCCCGAAAATTATGGAGATATCGAAGGGGAGGATCCAGGGGGGTTCCATGATGAATTTGACGATGTAGATTACTCCATTGATGTGGAGGCTTTGGAAGAAGAAGCTAAAGACGTTCTTCGAGAGTATTCTAGCTCTTTATCCCGAGAACTAAGACTAGGTGCGTGTTCTCACTGGCGTACTCTTTTTCTGCTTGAGGTTGTTATCGTAATTCTGTGATTACTATGTGCAATTATGTATCTCCTCCATGGTTCCACAGCTTTTCCAGTAGTCCTATTGGTCATATTGTCGATATATTTCATTTGATATCTAAGATTACTCTTAACTCTGTTCATTTTCTGGTCTCCTTAGACGATGAATTGAATGATCAATCGGAAACTGGCCGGAAGAAGAATAAGCGTAAGACTACACCTAGAAATGTCAGTAAGTCTCTTGTTTTGTTAATTTCCATCTTCAGTTCATCGGGGGCTTAGTTTAACTGACATCATCACATGTTTATGTTGGATGATGGAAGTCCCACATCGACTAATTTAGGGAATGATCATGGGTTTATAAGTGAGGAATACTAACTCCATTGGTATGAGGCCTTTTGGGGAAGCCCAAATAGTCGTGCCAATAGATTGATAAATCCTCAAATATCGAACAAAGAACTCCTAAAGAAAAGGAGCCAAGCCCCTCCTCGAAGGCAGTCAAAAATGACTAAGACTCCAAAGGAGTCGAGCCTCGATTAAGGGGAGGCGCACTTTGTTCGAGGGGAGGTGTTGGATGATGGAAGTCCCACATCGACTAATTTAGGGAATGATCATGGGTTTATAAGTGAGGAATACTAACTCCATTGGTATTTTGGAGAGTCGTGTTCGTCTAACAGTTTATACCGTGAAATATTTTCGATTGAAGAACTAATTTAAGCAATATATAAGTACCTACGTTTTATTCCTAAATTTTACGGTCATGATCGATACAGTGAAGGAAATTAGAAAGAAGGGAAAAGGAAAAAATAAATAAAGTTCACTGCGACAATCTCAAGTAATTTGCATTTAAAAAAGAGATTCTAGTTGGAAGGGAAAAAAAAACTCATAGTTTGTTTGAGGGTTTGGAAATTGTTTACGTTAGTACGTGATTTGAGATGGTTTTATAACAGAAACAGATGTTAGACTTATTGCATGCTCAGAACTGAAAATCAATTAGCAATTAGAGGAGTGAGTCATGTATCTTATAAAGATAGCAAAGTATTTTCATCTTTCTGATGTGGGGTCTTCAACAAGTCCCCTCAACATGGAGCCTCTTTGGGTTCACATTTCTTGGGTCAGGGATCCCAATGTTTGGACAGAATACCCATTTGGACGTCATGGGTTCTAATGCCATCATATGTTATTGATACGAGTAAGGAACGAGCAGATAGAGACAAAATAAACTCTTTCTCACTAATGGTGATCAAAACACAGCCGTATATATAGGCTTACTGTAAATGCAAAATAAACAGAATTACAACTGAAATACACATGAAAGGCAACCAATAAAAAAAAGGCAATGTAACAAGGGGCCAAGTGTACCTCCCGTTTCAAAAGTCAAAGTCCACCTAAACCACGCTGGTCGTAGTAGATCGACTTTATATATTTGGACTTCATGTACTTTGGTTATACACATGAAAGGTAAGTGAGTTCTCTTATCAGGAACCTGTTAGTTGACAACTCCATTACCTCATCAATAACCATACCCATCACTCATATTAGGACATTACGGAACTTTGTCATGTATGCATTCATTTATTTATTTATTTCTCTTTGGTTCTTTTTTATCAATCCTTGTGCAAATTTATTGCGTGAAAACCAAGATGTTTTTGAGCTTCTGTTGTTGTAAACACAGGAGAATAGAGCTACCTTGAAGAATTCACTGGTTGCTGTAAATGATATGTTTCCTATGCCACAATTTACATGTTCTTTTCCCTATTCTTACAAATTTTATGTGCAGATCCCAGACCATCTTCTTCCAAAAGTCGCAATTGTTGGAAGGCCAAATGTTGGAAAATCTGCATTGTTCAATAGACTTGTTGGGGTAATAATCTTGCTAAGATAGTCCTATTACCATTTGTACTATTCAGCATCCACGCCCTGGAAATGAGATCTAAAGCTTCCAATACTATTATTATCCAGATAATGTTGTTCTAAATTAGCCTTTCTTCTGATATCATAGGGGAACAGGGCTATTGTGGTGGATGAACCTGGTGTTACTAGGGATCGGTTATATGGTAGATCCTTTTGGGGGGACAATGAATTTATGGTGGTGGATACAGGAGGGGTTCTTTCTGTTTCGAAAACACAAAATGATGTCATGGAGGAATTAGCAATCTCGACAACCATTGGCATGGATGGCATTCCCCTAGCTTCCAGGGAAGCAGCTGTTGCAAGGATGCCGTCAATGATTGAGAGGCAAGCTACAGCAGCTGTGGAAGAATCCTCTGTCGTCATATTCCTTGTTGATGGTCAGGTAGTTTCAATTAATGATCATAAAAGCGCACTTGCTTTTGCATTTATTTTCCAGGATTGGTCATTCAAAATTTTTGAGCATCAATTATTTTTGTCAAAATTCTATTCGGAGTACTTTTGGATAAAGGATGCCTGTATATAAAAAATGTTAAATATAGAATTCTTTTCTCCTCTAATAAAGGTGGCCTTGTCCCTGGTTATCGTAATATTGGATACTTATCAGTTAAAGTATGTAGGTATTGCTTTATATCATCGATGGTTTGAAATTTTTATTAATTTGATCAAAATATCAGGATATTACTTGTTCTCCTCTCGATTTTCATTCTGCAAATTCATTCTCTGTTGCTGATCCTCATAACTTTTTTATTATTATTATTATTATTATTATTATTATTATTATTTTTTAATTATGCTCTTTCAACAAACTTTCATCAAACTAGCATGTGATGATGTTGATATTAATGCTATTAAGATTTTGATTTAAAATAAAGATACTCTTATCAGGCAGGACTAACGGCAGCTGATGAAGAAATTGCTGATTGGCTTCGTAGAAACTACTCAGATAAATATATAGTTCTTGCAGTTAACAAGTGTGAGTCTCCACGTAAAGGAATGATGCAGGCATCAGAGTTTTGGTCTTTAGGGTATGTTGTTATTGGGGATTTTCCTTTTAATTTAAACTTTCTCGTGCATATGTGGGTGGGGGTGGGGGGTTAGGTCATAATGAAACACTCGGAAGTCATAGTTGTTTCAAAATTTAACACTGTCTTTGATATTCTTTCAACCCATGCTCTTGCCATATGATCAGAAATATTATTGAGAATGCACTTCATTTTAGAGCTTGGAAAAATATACTTATACTGGGGTTGAGAAAGATTGTTTTATGGTTAATTCTTTTTTTTGGAAACACCATAATGTAGGATAATAATATAAGAGAAGTTACAAAATGTCATCCATTTAGATAAATTAGTTATGATCTGAAAAAGAAAAATTGAATACACCAAAACTACAGTTCATCATGGTGGTTGATAATAAATCCTGAAACATTTCCTTCTTTTAAACTAATATATAATATTGTAGATTTTGTTTGTATTAAAATGGATTTGATTACAATAATAGAGTTTAATGCGATGAATCTCACACAGATGAGATTCTTTCCAGGGGATGCTATTATTTATATCTGCTATAGTGTATGTCTTGGCTTGCAGTAATTTTTTTTTTGTTGGGTTATAAATAATTCTAGATTGGACACTTGCTATAAAGAATTTTTTTCGAGTTTGCAAATGTTCCTGAGAAACCGTGTTAAGGTTGTAGCCTATAAACTTATGGAGTGAGGAATGGTTGGGCCAATTGGAACAAAATAAGTAGGGGGAAGTGAAGGGTGCAATTAGAAGTTGACAAACTTCGGTTGTTGTGCGGTTTTTAGCTTTCCACAAGTGCTAGGCGAACACCCTTAGGTATGAAAATCTAGAAAGAGAGAAAGCCAGAGCTCTTCAGCGGAGGGGAAAATTGAGAAACTCCTGTTTCTTGTCCATTATCTTTCTTTCCTCTTCCCATTTCTTTCTTGTTTTCTTTTTCTTTCTCCTTGTATCTCCAACATGAGTTCTATATGCTTGGACTATGTCAGTCTGCAACGATGATATGTTAATGTTATAATGTCTTCTTATCTTATGTTATCAACTGCGAAAATAGACTCCTTAAGTTAAGTCATCATTTTAGTAGGGGTGTGTTTGAGGGATTGATTGAGAGTTTTTTTGGTAGGAGTCTTCATGCCAAATTTTCACTTTGCACGCTCCGACCTATTTTTGATCATTTGATTTATTAACCAGGTTCACACCTCTTCCAGTATCTGCTCTATCTGGAACTGGGACTGGAGAGCTTCTTGATCTTGTTTGTTCAGGGTTGCAAAAAGTTGAGGTGAGGTTTGAATGCTTAAACTTGTGTCCTTACAAGTAGATATGAATGTAGTATAATCAACATTACCTTTTGTTCGAATAGAGTTCCTGCTTCATTAACGTTAGCGTTTGTTTGTGTGTCTAGAGTTTCCAAGTTTGAACAGTACCTTTTGGTCTTTTTTCCCCTATAATTATAATGTACTTTGGAATTATCTGTTAATTTTTTGTCCCTGCTAAAAAGCCTTTAGAAGAGTACCATGAATAGGACATCTCTAGGTCATTTAATTCGAAGAGTTCCATGTCAATGCTGTATCCATATTGCTGTATTGAAGCGTCTTTATGGGCTTTGTTCACTAAGCTTTTATTGTAATTATGATCTTATCTTGATTTTGTTAGTTTGGATTCCTTTTTTTTTTTTTTTTTGTTTTGTTTTGTAGTTATATATATATATATATATATATATATATATATATATATATATATATATATATATATATTACATTGTATTGAACAAAAAATTCATGATCATAGTATATATCAACAATGAACAATCTTGCGTATTTGCATTTCTGCTTCTTAACACTATATTCTTGTTTTATAGAAATGCTATCGATATTAATATCTGGTGGTCCCTGTATCAGGGTCTTGAGGATCTACATGAAGAAGAAGATTACATTCCTGCTATAGCAATTGTTGGTCGACCTAATGTTGGTAAAAGTAGTATTTTAAATGCTTTGGTAGGAGAGGACAGAACAATTGTCAGCCCAATCAGTGGAACTACCCGTGATGCTATTGATACTGAATTTACAGGACAAGATGGTCAGGTTTGAGATGTTGCAATTCTACCCTTTGTTATATATTATTATTTTTATGAGAAAAACTTCATGAATCAGAAGAACATTACCGGGGGTGGGGATCACAGCCCAAACCTGAACCAAGGGAGGTGTTATTGATGAATATAAGCTTAAAAGTTTGTTATGCAAAGTACTTGATATATGAAGACTCATCCAGACTGCATTATTGATAATAATAATAGTAGTATTATTCAAACCTTTTTTGAAATGTAGATACTAGTTTCGAGTGATCTGATCGATGAAAGTCTCCAGATTGGAATTACTTTGATTATTGATTCATTCATAAAAAAACCTTTTTCAACTTTTAAATGGGCAAAACAAGAACATTATGTGAGAGTTGAGCTTCAAAAGGGAACTTGGGCTTTTTTTTTTTTTTTTAATAGAGGATCAGGGTGGGTGGTCTTCCTTGGAGGTGGAAAATTTGCATGCTGGGTACTAATCTTGTCTGGAAAGGTTAAAATAATGCCGCTTGGGTAGATTCATGTGCAAATGAGATTTTGTACATGTTATTCTTGTACAAATCTAATCTTGATTGCTCCTAGTACTTAAGCGTTATCTATCTTGCAGAAATTCCGTTTAATTGATACTGCTGGAATTAGAAAAAGGGCAACTGTAGCATCATCCGGTAGCTTGACTGAGTCTCTATCTGTCAATCGAGCATTTCGTGCAATTCGTCGTTCTGACGTAGTGGCTCTTGTCATTGAAGCCATGGCTTGTATCACTGAACAGGTGAGTCCCATGGCTTTTTCTTGAAGGATTAATTTGTTGTATAGTTTGGCCAATACCCAGGAACCTTCCTGCTCTGTTCTCACATTTCATTCTTATAAGGTTCTGTAAGACTACTTTAATTCAAATGAAACCATCGTGGGGGCATTGCATTATTTTTTTTTCCTACGTTCAAACTATTCTACTGAAGATAAAATGATATTGATAATAAACTTTGACTTTCGCCTGGGATTTAAGCTTGAAACAATAGCAAGGAGCGGAATATTAATATGCTTAAGAAGAAGGGAAAAATGATGCATTGGACTTCAGACTCGGTTTAATGTTTAACAATTTTCTTTTTCTCTCCTCCCTCTTTTTCCATCCTTACCTTTTTTTTTTCCATTCACTCTCCCTTCTTTTTCCATCCACTCTTCCTTCTTTTTCTCATCCTTCATATTTTTTATATGCTTGGATTTTTTCTTCTAATTTTTTCTTTTTCTCTCCTTTTCCTTCTTCTCCATCTCTTCCCTCCTTATTCTATAGTTTTCAGCTTGAACTTGGTCTTTTTAACCACTCAGTCATCATACATTCTACTCTTTCTCTAGGATCACCAAAACCTTCTGGCCGAACTAATGGCTGGTTGGTTGGTTTGTACAATGGTTAGAAATCCACAAGTCTCTGGAAAACCGAAATCGAAAGGTTGGAGGTTGGTGTAGACTTGAGCCCAAAACTGACGCTAACTGATCAATGTACACCCCACTATTTTGTTTTACCTATGCTAGGAAGAAGGAGAAGGATAACAGGAACGGGGATGTGAATTATACATAGGTAGGCTAGTCCTGTTGCTCCATTTAGAAAAGGATCAATTGAAGATTGTTAGAGGTTGTTAATGTTAAGACAGTGAAGGGGAGGGAAGAGCGAGAATGGTGTGTTGTGCATTTTGGTGGGACTAGTTTATATATCTTGTACTTTGTTTATTATTTGGAGATATGTTAATAAATTCTACATGAAATTCTCTCGAACCCCTATCAGATTACCGCTATCTCTTATCTAAAAAGGAGGAGAAGAAAAAAAAAAAAAAAAAAAAAGAGAAGAAGAGTACTGTTATCTGGGTTCCATGTTTCAATTGTTGAGGCACCTTTATTTTGGTGTAATCTAATAGTGCTGTCTCAATACTGTTTTCTATGCTCATACTAAATATATTGAGCTAGATTTGCATTTTATTACATCTGTGGGCTGCTAACACTCTAACTAAAGCTATTGCTACGTGCTACCCAATTTCATGCATATCAAATCCAAGGTCCAGGTTCCAACTCTACTATTCATGTTTTCCATGTTCAAGGTTTACCCCCACGTTTTGTGTCAGGGCTGCTGTGTACTGTTTGGTCAATCGCTTTATGTCATGTCAAAGGCTGTTGTAGAACTTTATTATTTGTAACCGAACAGGTGGTTTTCTGGTTTAGTTTTGGAGAGCCTTACTCTCGAAACACTTGGTTAGAAGGTAGGGAGAAGAAAATTGTTTCCTTCATCATTTCTCACTTACCAAAGTACATTTAGACTAGTAATGTTGAACTTCAAGATGGTTCACTTTTCAAGACTCCCAACGTGCTGAACAACACAGCTCTCGGGTGCTGCACTTTCTTCCTAATTTGATAGGATATGATTGAATTTGTAGCGGTGTATCTAGACAGTTCTTCATTTGGAACAGAATGTTACTAGCCTTGTTAGGCTTCATTTTTCCTATAAAGATCTTCGTTTGGGCTTTGTTATTTTTTATTTAGAGCATATATAACAACTTGTTGATTATTCTTGCTTATTCTTTTGTTTCTTCCTTAATTGTTTTTCAATTACACCACCTTGTCATATTCCACTTGAATGTCCTAGGATTACAAAATAGCGGAAAGGATTGAGAAAGAAGGAAAAGGTTGCCTGATAGTTGTCAACAAGTGGGATACCATACCAAATAAAAACCAACAGACTACAATGTACTATGAGCAAGATGTCAGGGAAAAGCTACGTTCACTTGATTGGGCACCGATTGTTTACTCTACTGCAATAACTGGTCACAGTGTCGATAAGTATGTTCCATCACACTTCTAAAGTTATTTATACATGACTTTTTTCATATTGTGCCTCAACGTGCACATGGTTTATATGGTAGAAGTTTTCCCTTATATTCCAAGCCATTGAAAGGAAATACAATATGTATGCACAAGATTTCTTTTATTGTTTATATACTGGCATTTGGATGCACGCTTATGGCCGTATTTTTTATGGTGGGATCAGGATTATAACTGCTGCTAGTGCAGTTGAAAAGGAAAGGTCTAGAAGGCTTACTACTTCCATACTAAATCAAGTAGTACAGGAAGCATTAGCTTTTAAGTCACCCCCAAGGACAAGGGGGGGCAAGAGAGGACGTGTTTATTACTGTACTCAGGTATTCATTACTAAAGGCGATTCTTCTTTTGGTTCTATGATCTACAGCTCTTGGTTTAGGATGAAGGTTGCAAAATTGTTAGTTTGTTCCTATCATATGAAATTTTGCATTTCTTTCCTTCATGTTATCAGGCAGCACATTGTTGATAAGAATTTTAAGCACTATATATCTATCAAGTATTCTTGTTAAACTTGGTTATATGTTATATTTCTTTGTCCTCCACAGGCTGCTATAAGGCCACCCACGTTTGTTTTCTTTGTAAATGATGCCAAACTTTTTCCTGAAACATATCGGCGGTATATGGAGAAACAACTGCGTACAGATGCAGGTTTTCCTGGAACGCCAATTCGGCTTCTTTGGCGAAGTAGAAAAAAAATGGAGAAGAACGAAGGTAGGAATCACATAGTGGGGTAAAATAATTCAGAATACTGGGTCAAAGCACAGGGGACACATCTGAAATAACAAAATTATTTTTTTCTATTGGTTACAGTTAAGGCTACAACAAAGGCTCAGACGAATCCAACACAACGAGATAGAGAAGTTTCCTTCGCTAGGTGAGTAGATGGGTAAAGAGAATTTTTTTTGTTTCCCCTAGCAAGAGCAACTCTGGAGTTGGATTCATCTTTTATTCCGAAAGAGCTGTGTTCTCTTTTGGGACTTATTGGAAGGATATGGTCAAATATACATAACAGTCAAATAGCTGAACAGTGGCTGTCTAGGCTGTCTACCTGGAAGGAACAAACAATTTAATCGGGGTTGTTGAGGAACTACCCGAAAAGATGAGCCATTTGTGCTTATTATTATTTCTTTCTAAATGTCATATAAAAAGTTGCATCTTGATTTTAAGCCCTATTTTTATCAATCCGTGTCATGGTTTAAAGTAACAGGAGCCTCTTTATCTGTTACCGAAAGTGGGCAAGTAGACAAGTCTTGTTCGTAAGTCTTGTTAAGTCTTGTTCTGATTGCACGGCAGTTTAAGCCAATCTAAAAGCTGCTCAAGTAGTAAATAAACGACTGCAACTGCTTCAATAGAAAAGGAAATATGTGCTGGATGTGGGCCTTGAGCAGGCAGATGCAACAATTACTCGGGTATGTGTCTGTCGCACTAATTCATCCTTCATATTTGTGATAACTTTTAAGACGCAACTTGCTAGTGACTAAATATGGTGTTCAGTTTTCAATTAATGTGTATATATATATATATATATATATATATATAGATATATAGATATATGATGTTCAGTTCAAATATTGTGTGGTTCTCTTTCACTTTGCCTTTTCCATTCATTTAATGTCCTAGTTTATGGATGGAGGAAACTGATCGATTGTTCTAGGCCCCATTTACTTTGTTAATCCTTAATAGAGAAGTTGCTGAAGGAGTTAGAAACATGTCATTTCACATTAATCATGTGAAATAAGCATGCTATTTGTCATTTTCAATAGTCTGAATACTATGTTCATAGCTTTTAGGTTAGCATTTGTTGGGTAGAAGATGAGCAATCTGCCTTTCCCCAGCAAAATTGATTAGGTTTAGCAGATTAAGATGAACAGTTGGAGAAATGTATAGTAATAAAAGACATTATGTATGGTAAACTACAGTTGAACATGAAACATATTTGGATAGATTATTGACTCATTGAATTTAATTGCTTGTGATGCCCTTTTATTATATCATATGATTATTCTTATCATCTATCCATGAATGGAAAGGAAAAAGTTTTAGCCATTGGAGAGTCAGGTACTAGAGGGTTGTGTGGTGTTTTATTATTGGCAACGTGATTACTCAGTTATGGTTACAGGCATTAAATGGTTACAGTATGTTTTTGTTGTTGCTACGGCAATTAATGATGAACTATCAAATCCATCTAATTTATCGCTGGTTTTATGGTGAATGTTTATTGCCGGACCCTTTGTGCTACTTTCTCTGCCTTCTGTGCCCAATTTGTAGGCTCTGTCTAGGCTGCAGTTTTTTCGTTTGTTAATTGTCATTTACATCTCTTTCTCTGTCTTTTCTCCCTTAGAAATAAGGAATTTTTAAATTCATAATTATGCTTTGCAAAACCTTAAGATCCCTTAATACGATGTAATGTTAATTCATTCATTAAATGCTTGGGTTATTGAAAGTGGCATCTTCCTAGGTGACTCAACCAACTATACTTAGTGTAAATTAGCATGGTATCAACTAAAACTTATCTTTTCATCAAATTTTGTATTCTTCACTTTTCGGATTTGGTATTCGATGTTGTTTTGAACTTTCAATTTTAAGTGAAATAGATTCTTAAAATTTAAGAAGTATATCATAAATATTTAAAATTTTAATTATGTCTTATAGGCTTCTAAACTTTAAAAAATGTTTAACTAGTCTAAAAAATATACACAAAAATACATTTAACATAAAAATTAGAAAAATAGTGTCCTTAGTGTCCTTACAAATGGGAAATTAATGATTGTGACGTATTTACTAACTTCAATTATTACATCTTGTTGCATTTATTTTAATAATAATAATAATAGATTAATAGGTTTCAAGGAGCGGTGTTGTAGTAATGTCTGTTGATTTCTTTTTTTTTTTTTTTTTTTTTTTGGCCCAAATTAAGCCACATCACTTCTCTTAATAATACACATTTTCTTTTTAAATTATTTATCCCATAAGCATTAAATTGAAAGGGACCAACTTAACTTCATTTTAATTTCTCCAAACATTATTTACTTCTAGAGCTTTTCTCACCCAAAATAATAATAATAATAATAATAATAATAATAATAATAGTTTGATCCCTATTTTAAATTTTCATTTCATTTTAGTATTTATACTTTTTAAATATTCAAATTTAGTCTCATTGTTATTTTCTTTTTCATTAGCTTTTTCTTTATGATTTTGAAAATTTATTTACCTCAGGTTTTTTCTTATATTAAAATTATTATTATTATCAAACCAATTTAGATACAAAAAAATGTTCATAATTAAATTTGAATATTTAAAATTATAATAACTAAAATGGGCTAATTAAAAGGGACACTTTATTTAATTTTATTAATACATAGAGCAACCCACGCCGGGGTGTTCCCTCCTATCTAAAGACTTCACATCTCCACCCACTTCCCCTTTACTTCATCTCTACATTCATTATTACACAGGAAAAAAAAAAAAAAAAAAAAAAAAAAAAACTATTTTATTTTAGAGTTTCCTATGATCCATCATTAATGATTTTTGACATGTGCATATATATATATATATTTATTTATTTATTTGGATAACTGTATTTAGTATTATATGATAACCTTTTGTATAAACTAAAACGAAAGTTATGATTTAGTTTGGAAATAACAAATGTAACAGTCCAAGTCCACTACTGGTAGATATTGCCTTTTTAAATTTTCTTTCAAGATTTTTAAAATGTGTTGGTTAATGAGAGGTTTTCACACGCTTGTAGAAAGAATATTTTGTTCTCCTCTCCAACCGTAGTATCTGACAACGAAAACTTATGTTCAAAGTGGACGTGGAAATAGAGTTTTACTCGCTTATAAGTGAAACATGTAAATTTAATACAAGAACCTAACTAGCTAGCATTAATGGAATCATAAATTAAGAAGAAGAGGCACAAGTGGGATGGAGAAAAGGAATATGAAGAGCAGCGAGAGGGATAGTTCTTTGGAGTATAAATAGTTGAAGCAAGTAAGAAAGATCCAAGCAAACAACAATGGATTCAGAGGATTTGAGAGATTACTACAAGACTGGTACAACAAAGGAGGCCTCTTGGAGGGTGTCACAGCTCAAAGCCTTACGCCAACTTATAGAACACAATGAACACCAAATTTACACCGCCCTTATGCAGGATTTGGGGAAACACCAAGTTGAAGCTTTTAGAGATGAGGTTTTGATCTTGATTTTGTTGTTTGTTTGTTTTTTTCTATTGAGATTTTGTCATTTTTTTTTGTAGATTGGTACTCTGCTTAAGTCCCTCAACTCTGCTTTGGATAATTTGAAGCATTGGATGTCACCCAAAAAGGTCACTTTTTGAGATGGGTTATGATCTTTAATCCAAATGGGTTTGTTAAAAATGTGTTTAATTTCTTGAAATGCAGGCAAAGCTGCCATTAATAGCGTTGTTAAGCTCAGCTGAAATGGTTCCTCAGCCTTTGGGCGTTGTTCTTATAATCTCATCTTGGAATTTTCCGATTGGTGAGTGAAAATTTGATTTGGAAGTGTTTTTTTTGATCTTGTCGTTAATAATAACATATGGGTGTGGAAAATGGGATAAGGGTTGTCGTTGGAGCCGTTGATTGGAGCAATAGCTGCCGGAAATTGCGTGGTTTTGAAGACGTCGGAGTCTGCTCCGGCGAGTTCGGCTTTACTGGCGAATACCATCGGGAAATATATTGATAATAAAGCTGTGAGGGTTGTGGAAGGTGGGGCGGCGGCTGGGGAGCGGCTGCTGCAGCAGCGGTGGGAGAAGATTTTCTTTACAGGTGGAAGTAATTAATTGAAGCAGTTGATCCTGTGGTGGTTGCATTATTAATATTAATATTATAATAATGTTTGATTTTTAATTTTGAATGTAAAAAACACTTAGGAAGTGAACGAGTGGGGCGGATTGTTATGGCGGCCGCCGCGAAACACCTGACGCCGGTGACTTTGGAGCTCGGCGGGAAGTGCCCAGCCATCGTTGACTCACTCCCATTTTCTTGGGACATTGAGGTTCGTTGACTTTCTTTGGGACAGTTTATGTCGGTCGTTACCAATAATTTATAATTTAATTTATTATTAAATATAATTCGAACTGTAATTAATTTGTTTTAGATTCAACATTTAAATCAATTAATTTTATAGTGTCAATTATTTTTGAAGCTTTATTAATTTGTTTTTAATGTTCATTAAATGAAGATGATAGTATTTTTATTAGTGTTTCCTTAAATAAAAATGTATTATAATTAATTATAATTAATACAATTATCAAATTTATAGTTAAAATTTAAATTAAAATAAAACTTTCATTAACAATCTCCACGATATAAAATCAAATTTATGAAATTCTAAAAATAAAAAAAAAAAACTTTTTTTTTTTTTTTTTTTTAAATAAGTTTATAATTTAACCTTTCTTTGGTGTATAATTAATTAGTTTTATATTTATATTTATTTATTTATTTATTTATTTATATAAATACAAATGATTTTGCCGCTACGCTCGCGCTGTTTTAATTCTGCAATATTAGAAACAGAATAGGACATGATTCTTCTTCGATTTTGACCTGCAAGGCTACTGCCAAACGGATCGTCATCGGAAAATTCGGGAACTGCGCCGGTCAAGCTTGCATTGCGATCGATTATGTCCTCATTGAACATAGGTTTATACCTACCTTGGTACGATTTCTTGATTAATCGCTCGATCGTTCCCCTTAATTTTCAGAATGCGGTGTTTGATTCGTTGTTTATAGGTCGAATTGATGAAGAAGTTTATCAAGGAATTCTTCGATAGAAGTTCGAACCAGGCAAAAACCATGGCGAGGATCGTAAACAAACAAAATTTCTTGAGATTGAAGAATCTGGTGGATAAACCTGACGTACGAGCTTCGATCATCTATGGGGGATCCATGGACGAAGACAAATTGTGAGTGATTAATATTAGTAGTCTATTCCACATATGAACTTAGCTATAATAATACTTCCTTAAATTAAACAATGTGATAAAATGAATTAGGTTTGTTGAGCCGACTATTCTGTTGAATCCGCCAAGCGATTCAGAAATTATGACGGATGAAATCTTCGGACCATTGCTTCCCATAATTGGAGTAAGTTCATGTTCTTCATTTACAGCTCTATAATATTGTCCAGCCTTTCATTCTGGTGGATTAGTAAAAGTGGAAAGTGATGGATCATATTCTATTTCTTCCTTGGGTAGCTGGACAGGATTGAAGACAGTATAGATTTCATCAATTCAAAGCCTAAGCCTCTCGCCGTTTATGCCTTCACGAAGGATAAAGCTTTCCAAAGGAGACTCGTCTCAGAAACCTCGTCCGGTAGTTTGACATTCAATGATGCAATTATTCAGGTACGGACTTTTCCATTTCCATTCTACGAAAGCATTGAAAAATCTTTTAGTATTAAGTGTGAGCTGAAATAGTTTTGGATCTGAATTATATGGCCTATGTTTGGATGATCATATATCAATTTTTTTTATATGGCAAAGTAGAATTAGAATCAGCAAATCCATAGATCGAAATAAACAAACCGCAAATTTAAGCTTGGCCTCATAACTTAAGCCATAGTCTGTATGGAGAAACCTTAGTAGGTGTGCTGACACAAGTGGGTGAAAAGCAAAACCAACCATTATAAGCTGCTGCTGCTGCTGCTGCTGCTTCAAAAGCCTTATTGTCGTTTTTGTTGTCGATTCAGTATGCAGCCGATACACTCCCGTTTGGAGGGGTTGGTGAAAGTGGGATTGGAAGGTACCATGGAAAATTCTCATTCGACACTTTTAGTCATGAAAAGGCTGTTCTGCAGAGGAGCTTTTTGGTTGACTTCTGGTTCAGATATCCGCCATGGAACAGTCACAAGCTTCAGCTGCTTCGAGAAGCTTACAGTCTTAACTATTTTCAGCTTGTTCTCACTGTTTTGGGTTTGAAGAAGTCTTAATTAGAAGAAGACACCTACTTTTCTCTTCAGCTCTCGTTCTACCCTATAAATAAACAAAAGCTACATCTGTGTAGTGACAACATGTATTAAATTTCAACGAAGACCATCCAATCTTAATTCTTGTCAGTTGGCATTTACTCCCTTTTTATCTCCAGCCAGTGTGATCCTGAGTGTAAAAATATAAACCACTTTTTATCCTTTTTGTTCATTATTTTTACAAGAAACAAGAACATCCTATTAGATGAACAAAAGGATTAATGATTTTTAGTTAAGAATCAACAACTTATCAGCAACCGTTAGTTTAGTAGTATTTGGAGCAATGGTTAGAAAGTATTGGATCTATCATCATAACTTGAACATTTAAATACATCAATTTCAGAAAGCTTACGATCTCGTCATCATCAATTAAACATCAAAATACATAAATTTAAATGAAATAGTGATAAACACAAACCAGAAGAATTGAATTTGCGAAGGATTATGTAAAGTCAAATACAACAATTGATAGAATTCAAATCTTTAGCATCCAGATCTTGGATGCCAAAAAAAAACAATACAACAATTCCTCTGGAATGATACACTCGCAAAGGATCCAGGAACAGTCACACCATTAATTAAATTGATCGCCTCCAAATTCACCTTCTATGTAGAAAGTTGGCTAATATTATTCATACAACTTAATATAATTTAAATGCCATGACTCAGTGAACTTTTGTTGGCGGTGTTCTAGTGTGGATATTTGGATTTATGCGGTGGAGGAGGTGATTTGTAATAATAAGGTGGTGGTGATGGAGATGGTGGTGGTGGAGACTTATAATAATATGGAGGTGGTGGAGACTTCACTGGAGGGGGAGGGGACTTGTAATAGTAAGGTGGTGGTGGTGATGGGGATGGAGGTGGAGGTGACTTATAGTAATAAGGTGGAGGAGGTGATGGAGATGGTGGAGGCGGAGATTTGTAAATATATGGAGGAGGTGGTGATGGAGATGGTGGAGGTGGTGATTTATAGATATAAGGAGGGGGAGGAGATGGAGATGGAGGTGGAGGAGACTTGTAGACATAAGGAGGCGGTGGAGGTGACTTGTAGACGTAGGGAGGCGGTGGAGGAGACTTGTAGACGTAGGGAGGAGGTGGAGGAGACTTGTAGACGTAGGGAGGCGGTGGAGGAGACTTGTAGATGTAGGGAGGCGGTGGTGGGGACTTGTAGACGTAGGGTGGTGGTGGAGGAGACTTGTACACGTAGGGAGGCGGTGGAGGAGATTTATAGAGGTAGGGTGGCGGTGGAGGAGACTTGTAGACGTAGGGAGGTGGTGGCGGAGACTTATAGACGTAGGGAGGTGGTGGAGGAGACTTATAGACGTAGGGAGGTGGTGGAGGAGACTTGTAGACGTACGGAGGTGGTGGCGGAGACTTGTAGATGTAGGGAGGCGGTGGAGGAGACTTGTAGACGTACGGAGGTGGTGGAGGGGACTTGTATACGTACGGAGGTGGTGGAGGAGACTTGTACACGTAGGGAGGCGGTGGAGGAGATTTATAGATGTAGGGAGGTGGTGGCGGAGACTTGTAGACGTAGGGAGGTGGTGGCGGAGACTTGTAGACGTACGGAGGTGGTGGAGGGGACTTGTAGACGTAGGGAGGCGGTGGAGGAGATTTATAGATATAGGGTGGTGGTGGAGGAGACTTGTAAACATAGGGAGGGGGTGGGGGAGATTTGTAGATGTAAGGAGGTGGTGGTGGAGACTTGTAGACATAGGGAGGTGGTGGCGGAGATTTATAGACGTAGGGAGGTGGGGGAGGAGACTTGTAGACGTAGGGAGGTGGTGGTGGAGACTTGTATATATAAGGAGATGGTGGTGGCGGAGATTTATAAATGTAGGGAGGTGGTGGAGGAGACTTGTAGACATAAGGAGGTGGTGGAGGAGACTTGTAGACATAAGGAGGTGGTGGAGGAGATTTATAGATGTAGGGAGGTGGTGGAGGGGACTTATAGACATAGGGTGGTGGGGGAGGAGATTGGTAGACGTAGGGAGGCGGTGGAGGAGATTTATAGACGTAGGGTGGTGGTGGAGGAGACTTGTAGACATAGGGAGGCGGTGGAGGAGATTTATAGACGTAGGGAGGTGGTGGCGGAGACTTGTAAACGTAGGGAGGCGGTGGAGGAGATTTATAGATGTAGGGAGGTGGTGGCGGAGACTTGTAAACGTAGGGAGGTGGTGGTGGAGACTTGTAGACATAGGGAGGTGGTGGAGGAGATTTATAGATGTAGGGAGGTGGTGGCGGAGACTTGTAAACGTAGGGAGGTGGTGGTGGAGACTTGTAAACATAAGGTGGGGGTGGTGGAGACTTGTAGACATAGGGGGGTGGTGGAGGAGATTTATAAACGTATGGTGGTGGTGGAGGAGACTTGTAGACATAGGGAGGTGGTGGAGGAGATTTATAAGCATAAGGAGATGGTGGCGGCGGAGATTTATAGATGTAAGGAGGTGGTGGAGGAGATTTATAGACGTAGGGAGGTGGTGGAGGGGACTTGTAGACGTAAGGTGGGGGTGGCGGAGACTTATAGACGTAGGGAGGTGGTGGCGGGGACTTGTAAACGTAGGGTGGCGGCGGCGGAGATTTGTAGATATATGGAGGTGGTGGAGGAGATTTATAGACGTAGGGAGGTGGTGGAGGGGACTTGTAGACGTAGGGAGGTGGTGGAGGGGACTTGTAGACGTAAGGTGGGGGTGGCGGAGACTTATAGACGTAGGGAGGTGGTGGCGGGGACTTGTAGACGTAGGGAGGTGGTGGAGGGGACTTGTAGACGTAGGGAGGTGGTGGAGGGGACTTGTAGACGTAAGGTGGGGGTGGCGGGGACTTGTAGACGTAGGGAGGTGGTGGAGGGGACTTGTAGACGTAGGGAGGTGGTGGAGGGGACTTGTAGACGTAAGGTGGGGGTGGCGGAGACTTATAGACGTAGGGAGGTGGTGGCGGGGACTTGTAGACGTAGGGAGGTGGTGGAGGGGACTTGTAGACGTAGGGAGGTGGTGGAGGGGACTTGTAGACATATGGAGGTGGTGGAGGAGACTTGTAAATGTAGGGAGGTGGTGGCGGAGACTTGTAAACATAAGGTGGGGGTGGTGGAGACTTGTATACATATGGAGGTGGTGGAGGAGACTTGTAGACATAGGGAGGTGGTGGCGGAGACTTGTAGACGTAGGGAGGTGGTGGAGGAGATTTATAGACATAAGGAGGTGGGGGCGGAGATTTGTAAATGTAGGGAGGTGGTGGAGGAGATTTGTAAATGTAGGGAGGTGGTGGCGGAGACTTATAGACGTAAGGAGACGGTGGTGGCGGAGACTTGTAAAGATATGGAGGTGGTGGCGGAGACTTATAGACGTAAGGAGACGGTGGTGGCGGAGACTTGTAAAGATATGGAGGTGGTGACTTGTGGTGGTGGTAATGTTTGGGTGGGGGTGGCATGTGGTGGTGCTTGTATTTTGGTGGAGGTGGTGACTTGTGGTGGTGTCCATACTTCGACTGTGGTGGTTTATGGTGATGATCCACCGGCGGATAAGTATTGTGATGATGATGCTTTGGTAAATCACCACCGAGGTCAGGGTTTTTGATAGGTAACATCAAATCATCATCGAGTTGAGCAGTCACTACGGTGGTGGCAATGAGGCAAATCGCCACCACCGAGAGCAGCTGAGGCCAATGCCTCAAAGGCTTCATAGCCCCCATCTTCCAGCAATGCCCACTTATTGCTGGATATCTATCTCCTTCAAATACAATAGATTATGGGTGTGAGTTGCATTACAAGGTATGCTTCCAACCCTTTATATACTACTCATCAATGCCTTGTTGGTTGACAGATTATGATTGAATAATCTTCAAATGTGAAAGCTTTTTGGGCCTAAAACTATGCATTACAGTTTTTTAATTCAATCTTGGCTTATCAGAGATAGGACTTTTTGGAAGCTTGAATTGAATATTGAGTTTGTTAGTTCATCATGGCCATCGACAACTAACTTGATGGAGATGCCTTTGAGGCCTTAATTTAAGAGAATAAGTACTGCACGTTCTAAGCATATTTTTGTTCCTTCATAGAAATGGGGGTTGGTTTACCATGTCAGTGTTATAATTTCTAATTAAAGTTGTCTCTCTTGACTTTTGGTAACGCTTTTATTTTAATTACATTATATCTGCCTCATTTGTTGCAAATTTTTCTTTAATTTTGTTGACTTAATGAGGTTTTTTAAAGATTAAAGCTACATTTCTGTTTTTAAATTTTCACGTTTGTTGAACCTTAGTATAGAACAGAAATGATATTAACTAAAATATAACTAAAAGTATATTTTAAGCTTTCTATTTTTTCTCTTTAATAATTTATTGGGATGAGTTGCATAATGAGTATAAAATTATGCAACATAGATCTAATATTTGCGTGTTAGATTCTTTTATCTCTAGTAATATATATTTGGTAGTGAGAATAAATTTCTTAAAGGTTTGTGTTTATTTATTTACTATTAGAAATTTAGTTATACTTTTAGTTTCATCAAATTTCAGATCAATGTTATTATTTTTTGTTTTTACCAATTTTAGAAGTGTTTGTTTAGAAAAAAAATTGTTAAAGAAAAAAATTGTTAAAGAAAGACAACTATGTGTGATTAATGAATTAAAGAACATATATCATGTATTAAATTGGTGAGGCATTAAGGAAAATGAGACGAAGTTATTATTATTATATTTTTTTAGGTTTTGGGAGATTCATTCAATGGTAGATCTTAGTTTATTAATAGAGCTTAATTTTATGCAATGATAAATTGTGAATTTTGATAAAGTTTTAGCTTCTTTTTTTATTTATTAAATTAATATATGAATTTAGTAACAATTGAACAAAAAATGAAATATTGGTTTAAATGGAATTCAAATTGAAAAATATGAAAGCTTATGAGTTAGATTTATACTACCTACCAAATTCAGGTTTCCACTAATTTTTTTTATAAGTTGACTAATTGTATGAAGTTAAATTAAATTCTATGGGGTAATTTGATACTTCATACCAATTCCTTTATATATATATATATATATATATATATATATATATATATATTTTTTTTTATAAGTTGACTGATTGTATAAAACCAAATTAAATTCTATTGATGGAATGAAAAAAATTATTGATGATATTTTATTTAATAACTTACCTGATGTTGAATTTAAAATTAAATAATTTAAATTCGACGGTGTATAGACTTTCAAAAAATTTATTCATAGTTTTAAATTTCAAATTTGTTTGAAAACAAATTTTATATCTCTAAAATGAAGACATAAAATAGCCATACATGTCAATTATGTTATTATGAATTCAAAATTTTCATTTTAACTAATTGTCACGTCATATTTCCGAAAAAATTAATGAATTAATTATTTTTAAACAATTTTAAAGATTGAAGGTGAAAGTGAGCTTTTAAAGTAAATTATAAAATTTAGAGACTTATTGAGCACGGTTTTGTAAATTCATAATTATCTTGAATATATTAACTATTTCCTTATTTTCCGATCGCGGAAGGGACAAAAGAAACTTCTGTTCTTTTTTCAACAATTTCTGATCTCTAGTGAACCTCTCAATAGGATTCAAACCCATATGAAGGTCGGATTCCCGAGGAATTTTTCGATTTCTTTCGGAAGCGGATGATTATTCATCTTCTTCTCGCGTTCCGCGAATAGTCGGGACATTGAGGAATATCCAGAAAATCATTTAGAGAATTGGTCTGATTCTATCTCTGTTCATTCCATTTGAAGAAAGGAAGGATCCCAAAGAATTGTGGATACAAACCTAAAGAAAGCTAAAACTTATAATCTAATTTTTTTTTAAATGAAGTTAGATCAGGCCATTATTTTTTTTTTTTTCATGAATTTAAGATGTTGACCCAACAAGAGCTGAAAATTAGTAACATGAATTGATTTGCAGGTGATTGGACCTGGTGTTTACTAATTAATTGTGAGGTAGTTATTCAGTCATGCTCTCCTATTTTGCATACTTTTCCCTATTCTATAATAAAAATTAGCCAAAGAATATTTTCCCATCTCAAATTCTATTTCACGGGTATCATATGAGTTCAAATAATAAAATAAATTGGGGTCAAACTATTAAAATATAACCCAACTCTCAATATTATGATTAATACACTGTTCCTAGACTAAAAGCATTCCTATCTACAGATTCCAAAATTCATATAAATCAACAATAAACAAGTTTTTTTTTTTTTTTTTTTTTTTTTTTGATCAGTTAAATGTTCAAGGTTTGTTAAAATAATGATTATATATGAAAACAATCAATTTGAAATGAGTATGAAAACGTGAATTAAATTCCAAAGTTCTTCTCAAGCTAATAAATAAAAACAAAGTTCAATACCAACGTATGAAATAATGATTTTCTGTATAATTACCAGCTACGATACCTCAACTTGCTAATTTAAAAAACAAAAAAACAAAAAGGACTAGTTCCATAGCTTCAACAAGGGAGCACGATGAGGCAAATGAACTGGATTGAGTCTTGACCATCTTTTGTCCCTCAGTTATGCCCTCCAACTAACAAGAAATAATTGTAATTGGTGAAGGCAAAACCAAGTCGCCGTGGTTCAACATGAGCCAAATTGAAAAAAGAAAAAAAAAAAAAAAAGAAATCTTTTCTTTACTCTACAATCCTCTGTATAGAAGTCGAGCACTTCGTTTATCGTACGACGATTGTACAAAGTAGAAGATGAGAAAGCAAACGAAATTGGTATCTTCAAAATGAATGACTCAAACCTTTTGATGGGTTCCCTTTCTCATGATGTTGATAGCTTCTTTAACGTTTTGAAATGTCACCAAAAACCTCAGTGTAGCAAATGGGGCAAGCCTGGAACAGAGAGATTATGTAACGAATTGGCTAAAATTATTGAATTGTGATTACTTTCTCTTATTGCTTTTAAAATTCAAGTTTTGAAAACAAAACTGAAAAACAATATTTAAAAACTTGTTTTTTTTTAAAAAAAAAATTTGCTAGTTCAAACGTTTCTTCAATGAAAACTATAGTAAAGAAGTTGTAAGATAACAAGCATAATTCTAAAAGAATAAAAGGGATATCATACAAAGCCTAAAATTATCCCCAAAAAAGCAAGGATAAAAGATATCAGAACATCTCACCTTGTTGATACTAAGCCACTTGCTCCCGCAACTGGTATGGTATTTGTGTTTGCACGGCAGAGTGATCCTTTGATCTCCATATTTGTAATTCATTTGGCATATTACACACCTATGTACAAATCAAGACTGATGTAGTCAGATGTATCTTGTTAACAAATATTTTCAAATGCAAGATACATACTTTGGGTGAGATCGATTATGACTCGAGTTTTTTGGGTGAAAAAGGTTCAAAAGCTTTTTGGGAGTATTCTCTTAGCTTTTTTAGAAAAACTTGTACACCCCTTGGATCGAATGATCATTGTATTCTTCGTTATCAAATAAATGGTGCTGATGTGAATAGCAGACGTAGGCTACTCAGCCAAACCACTCTGAAGAAAGTTCATATGACATAATTATAGATGAACCTTAGCATTAATAATGAGCATGAAAATATTAGAATTCATGGACATCATTATTAAGCAATATATATAAGGGTATTGGTAAGTATTACTACATATGGAGGCTTTCTTCTTCATGGGTGCATATCACTATAGATCTATGTAACAGCCCACAGCTTCCTAGGACAATGGTACATGCAATCTTAATTTTTATAACGTCCTTAACGGGCATAAATATCAAACATCTTATAGAAAACTCAATTGACTCAGTAAGATCACATGTAATTACCAATTTTAGACATCTTTTAATTTAGTTAGCTAATGGCTAAATAGGACATCGGTCAGGTTAGCAAATAGCTAATTGCTCATTCAACATATATCCAAAAGAACATGGAGAAACGCTTTACTAAAACAGTACGATAACATTTTTTTAGGAAATAAAAACAGTGAACTTTGTAGCATGCCCAAGGATAATAGTTAACCTAAACATTTAAAAGTGAATTGCAAGCATTGCAGAATTCAGATTCATCTTGGTAGATGGAACAATCCTCAAAATCAAAGGAAAAATAAGAAAAGTTTAAAAATTCATATGGGATAAGATAATCAATCAATCTAGTGTTACCTTTCAGTGCGTGATTTCTTCCTTGAGAAAAGCCAACACTTAAACTTTGATACTGGAAGCAATGCAATCAATTCTTGCGAAAGACCTCTACTTTGACTTCCTACTGTCTCGCCTAAATCTACTAATTCCTGAAAGTAAGTTGCTTTAAACTGTCACTTTATTGAAGAGATCTACATAATTCAGGAGGCATACACTTGACTTCACAGATTACAGTTATCCAGACAGATTTTGCGTTTATTCAGCATATCCCCTTGATGATTCCAAAATGTATAAATTGGATCTACAGCTGGTTCCTTGAGCTCCAATCTAATAAACTTTAAATTCTTAAAAGCAGCGTTAACAAGCAAATCCCTCCAAAGCAGCAAGCTTCTCTTTTCTAAAACACAAGGCCCTCTCCAAGGAAGCAAGTTCAAGGATAAAAAAAAAAAGCTAGAAGTGTATCCGTGACCACCGTGCAGAATAAACAACTAAATCAATCTGAGTTACCATTTCTTGCATTTCTACCTTAGGATGAAAGCATCTAAAACAAAGCCTATTCATATATAATAAATGGGCTACAAGTTTTTCCATTTTCTTGTACATCAGCAAGGACTTCTTAGCAACCATAGTAAGTTAATAACAGTTCAATTAGCAATATTTATATAATAAATAGGCAGTGAAGAACGCTTAAACACGCAAATTTACAGGAGAAGAATATTTGAGTGGGGATAAGCAAAAATAACAAGGAAAGAAAACTATCTGCCGCACTAACCTCATAGGTCATGTTATCAGGATCAATAATATCTTGCCAAATAGTCTGCATATTTCAAAAATGGAACTGATTAGGGAATGCATTTATTTAGAAGTCAGTTCCAGGTCTATTAGGCCTTGAATAAAAAGCTGGAACAAAAAGTAGTAAGGAAATCTGAGCCACCAACTAGATTGTAGGCATTGGGTTAGAAATGAATTTCTACTCTATTCTCTACCTCGACTTTCTTTCAGTAATTTCAGATGAACCAATCTTACGTCTTAGAAGAATAATTTTATTTTATGCAACAACACAAGCATGTGCGTGATTGCAATCATGCATACCCACAAAATACAAGGTCACAAGCTAAAAGTGAGATAATTCATCAACAACCTTACAATAAAACTAAATCTGTAAACTTAATGGCATAACAACTTTATGAATCAAAAGCTGCAGACCTGATACTCGTGATAATTTGAATGCCTCCGAGGGCCTGAAAAAGCAACGGAAGATACTTGAATTGGGAACTATTAATTAAAATTCCATAATAATTTTAATTGCATCTTAAAGAGGTCAAGAGGCAAACAACCAAGAATGTTAAAAAAATGACAAAGAATAGCTTTTTTTATTTTATTTTATTTTTTATTAACTCACGCAAACAGAGAAAAAATAATAGACAAAAAATCAAAATAGAGTCATTAACCACAATCTTTGCAGCATGTAATTTTATAGAACATTTACATTCAATATCTGAATTGATGTTCAATTATTTTAACTTGGAAACTTCAAATTAACAAACAAATATGCTAGAGTATCATTTGAAAATTTGAAACAAATTAGATCTCAATTCTTACATTCCATGCTATTGCTGGCCATATCAGGATTCACATTTTCTTCCCGCGCTCTATTTCCTAAACTCTGTTCATCTGGGACTGTCGAGAATTCCTGCTGCATCCTATGTTCATCAATAGCGGACTCATGACCTTGTACCTCAAATGATTGAGTATCAAAGCAAGAAGCGCTCCAAGAATCAGCATGCTCAAACTTGTAATAACTTGAATTAGTTGCTGGACAAACAGTCTCCTGAATGAATGAATGAAAATATTATAATCCCATGTTAGGGAATTCATTGCATACATTTGGAATTATAAAAATTAGACATATTAAAGCAAGATGCATCAGTAATTAGAAGATGAAATGTAGATTGGTTTCCTTTTCTTCTTGATTGGTAAATTGTCAACAAATATTAAGAGGAGGGAAGCAATTTGAAAGAGATAGAGAGAGTATCCAAAAAGAACAACCAACAATGCAAAGAAACAGTAGAGAGTGGGCACGATCTCATCATGGCAACAAGTAACGTCAAATAACTTATTTTCAGTATAGTGCTACAGAATGGCAGGCACAGACAAAACAGCATCTAAATGAGTTCATTCAATCTAGTTCACAGACAAGAGATCCAAGGAAGCCATCCAAAATCAAAGAGATGTTTAGTACCTGAGAATGTGAGGGACCAGAAAAAATGAAATTCACATGATCATATGTGAGACCTTCAAAGTACTCCATAAAAGAAGCCGTGCTGTACGGATAACCATTAGTCATGCAGTGAACCTCGATGTTTGAGTTCCAGCTCATTTTAGATAGCTCTGTTTCAACAGGAATATTCTTCAGGCACAAGTAATATTGCATCGAAGGGAAAATATATCGGCAGTAACAAACCTAATCTTCCTGAAAGCTCTGCAAACACATTCTTGACAAAACTTCATGCAATAAATTTATTCCTAATCCTCAGTAAAGTACCCGTCCTTGAGCCACACCTGCAAATAAGAAAATTAGAAATAAAATGAAGACAACGAGAAAACTAAAGCAATTGCAATTGTAATTCTAGATCACAAGCGAAATAAAGTAGTGCATGCACTTCACCATTTGGTTAAGCTGTTAGAAAGCTCCAGGAGATAAATTTTATTTTCATTTACGGGTGCCAATCTATGAGAAACTATTTCTAAAGCTGATCGGAAACACAAAAAGAGTCATATCTTCCAGAATCATATTGTCATCTAAAATCGACATTTGATAGATGGCACCATTTGGTCAAGCTATCAGAAAGCTCCAGGAGAAAGAGAAAATCTAATGTGCTACAAGTCCTCGACCTCGAGTAGAGATACGCAGAAATTAAACAGTTGGTTCCTATTCGAGATTTAATCCATAAATTTAATCTCCGGCAATAAACAGTACAAAAAAAAAAAAAAAAAAAAAAAAAGGACTATTCCATTGTAGTAAGTAGTGTTCTGATTCAAACCTCCGTCCTCTCATTTCTCACTCGCAAGGCGGAGATTACACAGTTTCGGCGAGGAGGAGTGAGAGCAGATCAGTAATCAAACACAATTAAGAAAAGAGATGAAAGAAACCGATATAGAATGCATTGCAAGTGTCAGAGAACAATGAAGGAAAGAAAGAAAGAAAGAAAGAAACCAACAATGGCGGATTCTGCGCAGCGGTTGAGCAGTGCTACTTTCCTCTTCGTGCTTCTGATTTCTGTGCAGAATGTGGTAGTGAAAATGGAAAGCGATGAGAAATAAGATGGGCTCCCTATAACTGAAAACGCTCTCTCTCTAACACGCTGTCTGTCTTTGGAACCTTTAACCAAGGCATGTGCAATGACGTGGCTCAAAAGCCAACCTTCGAGTTGGTGCCTTTTTGATCAACTGCATTTGCACTTCACCACCCACTAATGTCTCTTTTACGATAATTACAACCTATCTTAATAGATAAGACATTAATTACTCTATAATTTCTCAGGGGTCAATAAAAAAAATTAATTATGATAATAAAAATCATCATAATTAATTAAAACATTATAGGTTCGTATAAAAAATCTTATTTAAAACAATCATTTTCATGAATTAAATAATTTTAAATTTTAAATCGCATAAAAATCCGAACATAATTAGTCAATAAAGCATATGTTCCATCTGAAAGATGGATTATCCGAACATAATTAGTCAATAAAGCATATGTTCCATCTGAAAGATGGATTGTTTGATCATCTACCCTACAAGGCTACCATCGTTGATCTATATATATATAGATCTTGAAAGCAATTATTTCTCGTTTTTTTTTTTTTTTTTTTTGTCTGAATATTAATTTTTAAAATCATAGTTAGATCCCAAAAATTGAAATAAAATAGTCTTCAATAATATCAAAAATTATTGAACAAAATGTTAAAGGATGAAAAATAGAAATAAAATTGGGAAGCGTATATTCTCATTGATATTGATATCCTTTGAATAGGATAGTAACTAATTAAATATTGAGAATAAAATATAATATACTATAAATCAAATTATAAAAAAAAGGATATTAAGATATAATGCGTAAGATATATTATGTAAATATTATATCTCAACCCAGAACTCAAAACTCAGGAAGGAAATTAACATTTGGCAAGGAATTTGGTTGTTTTAACCACCAAAACCACTTCTACCAAGCCTAAAAAGAGAGTAGGTGTGGAGGCTGACAATGTCTTGAATCTTTGCGGCTGCTTACCAAAGTTTGCATCTTTCTTCTAGAAATCAACAGAGAAATGAAATGGGTGGCTTTAAATTCACCTCAAAGTTAAAGAAAACTCTTATATTAAGTTCAACTTAACAGCGTGTTTCTCAGTACGGTGTGTAATGGAGGTCAAAAGATTACACTTGAAAACTCATTATTTGGGAACTTTTTTAGATGATCATCTCAGTAAAACCGCAGCTGACACTGTCAGAAAAGAGAGTTCATCCATTGCCATGATTTTGTCGTTCAATCATTTTCTGAAGGGCGCCCCCTCCCGCTGATAGCTATTAAAGTCTGCGATCTGTCAAAGAAATGGCCAAAAGTGAGAAAATATGAGTGGGAGAGAAGAATGAGCAGAGAATGGAGCTAAGATGCATGGCGTGCAAGGAAAGAAACAATTAATCATATTCTCCATTCTTGTGGTCTGTCTGCAAAAGTTACAACAATGGACACCATGTTCAGCCAATTATTGCCGACCCAACTCTCTGCAGAATATAGAACATGTTTCAGAATAATAGTTTTACTTTTAATTCAAGATTCAATGGCTGCCGATAAGAAGAAATGTACAATGTTCTTTATTCTCATGCTCAATGTTATGTCTTCAAATCTGATCTCATTCAGGATCAAACAAAGAAGGGTACTGAATTGTATTCTCAAGCTCAATGTTATGTCTCAGTACAAAATTGTAATCGTCCTATACAGAAGGTCGTTCAGGTGTACAGCCCTGAGTATTCTAAATATGTGGTGAACTAATATCAAACCAATAAAAGATCAAACGAATTGGTCCATCAAAACTTGGTGAATATATGCATAGAACACAAGAATTCAAAAGAACGAGGAAGTCACATATGGAGTTGGGCGTTCAATTCCATAAAAGTTGGAGGCTGAACATTCATGAGAATGGTTCGATGAGTTACAACCAAGGTATGAAAAGAAAAAGAACACTGCACAAAAGGAAGAAACAAACATGTCCTTCGGTAGAATGCAGGCAGAGTCGAAATTCTAAAGATGATGACAAAGATGTGCTCGAAGAACGAGGGAGGAAAAGAGAAGAAAAAGAAAAAGAATAACCAGCACACGTGTAGGCAGCCCCATATAATCCAAGGAAGATTTAATTCATCTCTAAACCTTGATGAATTGAGTTTACAGTTTTGCAGCACGCACAGGAAAAGGGGCATAATGTTCTCGAGCATTTTCTTTATCAAGTGAAGGATTATAGGGGATAATCAAGGTAGAAGAGCAAGAAACGTTCACTTTCTCCAATTTTAAAGCAAAAAACATGGAGAGCCAAAATGCAGAAAATCGACAAACAACAAATTTTGTACTAAAACTTACCATTGATTACCTCCAAAACTGAGAATCTGAGATGATCCACGAATGGAGTAAGAGCTTCAACATTGTTCGTCAGAACAAGTAGTTCAACCAGACTGGCATGTTAACATAAATCCATAGAATCCCACAAATTCTAAGTCTATATCCTTCAGAAAGAGATGGGTTACTTCAAGAAGGAAAAAAACAGAAACGATTGGAAACTGAACCAATTAACATTAATCATTGAACTTTACAGCAGAAAGTTCCAAGGACCAAAAAGAAGAAAAGGCCCATCCTAAAGTGAAATAAAAGTATAAACATGCTTACAAGGTTAGCATGATTACAAGCATTTGGCTTAAAAGGATTTGTTCGCATCATAAAAATCCCGTGCAACACAATGCTGAAACATGGATGGCTTTTTCAGTTTTTCGTGTGCTTTCAATGGATACCCAAATCAAATTGATCTCACCCTTGAATTCTATCAATGCCAAGGGTTGGCCCGAAGGATGAATCAGACCTTTTAAATTCCAGTTCCATTTCCTTCTGCTTCAGTTGCAGTACTCTCCGCTCATTATCTATTTTCATCCTCTCATTTTCAAGCCTCATTCTCTCCAAATCCCTACTCTTCTTACTGCAATATCTTAACCATTTGAAACGTTGTTTCTCAAGTTCAAAAGATTGAGCCTGGAAACTTACACATTGCTCCTGAAGTTGTAGCATCTGTTTTTTAATCCAATCTCTGCGCTCCCATTGGGGCTTTGTTGGATCCGAAAGAAAAACATCAATTTGACCTTCAAATTCATTTTGTGCAGAAGTAATTGACCAAAGAGGACCATCATCTGCACTCGCTTTATCCCTGCCACGAGATTCAGCCGGCCATAATCTATTTTCTTCGGGATAATGATCATCCTCATTATCTGATTCATCACTGTCACTATCACTGTCATCAGCCTCTTCTGACTCATTATTTCCTTTCGAGAAATTAACAACAGGCAAAATCTTACCTTGGAAATCAACATCCTGGCAACCAGGAATTATTTGTCCATTATGGTAAGCACACATTTCCTTATAAAATAAGTGTTTTGAGCTTAATATTTTTCTTACATCATCCTTGACTTTACTTGAGAGGTGAGGCATTGAATCCATGAGTGCAGGGTTCTCCACAACTCTACAACTGGTTCCCCTGCCAAGAATATCGTTCAATCTCTTGTATCTTTTGTTTAAGTCGTTAAATTTGTCCTCACACTGCTGGGGAGAAACATGACACCCCTTACTTATCATAATCTTCGACACCATTTTCCATTTTCCCTTCTTTTGTAGAATACCAGATTTTCTCTTTGAGCCCATTCCAGCCTCACCGTCATCACCCACACAAGCAACCACTGCTATGAGAAGCCTCACAATGTCATCTGTCCACTTCATTCTCTGCCATGGAGAGCCCTTTTTGCCCTTCAAAAATTCAGTGCACTCGCCATCCTCAGTAAAACTAGGCTCATCTTCTTCACTCGTGTTACTGTTGTTTGTGACGCCACCAGAGGCAATTGCTTTCCCTTTAGTGAAAGTCATCGATAGATCTTTGTGTCCCAATCTTTTTGTGTCCATAATCCCAACGGACTGGTGATCACCTTCCAAAGTATTCATCATCTTCAAGTGATGTCTGTGTGTCAATGAGGTATTGATCAACTGGGTCTGTTGATGCCTTCGAATTGGAGACTCCAGATCTAATAACCCCCCATTTCCAGACAGAAATCCGCCTCCCAGACCAGAACTATCCATTTTCGAGCCTCTAAAGCGTAGAAACCCTCAATTTTGTTGTAGCAGATAAAGGAAAACTGAGATTCGACTCGCAGGTACGAATAGGAACGCTACTACATTAAGCTTGATCAAATCCAAATCCTTCTCAGTAAGTTACAAATTAAGCAACAAAGACTAGCACTGATCCAGTATAAACGAAAAGCCAATTTCCATATTCTTTCATTGTACTCCACTTTCTTAATCCACAAATAAAGTGCATCTCGAGAATCTCGGAAAATCCCATGGCGGATTACACTAAAAACTAAACCAAATAAAAAAACCTAGATAGACAGCCTTTGCATAGGATATATGAAAAAGATCCTTACAACCAGGTCAACTATTCGGAATTGCTGGAAGAAACAAAATTTGCAGCTTGAACAAGGTAATGAAACAAAAGAATTGAAGAAAATCAACTCCTCCACGACCTACCTCTCGATGACCTAAACGAAGAATGCTCCAGGAGAAAAATTCGCTTTTGTTCTTTAGATTCAAACGTGAGAACGACGAAGACGTATGCTAGGAAGGTAAACTCCGGGCCACGCGACTTACGGAACGACCTTTTTCGGCCTCCTTTTATTTTTTCTAAGTTCAAAATACATGGTTTTTTTTTTTTTTAACTATTTTAATATTGAATATTTTTTATTAAATATTTTTGTTCGATAATGAAAGTCTCACGTCTGATTTAGGGAATGATACTGAGTTTATAATCAAAGAATACTCTCTTTATTAATATGAGGGTTTTTGGGAAGCCCAAAACAATATATTTATGCTTAAAGTGGACAATATCATATCATTGTGAAAATTCGGGTTCGTCTAACCATTTTTAAAGATTAGGCCTCTTAACTTCAAATTTTTTTTTTTTTTTTTTTGTTCCTTGTATTTTCAAACTCCAACTGGGCTATGATCGAAAAGGCTTCCTACAAAAGGCCCATTGGGGCATTTACACATCGTGGCCCAAACATATTGTCGGGTACGAGTCGGGTAAACGGTTCGTTTCGTGAACCGACTCGAGTCCAAAAACCGCAAAATCGTTTCGGACCAGCCAGGGCACTCACCAGTTCCAGTTCGATCATCCCGCGGGTTTTCTGCTGGGGTTTATGCCGCTCTTTCCCCTTTGTTCCAAAACCCTATACTCAATTCCTCAAATTCAAGTGATTGCTTCTCAAGTCTAGGCAAGGCAAGGATTTGGAGCTTCCATTTTGCAAGAATTCGAACCTCATTTCTCGATCATCCGATCAAGATGCCACCGAACGATGACATTGTCTTTACTTCGCGCGCTACGCTTAGAGTTCCACACCTTCCTCCGTCTAACTCACATTCTTCTTTCAGATTCTGTTTCAGAAATATGGCTTCGCAGTTCGATCAATCCTGTCACTCAATTTTTCAGTTCATTGATTCGGTCAAGAGAGGGTCGAAATTGACTAATTTCAACCACAGTATTCCCCATTTCTGGCCACCATCGCTTCCCTTTTGGGGTTCAAAGAAGATAACTCAGCGAGGAAATTCGGTTAGTCGATGGGCAAGCGGGAGTTGTGGGGCAATGTTTGTTGATAAATCTAGTTTAATTTGTTCGGCGTCATTGTCGCTAATTCAATCTGACGGATTGAATAAGGCTGAGTCTGGAACTCGTGCGGAGCATTCAGGCAGGCAACGGGGGATGGATGACAAAAGTACGGGGTTGGTTGGAAAATCATCTCTTCTTTGTTCAGCTTCATTGGCTTTGGCTCGGTCTGACGAGGCGAGTCAGCCTAGTGGTTCGGAGAGTAAGGAATCGCCTCAAAAGGGGTATTCAGCTGGTCGGCCGGATGAGGAGAGAGTGCTAATCAGTGAGGTTCTCGTGAGAAATAAGGACGGTGAGGAGCTAGAGAGGAAGGACCTCGAGATGGAGGTTTTGACCGCCTTGAAGGCGAGCAGACCCAATTCTGCGCTCACTGTGCGCGAGGTTCAAGAAGATGTGCACAGGATTATCAATAGTGGGTATTTCTACTCGTGCATACCCGTTGCAGTTGATACCAGAGATGGAATAAGATTAATATTTCAGGTATAAATGTCGTTCAGCTTTAACTTGTCTGTGCTTTTTATCACAATAGAATTTGAGGAAAGGATCCGGAAGGAGTGGAATATGACGATAATTTTCCTTGGCTTATTTTTTTCCATTGGGAAGGGTTTTATGTGTGAGAAACTAAGACTATTAGTCTTAATGCTGGTGGAAGACGTGGAGTGATTTGTGTTAAGTGAAAGGCGAGCTGGGATGAAATTTGAAACAACTTATAAGTTTTAATGTAAGATGTTATCAAATAGGTTGAACTTTGAGTTGATCATGTTTATTTTATGTCTTCTTATCAAAAAAACGAATTTTATTTTATATGTTTGATCTTATATACAACTCACTTGGGAGTTGTGAAAACAAATTATGCACATGTAAGTTTGAAAAAATAAGAAATGTCTAGGAACCCTCTTTTGAAGCTACAGCAGAGTGAGAGTTCACTTAAGTGATCGGTGAACTTTCCACTGCGGAAATTCATTGTTATGAACTAGTTCCTTCTTACATTTTTAAAGAGAGTATTTATTAATGTTATTTTGTAATGGCACAAGGTAGAACCAAATCAAGAGTTTCAGGGGCTGGTATGTGAAGGTGCTAATGTCCTTCCCGCAAAGTTTCTGGAGGAAGCTTTTCGCGATGGCTATGGTAGGATTTCTTACATTATTATTGTAGATTATAACAATCTATGAACCGATGTAAAATATGCTCATAGAAGACCACTATTTTGGATCTTTGGTGTCAAGCTGTGCAGGAAAAGTTGTCAATCTCAGGCATTTAGATGAAGTAATATCATCCATCAATAGCTGGTATGGTGAACGAGGCCTTTTTGGCAGGGTTAGTTCTTTATCTATGTTCTTTTACAATTTCATGTGTTAGTTTAAGTTGAAAGTTAGTTTGTTTATGCCTTGAAGGGATTTTACACATTGCAGGCTTTAGGCGTGATTGTTTCATGATCATTATTGTTCACATATGTTGCTGCTTTGACTATATAATACAGGTATCAGCTGTAGATATTCTATCTGGAGGCATTCTTAGTTTGCAAGTTTCTGAAGCTGAAGTAAATAACATTTCCATCCGATTTCTTGACAAAAAGACGTAAGAATTTGTCTTTTGCATAATCAAAATTGGCATGCTAATAACCATGATACGTTAATGCACACTGCAGCAGCACAACCTCACATGTACATGCTAATGTGACCTGGTCTTTATATCTTTTCAAAGTTTGTATTTCGTAGTTTTTTGACTGGTCAATATATTCAGTGGGGAGCCAATTTCAGGAAACACAAGACCTGACACAATACTCCGGCAACTTACTACCAAGAAAGGACAGGTATTTGGTGCATGTGTGATGTGTCTAACTGTTAGTTATAGAATATGATCAATTTCTTCACCTCTTTGATTGGTGTAAACCATTACATGAGAGTCGTGGCTAGAAAGTAGTCAGGTTTTTTCTTATATAAAAAACAAAAAGTAGTCAGGTTTTTGTGGGGGAAGATTGAGAGTTCTCTTAGATTAGCGTTTTGGTTAGCATGGTGGGTCTCTTATCTGCCTTCTGTGTCCTTTTTTTTTGGTATTTATAAAGACTCTTGTTTTTTACACACAAAGAAAATGGTGAAACGTGTGTCTGTGTATGCATGTTCTCTTTATAGCTTTCAGATGTATACTTTACATTAGCATAATGGTGTTTACATTAATGGATGATGCACTTGAGCTTGAATGTGATGGTTTCTCAATAATATGTAATCTTCCGTTTAAAGATTTGTAACGTGGATACACTCTGATTGAAGCTTGTAGTAATATATTGCAGGTCTACAGTATGCTTCAAGGCAAAAGAGATGCAGAGACTGTCTTAACCATGGGGATCATGGAAGATGTCAGCATTATTCCCCAACCTGCTGCTGGTGACTAAAATCTTTTTCTCTTTTTACATGAACATTTGACATGTATTGTTTGTTTATTTCATAACTAAGGCTTTGGCGTTCCTGGCTGGTTGCCAACTTGTTCTTGGTTTTGGATTATTTTGGTCCAACTTAAACCTTTGATTTCATGGAAGTCTTGTGCATAAGATCCAGTGTCATAGGATGAAATTAATGTTGACATTGTTTGTTCTTGGGGAAATTTCATTTTTACTGAACTTGGATATTTAGTTGGGTCTAGGTTGTTTGAGGTGGCATCAGGTTTGAGGGTGAATACGGCAAAAATGGTTACTTGTGGAATTAATATCAACATAGAGGGAGTGGGTACCTGGGTATCAGTTTGGGTTGTTCCTCAAGTTGTTTAAACATTTCATATTTGGGCATGCTGTTGGAGGCAATCCAAATGGGGTGGAATTAGAAAAAAATGACAAAAAAATTGTTGAGGAAATTGGAGAATGGGAGAACTAAAATCTTCCAAACTCAAAGAGAGGATGCTTGACATTGGCCCGTTGGAGAGAGAGAGACAATCCAAGGATGTGGAGTCCAATAGTTGTTTCCATAACTCAGAAAACATTGAAATGTCAGATTCAAAGTTATCGTCATCGTAATCTGTTTTTTATTGCACGGAGCTGTATGTATTTTCATATTATATACATAGCTCTCTTAATCTTTCCTATATTTGGAATTGTTTAGATGCCGGAAAGGTTGACTTACTGATGAATGTTGTTGAGCGTCCAAGTGGAGGTTTCTCTGCAGGTGGTGGTCTATCATGCGGGTAAGAATCAGATGAATTATCTTTCATCTTTGCTGATGTTTCCTCTCAGTTGACTATATTCGGTGTTTTCTGTTATCTTTATTAAATGTTGACTTTTGCACTTTTCTAAATATAGGACCACTGGTGGTGCTGGCCCTTTAGCAGCCCTTATTGGAAGGTAAGTTCAAAGCTATATATCCTGTTTCGGAATCCCCAAATTAATACATGCATATAGTCTCTCTTCTCGAGAGAAATGGTCTTTATTTCTTTATTTATTAGATTATCTGCAACTACTCAGTTTTATTGGTTGCAGTAGGTTCCACAGACATGAAGTGCTGAGCCTTTAAGCTTAGTAACAATATTGTTCTTGTTGCAGCTTTGCATATTCCCACAGAAATCTTTTTGGGAGGAATCAGAAGCTCCATGTCTCCTTGGAGAGGGGTCAAGTTGATTTCACTTTTCGCATAAACTACACAGATCCGTGGATTGAAGGAGATGATAAGAGGACATCACGAACGATAATGGTTCAGGTAATCTTGGATATGGAGTGTATTTCAATTTATGATATTTTTCAGTGGAGAGAACCTGATAAAAAATTATTCGATTCTTCTCTTCAGAACTCAAGGACTCCAGGTACACTTGTCCATGGTGGTAGCAACCTGACCATTGGTCGGGTTACAGCTGGTTTGGAATTCAACCGCCCAATCAGGCCGAAGTGGAGTGGAACGGGAGGACTTTATTTCCAGGTATTTTAGGATAACTGGCTACATGCTTCTGTACATTTTTGCATACTTGAGCTTAGCTGCTTTAAGAACAGAGATGCAGGAAAGTGCCCACCTCCCCCTCCCTTACAGCCCAATTCTAGTTGCTGCATAAATCTTCCTGCTTTTTTTAGCAACTACTTCCACACATTACTTTGCACAGCTAACTTCAGCTCTCTCTCCCACCTCTCACCATGTTTTTTTTTAGCGAAGAAGGATGATTCTTACGCCTGAAGCATGTGAATTGAACTGAAAAGTTTATGGTGAATTCCAGGTTGTTCATGATATGGATGAACATTAGTGAACTTCCTGAATGTGATTTTATAACATTATATTAACAAATAGAGCAAAATTATTATTTGGCCTATGCACATTACCCCAGGATAATCTTAGTTTCTGCATTAAGGGTGCCACTCTTCTGCAGTTCTTTTCCATAATATTTCTGGTTTTTCATTTTGATATTCAGCGTGCTGGTGCTCGAGATGAGCAAGGAAATCCTATCATTATGGATACCATCAAATGTCCTCTCACTGCAAGGTCTGTTCCTTTGCAATCTGCAATTAGGCATCGTCTTTTAAGAATTTTATGCCAGGTGCAATTTGATTGTGTTGAAAATTATCTCTTATTCTATACCTTATTATTTGTTAGTGGCAATGCTGACGACAATATGTTACTGGCTAAACTTGAGAGTGTTTACACTGGTTCTGGGGACCATGGGTCTTCAATGGTTAGTTTTCATCATCTCAACTCAATATTCTCCAGCTACGATGATCCCTCATAACTTTATTCCATGCAGTTTGTTCTCAGCATGGAACAGGGGCTTCCCTTTTTGCCTGAATGGCTATGTTTTAATAGAGTGAATGCTCGTGCCAGAACTGGCGTGGAAGTTGGTACCTCTCAGTTCCTTTTGAGGTATGGTGTGGTTGCATAGTTGTAAAATGCAAGGATATCTATAAGTTGAAAGGTCGTATGGGAGGATGTTAGTCTTTGATTCCTTTTTTTCATTTTGGGTTGAAATGAATCGTGGGATTGATTTTACTTGGCTGATGTTTTTGGGTCCTCGTTTCTAGTTTATCTGGAGGTCATGTAGTTGGCAAATTCTGCCCACACGAAGCATTTGCCATTGGGGGAACAAACAGTGTAAGAGGATATGAAGAAGGTGCTGTAGGCTCTGGTCGATCTTATGCTGTTGGATGTGGAGAGATCTCTTTCCCCTTGGTATGGAAGAGAAATTCTACTTGGTTGCACTGTGTTTTATGCTTCATGTTTGTTTTGACCTCTCCGTTGTGTTCATTAAGGATTCGTTTGATGCTAGATCTGATACATGACAGTTGCATTGTTTTGTGTAGGATTTTGGCATGTGTTATGAAGCTCGTTGAGCAACTTAAATTACATAATGCTAAAACTGAATGGTGACTACAAATCATGGAAACTTCTAATCTAGTTCAGCCTCATGCTTTTTCAAAAGAGAGAAATTGGATGGATTTTAATTAGCAATTTACACGAACAAATTAGGATTTGAGGGGGGAGACTTGCAGTGGATGATTGACTTAACAGTCCAAGCTGGGGTTAATTATAATTTCCTTTTTCAACTTGACCTTACGATCAAATTTATGCCTTCAGAAGTCTAGAAAACACTGCCGCTTGTAAGATAGTCGGAATATGGAGTCATGGTTTAGAAGAAATATAAATGATTGGGCAGAAAATGCAACCAGTCCTGCTATAGCCCTCCTAGATTGGTCTAGGGTTCAGTATTGAATTTTTTAGTTGTCATAGCATCAAGAAGTCATTCTTTACCAAACATTGGATTGAAGAGGCATAAAGTCATTGACGTGAGAATGGTAGAAAAGGTAAACGAGCTATGAAAGAAAGATTGAAAGTTAAGTCTATTTCTTGATATTCCTGCTGATCAAATACTTGGAATTTTCTTGCAATCTCTTGTCCTGAATTATGTTTATGATTTTATGTCTTTTGTATACCTTGTGGTGACTGGATAATTTTTTTGATCCTTTTATTTACCCTCGTTTATTTTTCTTATTTGTAGTTTGCCCCAGTAGAAGGAGTTCTTTTTGCTGACTATGGAACTGATCTTGGATCGGGCTCGACGGTTCCAGGTCAGTCTGCCCTGTGTTGGACCTTTCCTGTACTCTATTTATTCTCTCTTGGTAAAAAAAATAACTAGCATGTGGGTATCACTGAAAGTGATTACCTTGACAAGAATTCGTGTACAGCACCAAATATGCATACGGGTATTCATATTGTCTTCCTAGAAAAGATAACTATCTATGTTATTGTGGCTATTCTTGTATCAAGTTAAAAGTGAGTTGTACGTGTTCTTAACATCTTTTCCGGGGTCGATGATATCTATGGTTTCAAACCAAGTGTACTATGATGCTCTTGGGCAATACCATCATTCACATTGGATTGAATATTTAGCATTCCAAACTCATGTTCTTGATGTGCAGGCTTAGTAGTTAAACTGGTGTTGTTGAACCAATGTATGTTGTTTCATTTCATTGATGCTATCCACGGCTTATTCTCTTGACGACAGTAGAATGTTTCCGCCGTAGTTTGAATTAACAGCTTATGTTTTTCTTGATCAGGTGATCCTGCTGGGGCTAGGATGAAACCTGGAAGTGGATATGGGTATGGGTTTGGCATTCGACTAGACTCCCCTTTAGGGCCTCTTCGTCTAGAATATGCATTCAACGACAAAGGTGCAAAAAGGTTCCATTTTGGCGTTGGCCACCGGAATTAACTCCCTCTTTTCCTACTCCTCTTAGGTGTAGGATTGTTTTTTGTAATGTTTTCTTTTTTTGGGGTGGGGGGTGGAGGTGGGGTTTGGATTTTGTTAGCAACTTTAATCGATTCATTTATGCACATTCTTCCCGGAAGTAAAATCTGTTTCATTATCCTCTTCATCTTACTTCGGCTACGATTAGTTTAGTTTCTAGCTCGATTCTTTGTTCATTTATCTTCTACTTTAATACCATTTTAATTTATATTAATTTTAACAGTTCTTTGGACTGTTGGTGGATTCAACCTCTATAAAATACACCCCCCCCCCCCCCCCCCCCCCCCCAAAAAAAAAAGAAAAAAAATTAATAAACTAAAAGGATTTATATGTCCGATTCAATGCAGAACGATACATTTTCTTGTGGAGAATAGGAAATAACTTTTCTCGATTTCATTGATCTAGGTAGATTAGGAATGTTTCTCTTTTAGATCTTGTCTCCGTCCTTTAAGCCTTTATCTTTTGTTTCATATACTATTATTTTCTTTTCTGATTTCTACATATTTAATAAAACAGTTTGCATGTTTACTGAAACAGTAGTATAGTATTTCTTTATCAATATGTTCGTTTAAACCTACAGGTGTGTTGAAATTTTCTGTTCATGCATTTTTTTTTTTTAAAAAAAAAACCCTAAACTAAACAGGGAGCAAGCTTTTTGAGGAACTGGTTTCTTGTTGTGTAGTGGGATATTTATATTCATGGCCACCCTCTTGACTCTTGTAATATGGGGAGTAGGACAATGACAGGAATAGAGACTGATGTCTGCTAATATTTATTTGTTTATATTGCATCTTTATCTTGTAGTGGGCATTTTAATACTCCCTTGTTTAAATAATTTGAAATTCTGAACTGCATTTGACTAAGTTATTATGAATCTTAGTACACCATTGTAAGAGCAGGAAAAGTAAGCATATTTCACAGGTGGCACTCTACAATTCAGGGTAGAAAAGCTTCTCCTGCAGCTTCCAAGTGTAAGGTACATTTTCATTGAATGAAGCTGAGGGTGTCATGATTTTAAGGTACAATCATACCGATGGGTGCAGTTTTTTGTCTCAGGCAAGTGGCCCTTGTTCCACATATTACACGTCAATTTAATCATTAAATACCTCTTTTACGAAGATCACCCTCTTGTTAAAGTATCTCTCTGTCTTTTCTAGTTGCAGGGTTATGTTCCGGTCATGGTTGAAAGTATGGATAAGAAAAGTAGGGAATTTTAGTTACTTTCTTGATTGATATGAAGCTGGACAAAGTGAATAGGAGAAAAGAATGAGGTTGTAATGTTGAAAAAGGATCTTATCTCATTGTTATGATTGTCTAGGCCCCATTAAAATAATGGAGGAGCATCTTGAAAGAACACAATTACTTTCTTATTTTTTGGCTTCGACTTTGCTAATTATTTTTGCTAATTTTGAGTGCGTGGGTAACCCCATTTTCCCAAATCTAAGTGTTTGTAGATCACTGATTATAAATATTGACAGGAAAAAAAAAAAAAAAAAAAGTATTTGCAATGAGAATATATGTATACTTTTTATATCTCATCAATCATTGTCTGGGTTCATTACAGCTAAAGTTGCTTAGCATGATGATGAATTTGAATATCAATCTTCAAATTATGGTAGTTTCTAATCATTTTACATTTTTACAGTTTCTTTTTTACTTGTGATTCACGATATTTAATTTATATATTGGATAATCAACCCAAATGTAATTGAGATGATTATAACAATCATTAGTTTAAGGAAATTTTTACTCTCCATTTCTTTCTTCCATGTGTTTTAGCATATAACAATGATTCTAAATTTTCATTATTTGCTAATGATGCTTCTAATTAATGAAAGTTTTGAACTATGTCGTTACACGTTGAAGCTCAATTATTGAACCGAATCTACGAAAAGATCGTAGAAAGAGCATGATTTTGAACATTATGATGGGTACTAATTCCCCCATATGTGTTGAAGAGGTGGGTAGGTGATTTAAGAGAAGAAGGGGAATATAGATAGAATGAATAAGACAATAGAGAAACGAGTCACTTTCAGATGCCCCCCATGTCCAAAAAACACACGAACCTTGGGTAAGGAAAGTAGACATAGATCGACATGTCTATGGGAGTTCCGCCATGGGAGAGCATGCAAACAGTAAGAAAAAGGAACTCATTTACAAGGCATTAATGGAGAATAAGCCAAAGAGAAGAGAGAGAAATGAATTGTCTGTTGCATGAGAGATGTGGGTGTGGGGAGGGATGAGGGTTTGAAACAGTGGTAAATTGTAGGGACAATGGTGAGTGTTGGCAAATGGCGAGTTAGCCGACAAGGAAACCAAGACGTGACCACCAAAGCAAATGTTGGCCTCCTCATATACAAAATACTCTCTCTTATTATAATATATTTCATTCCCAAACACTCTAATTTCTCTTTCAATGTGACTCTCCCCATACGTTCTCCAATAGATATTGTCCTGTTTGAGCTTTCACTTTCGTGCTTTCCCTTAAAGTTTTTAAAACACGTATGCTGGGAAGAAGTCTCCACACTTTTATAAAGAATGTTTCGTTCTCCTCTTCAACAGACATGAGATCTTATATACACAGTGTCTTGGGATATGGCTCGTTATTATACCCTTTTCACACTGTTGAGTGAGTCGCTTGTTCTTTCAAATCCCAAGACTTGTGATATCACTCACTCTCTCTCACCCTTTGTTTGGCATATATATTTTTTGCTCATTGTTTAGTCATTCTCGTAGTAAGTGATTTTGGTTTTGTCCTTTATGATCTTCTCTCCTTCCCTTTTTTATATATCTCTTCCTACCCTTCTCTTCTTAAACCATCAACCATGGCTGATCCCTACTCCATCAATGCCTCTTCTTTTGGTTTATACCATTACTTCTCTTCTTCTTCTTCTTCTCCACCTTCTAATTCTAATCCTTTCTCTCCTTACGATCTCTTCTCGTTCTCTTACTCCAACGATGATAACGATAATAATAACAATACCCTAAAGAACCCGTCTTCCTCTCCTCGAGTTCTCCCGCTTTTAAGTTTAAGTCCCGTGAGACATGATCACCAAGATCACTCATTTTCTCGTAACAACAACAAGAACTTGTGTAGCCCTTGTGAAGAAGACGATGACGAGACGGTTACTGTCGCTTTGCATTTAGGGCTTCCATCGGCTCCGTCTTCGTCTTCTTCCTCTGATCTGATTTTGAGGCTTTCTTCAACTGAGATCTCGGATAAATTAGAAGGTCAATTAGAAGAAGCGGTTCCCGTCGTTGTTCCTAATTATTACTCGGTCTCGTCATCGTCTTCTTCCTCCGCAACTGGTGGTGGTGGACTCAATAAGGGTCAGTATTGGATTCCCACTCCAGCTCAAATTCTCATTGGTCCAACTCAGTTTTCTTGCCCTCTTTGCTTCAAAACCTTCAACAGATACAACAACATGCAGGTACTATCAAATCAAGCAAAACCCAGATGGGATTTCTTTAAAAAAAATTAAAATTTTGTTCTTTTAATTATTTTGTTCTTCACCTTTCTGATTCATTTTGATAATATTGCTGAAAAAGAGGAAAATTTTCTTCTTTTTGAAAATTTCTAGACCGATTTCAGCCTTTGGCTTTTGTTTGCTAACTCTGAATGACTAGGATAAAGAATATTTGCAGACCCTTTAAAGCCTTTCCTTTTTTTTCTTTTTTTTTTTTTTTTAAGTCGAGTTCATTAGCATGTATGATCATGTTCATCGCTCGAGATCAAATTCAAGTTAATTATTATTAATATCATGATGATATATTTTCAGGTCCATTTCAGAATAAGAACAGTAAATCCTTCTTTATGTGATTGAACAACACGAACCCATTATGCTCCATTCATGTTTTGTGAAATCATCTCAAGAAATTACTGCCTTAATTTCTTCAAATTTATGTGTAATTTAATTCCAAAAGCTTATTTCTTCATTTTTTTTTTTTTTTTACCCATTTGCTTTTCAAAATTGACCCGGAAGTTGATATCATTGATGACATACAAGAAAATATCCTCAGTGCTACAACTTTATATGTTTACTTTCAAAACCCTTACTTCATACAAATCTTTCAAACATATACATAAAATACTTCCAGTTTTAAACCCTTTCCTTATGTGTCTTAGATCTCGATGTTAGATCTCGAGTTAGATCCATAATGACAGTTGACTTTTCTTGACAAATGTTTTAGTTGTTGAACTAGGTTGAATTTTCTTGTTTTTTAAGGTTTTACTTATGTCTTAACTATTTAGTTATGCACGTACGATGTTTTTTTTTTTTTAAGGTTTTATTGATGTCTTAACTAGTTTTCTTGTTCTTTAAGGTTTTACTGATGTCTTAACTATTTAGCTAGGATCGATAGTAATAGACTTTTGTTGTTGTTATGATGACTCATTACAGATGCATATGTGGGGGCATGGATCACAATACAGAAAAGGGCCACAGTCACTAAGAGGAACACAGCCGACAGCCATGCTAAGGCTCCCATGTTATTGCTGTGCACCAGGGTGCAGAAACAACATAGACCATCCGAGGTCGAAGCCACTAAAAGACTTCCGAACCCTACAAACGCATTACAAAAGAAAGCATGGAATCAAGCCATTTACTTGTAGGAAATGTGGGAAAGCGTTTGCTGTTAGAGGGGATTGGAGAACCCATGAGAAGAACTGTGGGAAGCTTTGGCATTGCACTTGTGGGTCTGATTTTAAGCACAAAAGGTCTTTGAAAGATCACATCAAAGCCTTTGGACATGGACATGCAGCTTATGGGATTGACTCTTTTGACGAAGATGATGAGCCTGCTTCCGAGATCGAACACGATAACGACTTGTCTCACAGCAATGGAGATTGATTGATTGATTTTATAACATAATATGTTGTGAGTTTAATGTTTCCTCGCACAATTCTGATAGCTTTGTACTTTGACATTGGAGTTCATTTTGAATCATGCTTCTTTTTTCACCATGGCGTGCATATAACCAATTCGAGCATAGTTCAACAACTAAGACAAGAACTTTTGAGTCAAGCCTGAGCTCACTTGGCTCATTTAGCATATAACCAATTTGAGCATAGTTCAACAACTAAGTTTTTCATATAATCAATTTGAGCATAGTTCAACAACTAAGTTTTTCATATAACCAATTTGAGCATAGTTCAACCATTAAGACGATAACTTTTAAATCAAGTCTGAGCCCACTTGACTCATCTAGCATATAATCCATTCAAGCATAGTTCAACAACTAAGATAAGAACTTTTAAGTCAAGCTTGAGCCCACTTGACTCATCTAGCATATAACCAATTCGAGCATAGTTTAGCAACTAAGATAAGAACTTTTGAGTCTAAGTCTGAACCCACTTGACTTATCTAGCATATAACCGATTCGAGCATAGTTCAACCATTAAGACAAAGAGTTTTGAGACAGAGGGACTTATGGGAGTAGAGAGAGGGAGAAGGATAATAAGGAGGGTTTAATGAGATGTCATCTCAAGGAAGGTTGAGGTGCAGAAAGAGGACTGTAAAAAAAAAAAAAAAAAAAAAAAAAAAAAGGGAAGGGTAAATGAAAAGGAACAGTTATAGTAGTTATTAGGGAAAAGAGATTTAGAAAGATGAAATGAATGGTGATTTAACAGAACAGTAAAAACAAAGTATAAATATGCGATTCTTTTCTTGTTAAATCTGTACTCCTACATTTCCAGTGTTCTGTCTCGCAGCACTTATAACCATCTGTCTGCCATTCAGACATGATGGATCCAAGTTTCACCCTTCTACCTTTTTTTACTTTTACTTTAACTTTCACTTTTTTTTTTTTTTTTTTTAACAAAGCCACAGTACTTTTCTAAGGAGAGTTAAATATGAGTCGTAGTCAAACCAATTTGAACATAGTACAGTTGATAAAGTAAGTAAAGTCCAAATTTTGGCTTTATTGAAATGTTGTTGGTGATATGTCCTTTAGATGGAAGTTAATGGATTTAGTTCCCCACACATTGATTCATTCCTTACTTAGCTTTTGCTTTCTGTCTTTCTTTCGCTCTTTTTTTGAGACCATGAACTATAAACAACAACACAACCCTTTTTGATTTTATGTAAAATAATTCCAAATTAATTTAAATACCCACTTTTAATTAAATTAAATTAAATTAAAAAGAAAAGTAAAGATATTACGTATTATTATTAATAAACTTTTAGATTAATGAAAAAGATGGGCTTTTTCCCAAAGCAGATTTTTGTGAGTTCAAAAAGTTTTTAAGAAACGTAATATTCTCACAATAATATTTTAGCTCTCATAATTCCAATATGCTTTTTTTTCAAACCTTTGACTGAGTCAGCCCGAATTATCCCTTTTCCACACATTTATAAATGTCATTTCCTTCCCTAATAGTTTCAAAATTAAAAACTTACCATACCATGCATGCGTGCATGGTGCATACCATGTCAACTCAATCAATATCAACATGTCGTGACCGGTTAAACTTGGTTCATTGATTAGTAAAGCTCTAGTTGTTGATAAGGTTGGGACCATGGTCGGTCTATTTCCAGTTTGTGAACCGATAAGATCTCGACTATTGAAAAGGAAGAAGAAGATGAAGGGTTTATCAGTCCATACACTGTGTTGAAACATTGTTGAATCTAAAAGGTTTCTTTTTCCTCTTCCCAATAAAGCTTGGAGTTACTTTAATTTCTTTATTCCTCCAGCTTTAAACAAGATACACTCAAATGAGGCACATGAAAGTTATGGAACCCATGAATCTCTTCAACATACACCATTATTATTATTGTTGTTGTTGTTGTTGTTTTCATCAGCAAAATGGTTTAAGGTATATTTCCCCAACAAATTCCCTTTGATAAAGAAAATTTTAAAGTGTTGACAAGATTGGAATCCTTTGATACGCAAGCCCAGAGGACATCACAACGTTAAAGAAAGCACACAATCATGAGATGGGGCCATTCATACCAGAATCAACACTCATTTTACTCAACGCGCATATTCATTTTTTCACTTTCTGATGAGCTAAAGAGTTTATATTTGTCATTTACAACAATGAAATGACAGGGAACACAAGCTATACTATAAGCTCAAATCCTTCGGCAGGCTCATTTCCAGAAAATAAAGGCTGCAAAACCAGTGAGATTGCGACATTAGATACATGTATAGATCAAGTAGAATGAAACAAGGATGAACGAACGAGCCACACGCGACTCGAACCATGTTTTCTTACCTTGCGGACATACAGGCCATTCCTAAGAAGACGACCTTCACGGCTTGCTTCGGTCCAGCATAATCAAATGCCAAAGGTAACATTTCATGCAGAGTTAGGAACGCCATTACTCCACCAACTGGAAATAATGAAACACATACAATAAAACAGAGTCCAAAAGAAGAATTCAAAACGTAATCCTGGAGCTCCTAATACAGGTAGGTAGGTATCATGTTTTACCATACCAGATCCTAGTAGACCTTCAAGAATTTCAGGACTCAAGCTGCTTGGAAACAAGTAGGCTGTACACAAAAAAAGTGCAGTTATAATCATAAATCTGCCAGTATAATCAATACATTTGGGCAAATGTCTCATACTTTAAGCCCGTAAATGATATCAATATCCAACATTGAAGAGGCTCAAGCCCACCGCTATCAGATTTTTAAAACGCGTATGCTAGAGAGAGGTTTCCACACCCTTATAAAGAAAGTTTCGTTCCCCTCTCCAACCGATGTGAGATCTCACACTAACATTGATACGTTGCTTACTATTACATTAATGTATAACTATCACTTGGGAAAATAAGTGTTTAGGGAAAGAACATGTAGATTCAGCTTGTATTTGATGCAGGTGGACTTACCTACAATTATAACACCAAGGGGCTCAGCAAAGCCAGAGAGAGTAGCCAACTTGAATGCCTGCCATTTGCTGAGACCAACAAACCAACTATAAATTTACAACATTCGATCCTTTCAATTACATATGGTGAAAACCTTGACTTCACCCCAATTCATAGCATAAGCTGAAATTAAGTACTAACCTCTGTGTAGCAAAATAAACAGGAAGCGCAACAGCTACACCCTGCATAATAATACAAGACAAATCATACATAATTTCCTACTGGCATTGCACGTAGTAGTTCATTTTTATTTCAGCATCAATAGAAGTCCAAAGAAACTGATCGACTGAATCATGATAACGAGAGGTATTATGTAACAACCCAAGCCCACCGGTAGCAAATATTGTCCTCTTTGGGCTTTCCCTTTCGGGCTTCCTCTCAAAGTTTTTAAAATGCGTCTGCTAGGAGGAGGTTTCCACACCCTTATGTTCTCCTTTCCAACCAACCTGGGATCTCACATGTTACAACGTGTTTATAATTATGACATCTAAAACAAACACTTTCACACACCTTTTGAGTTCTTATCTGTTTAAAATTGAAACAGGGAAAGATTTGGAACAAACAAGACAAGGTAGAACATTCATTGTTACGACCAAGAAATTTAATATTAACCGTCACGCAAATGTAAGAGAACCAATGTCCACCGACCAGTGACAACGTCCCAAGTTAGAGACAATACCTCTGGTATATTGTGCAAGGCAATGGCTAAGGCTAAGTTCAGACCAACACGAAGACCCTACATAAGATCGCCAACGAATAAGCAATATGTCTCAGAAAAACCAAAAACGATAAGATTGCCAACAAATTCCCCGTGGATCTTCCTTTATAAATCTCCAAATCAGTGAAGAATAATAGTTGTTATACAAATATATACTACATTATCCAAGTTAAATTAAAGAAGGGATACGCTACGATATACCTTAATCGATCCAAGAAAAACAGCCATTCCTTCTGGAAAGTTATGTAAGCTTATGCCTGCATTTCAGTAAACTAAATCAATGATGTTTTCACTTCTCAGGACGTGTGGTTCTATGGTGAAAGTAAATTGTTCAAGAGCATCGTTCCATGTATTTGCCTAAGCACTCAACTAGCTTGACCATCGAGTTTAAATAAACCGACACGTTTCTGGAAAAATTGATAGAGAACATAAACTTATACCATTCGTACATGGTAGTTGTATGAGTACCTATTGCTGTTATTATGCCACTGAATAGAACCTGACGACGATGCTTTTTCATAACATCCTTTCCCCCATCATCCTCGTCCTGTTAATCCAATATAGTGTCAAATTCTAGAGATAAATTGATATCAATCTTTTTAATAATGCTTTGCTACCTTGTTTCTTTTGATATCTGAACCAGGAGCAAGTGTGGGTTCTGGGACAAAATGAGTAACAAAAGCAAACGAGATCACACCTGCAAAAAACTGTAGTACCAACAACATGTCATTTTGAAGTGTACATGTAGAAATCATTCAATCAAGGCTTATGACAAATACCCAAAGATTTCCTTTCAAGAACCCAATTGAATTAATAGCATTATGAGCTAAATCCAGGAACGAAATGCTCAGCATTAAACCAGCAGCAAAGCCCTGCAATTAAGACCAGGTCATTTAGACGAATCCAGGATTGAATTTATGCTACAAAGCTACACTCCCACTCCAAAACAACCAAAAAATGAAACTTCCAAGCATCACCTGTAAGAGACCGAGCATCTTCAGATTTGGGGCACCGCTAAGAATCACCAAAAGTGCACCTGTTCCAAATGTTATGAACACGAATGAGTCTGGTGCTTTAAAATGCTCATGGACCAGAAGTGATGAGCAGGTGTCAAGGCTCAATAGGGACACCATGCCATTACGAATTGTAAATAACTAAGTCCCCAAATTTAAAGATTATGTGTTCACTATGTGAAAGATTCTACATATGATTCAAGAAACATTTCAAATTAATTTGGCCTCAAGACCCAACTACCAAATACTTCAAAACATAACCAAAGATGATCAAGAACAAAGAACAAACGAAAATAAAACAAGAAACAGACAACCCCCACAAAGCATATTAAAGAGAAAAAACTTCGACTGACCTAGAGAAGTACTGAATCCACCAACAAGCGAAAGTGCAAGAGCTACCAACACCTGAGAAGCCATCGATGCCTTCTTGGGTCGTACGCCCAATTCAAAGGCGTCGATAAGAACAGCAAGAAACCCCCCGAAAAGATTGGAGGGTCTTTATAGCTTCCAAATTGAAAGAAAATGGCGAAAGAAAGCTAAGAACAGGACGAATGTCGAAGGGGTATTAGGCGGACGAGTGAGAGAGGCGAGTGACTGGTAGAATGAGCGACGAATTTGGCGCCGGAAGCGACGCAGTATATATAGGGATTAAAGGAAGTCGATTGCGCGCGTGGGGGAATCATTATGGCGAAAGGAAGAGATGGTTTGGGAAAGTGGTCCAAGAAAGTTGGGATTTTTGGTATCGGTTTCGGCTTATGAGTCCATTATTCCTGTTTATCTTACATACTGGTTTATCCTTAACTTATGCTTCCATTCCTTCTATATCCCCTATGCTTCCTAAAACTATATCATTTAATTTGCTTCACTTTTCATTCAATCTTTCATTTTTATTCTTCCAACTCAAACCTTTTCTCTTCTTTCCTTCAATATTGTATTACATGTGTGTGTATATTGTTATACGATGAAAGTCCCACATCGGCTAATTTAGGGTGTTAGACGAACACGACTCTCCACAATGGGGAAGCCCATAGGGAATGATCGTGGGTTTTTATAATCAATGAATACTCTCAGGTATGAGGCCTTTAAAGCAGCCCATAGAGGGAATGATCGTGGGTTTATAATCAAGGAATTCTCTCTTCATTAGCACGAGGCCTTTGGAAAGCCAAAGCAAAGCAATTAGTGCTTATAAACAAAGTGACAATATTGGTAGTCGTATTCGTCTAACAAGAAAAAAAACAATTAGTGCTTATAAACAAAGTGACAATATTGGTAGTCGTATTCGTCTAACAAGAAAAAAAAGAAATTAAAATAAGTTGGGCGTGGGTTGATTCTAAACAACCAATAGAAAGAAGGCACGTGGATAAGAGGGTTCTGTGCTTGATATAATCCATTTTATTAACTACAGCGTTGTAAGCCTATACACGGGCAGAGAGAAGAAAACGCTCTCTTTCTCTCTCTTCTCTCTGGCTCTGCTTCTATTTCCTCAGTGATTCTAAAACTGTTCAGGTTAGGTTTTCAAATTCCTTCCTCTATTTGCGCCAATTTGTTTGGATTACATCTTAATTTTTCTGTTTTTAGTGATTACTCCCGAGTAATTCCACTTCGCCTCTGATTTCCTTTTGTCGTTTCTTATATATTTTATATTCGTTAGAAGCCGGGGTTTAATTTCCATGGGATTCTGAGTTCTTCGATCGAGCATAAAGATTCGTCTATCAGAGATATCTATCGTCAGGTTAGGGCTTATGTTCTGTACCTCGTGTTGGTTTCACTGAATACTCCTATTGAACTATGATGTTCAGTTGTTGTATATGAACAGAGTGGAGCTCTGGGTAACTCTTATAGACTTCTAATATTGTGATTTTGGGTTTCCCTGTTAGTGTTCGGCGGCAGTTAGGTTTTTTTATTGCCTACTGATTAGTGTTCGTGGTTTTGCCAGACTGTGGATTCCATCGAAACATATTAATTTTTTTTTTCATGTGATTCTATCTGGTGATTGTATTAGAAGTCTCGTATGAACGTTCTCTTGTGCAATTCGAATACTAGAAATGCGGAACACGTGAGAACGGTTGTGAAATTTAGCTTTAAATCACTAGAGCGAGACAGTCCCTTTGTTCTCCTTTAAACAGTCCTCTCTCGGTTAACCATTTCAACTAGGAAAACCACCCCTCTCTGTCTTAACTAACATCTTGTGCATAAATTTCATGTGGAAGGCAAAGTAAGGTTTAAGAATTCCTCAACACAGGATGGATGAGGGGGCTTTAATGAGGATGGAACTTAGGCTTCTTGACTTCCATTTTATCTTTTCCTACTTACCAGTCTCACTCTCGATAGTATCAACTCAACTGCTTAAAAGCATGTCCCTTTGCTGAAAGATGAATGTGGCAGAATAATTGGTGGTTCAAAGATTTAAATATGGTGAATATTTGTTCAATGATCTGTTGTTTTGGCTAAACTTAGTATTCAATATCTAAACTACAAGTCAAATTTGTTTTCTTTAGAAATTGATCTAACTATTTATTTCAAGTTTATTTGGCACGGCTTGCATCAGGCACCGCAGCCAACCGCCACCATCTTCCATCCCGATATATGACGTAAATTATCTTCATTGTCGGCATAAACTTATCTATATCAATGTATTGTTTGTAGTTAAAATTTGGAATGGTAGTGTGTTAAGAGTACTAAGTGATATTAAGTAGAAGTTGAGGACCAGAGTGATATAGATAGAAGTTTATGAACGAAATTGTGTAATTGGTCTTTGGAGCTTATTATACTTTTCCACATTATAGGTGCTTCATGCTTTTAAATATAAAGGTAGTCCATCTCAAATTTTGTTTATATTGTTTCACTTTTGTTTTTCAGAAAAATATATTGCATCCTACTTCCTTCAACTATAATTATTGTGTGCGTAACTGGGTTTATTTCAATGGCATCTCTGTTTGAGAACGTACTTATTAGACAATGGATTGGAATTTTCTCATAGCGTTGTGAGATAAATAATTGTAGACATACCCCCCCCCCAAAAAAAAAAAAAAAACACAATAACAATAATAAAAATAATAATATTAATGCATAGATCCCTTCCATACCCTGATTTTGGTTCAAGGTTTAGTATCCTTTATAATGTTTACAGTGTAGGAACTACATGAGATATTTTATATTCCAAGTGATTGGCCTACATGGTTTTGAGCCAAACCATAATCATTATGCCCCCACTGATTGGGTTTAGGTAATTTTTGCTTCAAATTGCATCTTCTTTTCTTTTTGAGTGTTTCTGAAGTGATTTTAATGCAGTATACTCTAAATGATGGATCCCCATGATGAGGCTGGATGCCAAGCTCCTCCAGAAGGTCCTTTCCTGTGCATCAACAATTGTGGCTTCTTCGGCAGCGCAGCCACTAAGAACATGTGCTCCAAGTGTCACAAGGACATGATGCTGAAACAAGATCATGCTAAGCTTGCTGCTTCATCTATTGAAAATCTTGTCAATGGATCATCTAGTAGCAACAAGGAAATGCCTGAAAGTGTTGCCAATGGTGCCATTTCTCTGGAACCAAAGACTAGTCAATCACATGCACTGCCTGCAATGGGATCTGTGGAGGGCGAAGAAGAAAAACCCAAGGAGGGACCAAAACGTTGCAACAGTTGCAAGAAGCGTGTTGGGTTAACAGGCTTCAATTGTCGATGCGGTAATGTATTTTGTGTAGTTCATCGCTACTCTGACAAACATGACTGCCCCTTCGATTACCACATGGCTGCACAAAATGCCATATCCAAAGCCAACCCTGTTGTCAAGGCTCAGAAGCTCGATAAGATCTAGATTTCTTAGGACGAGTTTGTGTCCTAAATTGATGCTATCCAGCTGTGAGGTGGTTTCTGATTTGCTTCAAATCTATGTATCGTCGCTTTATGTTCATATATATGCTGAAGAGATTGCAGTTCCAATATATCTGAATTCTGAAAAATCTATTTGCTTGTGATTCGTTGTTTGTGCTTTTTGCAATGGACATCATCGTTACCGGTCTGGTACCGCTTTCTCTTTGCGTATTGTAGCTGTTCCGCTTGAGTACGAGTACCCTTCCTGTGTACAATTTTTCGATGCCCTTATGTTTGGTCTTCTAAGCTGTTGTTCTGATCTTAATTTGTATCATCTTGTCAAGGAGTTAGCTTGAACAAAATCTTGCAGCCTACTCGAAATTGTCTGATGTGAATGACAAGACTCGATGGCCTTTTCAACCTGTATTGCAAATCTACCATGCACTAAATTGGTATAAACTCATCGGTTTCTGATTTAACATTATTCTTATGGGGTTGAAATTATATCCATTTATAAATGCTAGACTATCAATAGACGATATTATTCTTTTAATAGATGAATTTGTTATATTGGCTTTGCTTTCTTTGAAATTTGGACTGTTATGTCATGTCCATTAGCAGGTTCCAGATGGTTGTAAGATTATGGACAAGAAGCATAAAGCTGAGCACTTGATCTCTGTTCAAGTATAGCCTGTTTTAATTTGCATTTAAAATTGAGCTTGATTCTGGGTGTCAGATAATGTTCGGTGAAAAGCATGTTTGCAGAGCATAGAAGGGTTCTGTTTTTGTTTTGATTGTTGAAAGCTAAGTGGCATTGAATAGTTAACGAAGGAAAAAGGGTTAGAGCTTTTCTGTTGTAAAGGGAATATCAGGTTAGTGGACCCCTTATCGAATAGGAGAATTTTTTAGTTACAGAGGGAGGGAAAGGCAATAGGCAATAGGCAATGGTTAAATTACCATTTGAAGTGTTTAGTTTTTTGTGGGATTGCATAGAAAACGAGAGAGTGGCATGCACATGCCCTTGGAGAGGCATGTCTCCTGGGAATTAACAATTTTCAACTCATCATCCCAATTCTGTCGCACTGAATTCATCCTGTTCTGTTTTATTTTATTAGGTGTGTTCTCATCCAAAAACCCTAAACCCTAATCCTAACCCTAACCTTAACCCTAGAATTGAAATGGAGATGTTTAGCAGTTCCCCGGCGATCGCTCCCATTTGGTCTTCGAAAAACTCCCCCTCCCACCTTACTTTTTGTATGGGTACTCGTGTGCATCATTCTCCATAAATAAGTACCATACCCTCTTCTTCCCTCCTTATTTACCTTCCCTATCCCTCTCAAATTCAATAAAGTCTTTATACCATAACCGACACGTGTGAGTCACATTCCTCCGAATCTGGGAGCAGAACATGAACCGTCGTGTTGACCAGAAAATGACGGTGGTTAATCCACCAATTTGATTGTTGTTGTTGGGGGCTTTGACGGGTGCGAAAACCAATTGGGCGGTCAACAGATTGAAACATGGGGAGTCCCGCTAAATCTTTTGAGAGATATTCATTAATCTTTCCTTTTACCCTCTTCTTCTTCCCTGTTTTACCTCTGTTCCTGAAGAAAATGGGGTCCATCAGTTCAAACAATTGCCTTTCCTTTCCACTTTCACCCACTAATCCTTCATTCTCCTTGCCCGAAATCCCATTTCAAGCCCCCCATGGTATGTATGTTAATACATTCACAAATCCCTCTTGCATATCAATCTTGGATTGACCATTTTTTGTCTCTGTTTTTGTAGAGTGGAATCGGATAAGTAGTGAAGGCGGTGGTGAAGCTCCAAAAGTTGCAGACTTTTTAGGTGTAAGCAAGGCAGAAAATGAGACACATCTCATGGGGTTTAATGAAATTCATACAGATTACTTGTTCCCAATCACACCATTTAATGTGGACTCCACCACTTCCAATTCAAATAGTTTGCAGTGTTTGAGTCTTTCAATGGGGAGTGGGAACCCTAAACCCACCCTCCGACCACTTAACACCACTCTACATGTCACCCCCACAAGAACTTCGGACACTCTTGGGCACAGAACTTCAATCTATCGCGGTGTCACCAGGTTTACCCGTTTATAATATAATCTTCAATTCTGAATTTAGGATTTGTGAGTTATTATATATTGTATATTTTTGTAGGCATCGATGGACGGGGAGATATGAAGCACATTTGTGGGATAATAGTTGTAGGAGGGAAGGGCAGTCAAGGAAGGGTCGTCAAGGTCAACTCTTTATTTTATATTTATATTTATATTTATATATATATATATATATATATATATATATATTAAAGTTTCAAAGCCTAACTTTTTTTTTTTTACTTTCTTGCATGCTCGTCTTTGTCTCTCCCATCATCTCTCGATCAGTCTATTTGGGTGAGTATTACTTCGAATATTTTCTCCTATTTCTAGGATTTAATTTGTAGTTTATAGTTCATAAATGAAAATCAGATTTTCAATCCATTATTAATATATATATATATATTATATAAAACAAGATTTTAAGGTTTTGTTTGTTTGTAAATGATGATGGGCTCAGGAGGGTATGATAAAGAAGACAAAGCTGCTAGGGCTTATGATCTTGTTGCGTTGAAGTACTGGGGAACATCCACCACTACAAACTTTCCTGTAATTAACTACTTTAATTTGTTGAGATTTTCTATAACGACCCATATCCACCGCTAGTAGATATTGTCTTCTTTGAATTTTCTTTTTCGTGCTTCTCTTCGAGGCTTTAAAACGCGCGTCTATCAGGGAAAAGTTTCCACACCCTTGTAAACAATGGTTTGTTCTCCTCCCTAACCAATGTAGGACATCACAATCCATCCCCTTTCCCACGTTGGTGGGGGAACAGAACAAACCACCATTTATAAAAGTGTAGAAACCTTCCCCTAGCAAATGCGTTTTAAAAGGACAATATATGCTAGGACAATATATGCTAGCGGTGTGCCTGGTACATTTTCATTACCTTATTTGCTTTTTAATTTGAATTTGAATCTGCAGATTAGTAAGTATGAGAAGGAAGTGGAGGAAATGAAGCACATGACAAGACAAGAATTTGTGGCTGCCATTAGAAGGTTATTCTATCAACACTATTGTTAATCAATCAATCAATTGTGTTTTTTTTTTTTTTTTAATCACATTCTAAATAATAAATATAAATATTGCTGATTTCAGGAAGAGTAGTGGGTTTTCAAGGGGTGCATCAATGTATCGTGGTGTTACAAGGTTCAAAATTTCCCATTTTTTTGGAATTATTTATTGTTCATAATAATTAATTATTATTAGAATGTGATGTGTTGTGGGGTTAATTAAAATAGGCACCACCAGCATGGAAGATGGCAGGCCAGGATTGGACGAGTGGCTGGAAACAAAGATCTTTATTTGGGAACTTTCAGTAAGCTCTCAACATTATAGCCTATCTATTATTTGTTTAAGATTAGCATTGTATTATTTGATAGGCACCGAAGAGGAAGCGGCGGAAGCATATGACATAGCCGCCATCAAATTCAGAGGGCTTAACGCAGTCACAAACTTCGACATGAGTCGTTATGACGTGAAGAGCATATTGGACAGCAATTCTGTCCCTATTGGCGGTGGTGCGGCCAAGCGCCTGAAGGAAGCCCAGGCCATGGAAGCCTCTCGAAAGCGTGAGGAAATGATGATTGCTCTTGGTGCTTCCTCCTCCTCCTCTAATTCCTCCAATCATAGGCTTCTTCACTCACCCAATTTCACCCAGCCTTTGCTTTCTCTTCAAAATCACCATGAAATTTCTCCCTACGCCCACGATCCGGCGTCGTTTCACCACTCCACTTATTCCCACTATGGTAACAACACTCATCCGTTTTACGGCGGCGGCGGAGACAGTAGTGGAGGGTACCTTGGAAGTGCGTTAGGGATGGGGTGTACGTCGGGGGATGAATACGCGTTGGTTAAGGTGGATTACGATATGCCTAATTCTGACGGTGGTGGGTATGGGAGCTGGTCCGAGGATTCGGTTCAGGGTTTCAACAATGGGGGGTTTTGAATGTCTCCTGACGTCATCTCGATGATGTTTATTAGACTGCACCAATGCTTCCTTATGGCCCAAACCTCATGTGGGCTGCTGCTTCCATGCATTCATAATTTTTTTTTCTTCTTCTCTCTCTCTCTCTCTAGTACTATAATTAAGATTGGATTGGACGGATTAATTTCTGGACCAATAATATTAAGTATGTTACATTAATAATTAAAATCTCATAAAACTCAAATATCAAACATTTATTAGTCACCGTGCATTTTTATGATAATTTTAAAAGTAGGGTTTGGTTGACCTGACAAAAAAATGTCAATTCATGAACATATCTAAATTTGATTTTATAGTTTGGATAATCGAGATTTCGAGTCATATAAATACTTCTATTCTATATTACATAAATATTATATGAGGGTTTTATCACACCACTATAAAAACTATTTTTAAATTTTAAATTATAGGAATTAAATTCTAATTTTTAAGAAAGAGGATTGAAAATAAACTTGTTGCTTTAAATAAACATGTAAATATCATACTCAAACTTCATTTTCATTATCATTTGTCTTTTGTTTAAAGACACGTTTCTTTTTTAATACTTCAACATTATTATTCTTTTTTCTTTTATTATTATTAAACTATAAATTTGTCCTATTATCGTAATTAGAAAAATATATTTTTTTTTTCTAAACTACAAATATTATATTATATTATATGTAATGAACGAAGGTTAATAATTTAATAGGGTGATTAAAAATGTAAATAATGCATTAATAATTTCATAAATAATATACGAGAATCATTGAACTCTTGAAGATCCATAATAATTACAAATTTTTCAGGGGCATTTTGGTTATTTTAGTCGCTCGGCCACATCATTATGACACATAATACACACTCGCATACTTATTTTCTTTTAAAAAAAGATTATAGACTAAAGTAAATGTCTTAATTATAAAATTAAATATTAAAAAAAATTATATATTTTTAATAGGGAAATCATGGCCGACAAAGTGTATTTAACTTTTACCTTTAAAGTATACATTTGTTTCAAAGTTTGACATTTGGTTGAGTGGAGGCAATATAATTACCCCTCCCTTTTTTTTAATTTTATTTATTTGAAAAACAATAAATAAATAAAATGAGAAAAGAAAGCTCACACTTTTGGTTGCTATGTCTCTATTTAATCAGGTGAAATGATGCCCCGACAGGAATACAATTTATGAAACTTTATAAACTTAATTTATCTCACATAAATTAAAACATTAATAAGTGGGGTTTTTCTGTCCCCTAAAATCTATTATTTCTTCAACAACAAGTTTAAATTTTTAAGATTATAATAGTTAAAAAAATAATTAATATTTACCCATTTGAGTTAATACTATAATGTAATTAAGATTATAATTGTTTTAATTTTTCATAAATACCATACTCAATAAACATTTCAATCATTAATTATCGAATCTTTGTAACTAATGCAATAAGTTATTAAATTATTAAAATTCTCATCAATTTATATAATTTCATATAAATTATTGATAAATTTTTTTGTCAAAAATAAAGAAATGATAACATTATTTATTAATAAGAAGAAGATTTATTTTTATGGAGTTTATATATATATATATATATATATATATATATATATATATATATATATATATATATATATATATATAAGGAGGAAAAGTGAAGGATATATGAATGGGATCAATTTTAATGAAGAATCTAAAATGATTAATAAATGAAATAAAATTAAATAAAATTAAGGAATATAGCAACAAAAAAAAAAAAAAAAAACATTTACTTTTACCTTCCATTTTCACCAAACAAATCAGAACATTTTCTACTCTTTCTTGAAAATGTCTCTTCCAATTTTAGCAATGGTTTGAAAATATTGATTTTTTTTTTTTTTTTTGAATTGAAGTTACTTAATAAGATTTTCGTTTATAAAATTTTTGTAACGAATTTTGAGGAACAAAACCAATAACAAATGTCTTTTGGTCAAACAGATTGGTTGCTTGATGAATGGTTGGAATAAAAAATAGAATTAAGATAGAAGATGTATTCTCATTTTATTTATTTAATTTTTCTATCCAATTTAAATAATATTAATTTTGTCACCTTCTAATATATTTTAAAAGAAAAAAAAAATTATGTTAATTTTCTTATAAGATTAAAGAAAATTCAAAAAATGGATAATTCAATATTTGTTATTTTTGTAATTAATGAATTTGTGTGTGTATGTTTTGTGGTGAAGATTGGATAGAATTGGATTATTGTGGTGAATATATACTAATTAATGGGGATATTTAGATTTGTGATTAGTGGAACTCACATGGTAGGTTTAATTAATCATTGAGCCCCAAAATGAATGGATCTCATACTTAATGTTAATCAATAAGCTAAGCAAGCAGATTAATCCCATGATTAAAATTAAAAAATATAAACACCTTCGCATCTCCCTTGGATCATGCTGGGTGTCTCCATGTGAGAATCGTACGGTGCAGCTTTCTTTTCCTTTTATTATTATTTTTTTATTTTATTTTATTTTATTTTTATACATATAATTTCACAGTACATATACCTTTCTCCTTTTCCTTTTTTGTCTTTTTCCTGGTTTTATGGGCTACACGTGTTCCCCTGCTTCTCATAAAAAAATATTAAAAAATTAAAATAAAATCTTCACTTTAACCAGCTCATTACACACTCGGACACATCTATTTAAAATATATATTAATGTAATAACTATAGAGTTAGAAGTAATTTGATGTAATTAAGGTTTATAATATATATATATATGTGAGGGTACATGTACGGTGCATTATGATTGGTGATGAAACTATATTGTTTATAATTATTTAACCAAGTGGGCGTTGTCATTAATCAATTGAAGAAAATAAATTATGTTTGAAATATTTTTTTGTCACGGAATTGGCAACGACATTGGTTAATGGTGTTATATACCATTGCTTCAGCTGCAAAGAGAAGCGAGTTACAGAGGTGAACGTGGTAACTGTGGGAACCCCCAAAGCAGCAACTGGCGTAAAAGAAGCGCAAAATACGGCCTACACCAACAGACTCTAGACTCTAGACTCTAGACCCCTCCTATAAATTCCTATATACCAACGCTCTTTCCTTGATCCTTAATCTTCTTCTTCTTCTTCTTCTTCTTCTTCTTCTTCTTCTTCTTCTTCTTCCCCACGAAGCTTAGACATGGATCCGCCTCACCCATCCCCACCGGAGCTTCGTCTTCCTAATCTCACTCCCCTCAAGCTACTCGGACAAGGAGCCATGGGGACTGTCTTTCTCGTCCACGACCACCTCCTTGATCACGCGGCTAATTTCCCCTTTGCGCTCAAGGTTGTCCACAAATCGTCTTTTGTCTCTAAGCACCACGCCGAGCGCCGCGCTCGTTGGGAGATTCAGGTTCTTTCCCGTTTATCACTCCCTAAACCACACCCCTTTCTTCCTGACCTCATTGGATCCTTCGAGTCCGACGAGTTTTTGGGCTGGGCTGTTCCGTACTGTCCTGGTGGGGACCTGAACGTCTTGCGTTACCGACAAATGGACCGGGTCTTCTCGCCAGCTGTCATTCGGTTTTATTTGGCTGAGATCGTCTGTGCGCTAGAGCATCTTCATAGCATCGACATCGTTTACCGAGATTTGAAGCCGGAGAATGTATTGATTCAACAATCAGGTCATGTCACTCTAACCGATTTTGATTTGTCGCGTCAGTTGACTCGTAAGACAGTGAAAGATGTCGTTTCGCTTGATGATTCCGGCCACGAGAAGCTGCCGGTTGTCGCCGCCCGGCGGAACTTTACGCGATGGATTGTGGGGACCGCTAAAGTCAAAAAGGGTTTGAGGAAGGCTAAATCGGCTCGGGTTAGTCCTGTGAGCCGTTGGAAATTGGGTTTAATAACTAATAATGGCGAACGGTCGAACTCGTTCGTTGGAACGGAGGAGTACGTTTCGCCGGAAATCATTCGAGGTGAGGGACATGAATTCGCCGTTGACTGGTGGGCCTTGGGAATTCTCACGTACGAGATGCTCTATGGGAAGACGCCGTTTAAGGGGACTAACCGTAAAGAAACGTTTAGGAACGTTCTAGTCAAAGCCCCAGAGCTAATCGGAAAGCGTTCAGATTTAACGGATTTGATCGAACGGTTGCTGGTGAAGGACCCCACCAAGCGATTGGGGTACACCCGAGGCGCGTGTGAGATAAAAGAGCATGCGTTTTTTAACGGCGTTAAGTGGGACATATTAACGGAAGTCACGCGACCGCCATTTTTACCGGCACGTGAAGAAACAGGATGGAGGGAGAATAAAGCCCCCGGTGGTGTGGGTATAGAGGAATACTTTCATAGACAGAGATCGCCGCCTTCATTTCCAGCGTCGCCGTCGCCTTCGCCGTCGTCATCGCCGTCAACCTCCTTCCATTTGCACAATAACAGCATATGTTTAGCAGAGTTCTAACCCACGAGGGGAGATTGCACGTGTAAGAATTGGATATTCTTTGGGCTCTTAATGTAATTTGAGTGTAGATAAATGGAATAACCCACCAGCAGTAGTACAACGTTTGGAAGAAACGGCGTTAGTGGAAATTCATAAATTGTCGTTGGTTAAGGTAATAATAGGCAGGATTAGTAGTACAAAAAGTCATGATTAATTTAGTAACAACAACTAAATCATGAATGCTTCATGTAATGGGCTGGAATAACACGCGCTACGGAGGCGCGTGTTTTCCCCCCGACTTTTAATTTACCCGTCAAATTCCTTCACGTTTATTGTAACTCATCCATACAATAATTTTTCTTGTTTTCTCGAATAATAATATATTTATATATTTTTTAATGATAGATTTTTATTTTTCCTTTTGAAATAAAAAATAAAAGAATTAGATTCTGGTGGTATCATTTATAGAATTTGATGCCTGATTTATTATTTAAATTTTAAATAATAAATAAAACAAAAAACGAAATTAATTATGGTAATTATTAAAAAAAGGGATAGGTGTAGCAGACAAATTTTTCTAAATTTCCGGAGTTTTTTTTTTTTTTTTTTTTTTTTTAATTATATATATATATATAGCTCCCTCATCCATTGTATTTTATGGGTCTATGCAATTATTAATTTCAACTTATTGACTAAAAAAATCTAATTTTTTAAATATAAAAAGCTTTTTTTTATAGTATTAAGAGATTATAATTTATTTTTAAATAATTTATCTTTACTGCTTTGTCTTTTATTAAAAAAAATTTAAAATTAAAATATTTTGAAGGCCCACCCTGGAGCTACGAGATAAAACCATGGTTTGTCATCGGACCATGGAGCCTGTGATCTTAGTGACCCCACGCCATGGGATCCATTGAGTTTAGGGCACCCCGTCGGCCCCTCCCTTCCATTTTAAGGCCGAATAGTAAAAAGATAGGCTCTATCTTGGTCCATTTGTTTCCTTCTTCCAAGCTTTGGAGGGCACAGTGGTTGTTTCCAATTCAGCCCTTCCCCTAATTGTCTCTACCTCTAAAATCTTCCGGACAGATTCACCCTTTCTTGTCCTTTTCAAACCTTATTCTATACCATGTCCTTGGATTCTCTATTATGTATATTTCTCACTTTTTTAATCCCATTTTATGCACATATGACACCCGGATAAATGAAGTAAACCCCGTCTCATGTAGTATAATTAATTAATTAAATTAATCCCTTTTGTTTCATATGCACAAATCATGATAAAGTGCACTAAATCGAACTCACGTGACCAACCATTATGACTTTGAATGAGGTAGTTAGAAGTTGTTTGCTTTTCCCGACTCTTTTTTCTAATATTTATAACTCTATAATTAAACTATGATCGTAATTACACGACTATTAAACTCTTTTTTTTTTTTTTTTTTTTTGGAAATTATAAATGTTTGGAACATAAATTTTATTTATTATATATATAAGAATGAAGAGGAAGTTATTTATTGCATTTTTGTTGGGAGACAAAATCCCAACATCATGATGAGAAGAAGAGGCATTGATGGCGGGGGGAAGCCAAGAGGGTTACTTTTCGACCAACCCATTTCAAAAACATATCAATTCTATTTTAATTTTCCGATCTAATCTATATATAGTTGTCAACTTCTCTCTATCAAAAGTTATATACTGTGAGCGGTTGTTATTTTTTTCTTACTTGCTTATATAACGTCTCTTCCAAAAATCTCTCTCTGCCCTCGTTCTCTAAAATCTTCTCTTAAAATCGAGGCCAGAAGCTCGAGCATACGTCGCTTGGTTGTAGGCGACGCAATAACGAATTGGCTTAACTCACTTGTCAAAATCGCATTTTTGATGGCAGCGGACTCGCGATTTATATATATATAATAATAATAATAATAATAATAATACGCTCCATTTATTATTGTTTCTAAACTACTAAAAAATATGTAAATAAAATAAATGTAAAAAATCAATTTATACAACTTCAAATTCGTAGTGTTATGAATAAAAATTATATTAATTTACTCCATTTATTATTCTTTTTTTAAAACTTTAGTTTAAATGTGTATATAATTATAATTATATCAATTAAACTTGTGGGCTGGGTTTATCCAGAAACATGTGAAGGGCTTGAAGAACTTGAAGGCCCAATGACTTTCTCTCAGAGAAAGCACCCGGCCCACTTAGATTTGGGCCTAGTAATTATTTTTCTTTTTTATTAATTTTTAAATTTTGTCAAAATACATAAAAAGATTTTTTACTTTATTAATTTCCTATTTTCTCCACCATCCTAATTACACAAACGTCTACGTACCCACAACATTGTCATTCATATTTCATGATAAATACGTGCGTGTCATACTAGTTCACGATTACCTCTAAGACACGTCGTCGACATAAATGATTGATATCGAACTGATGTTGTTTTCTTTTTAAGAATCTTATTCTTGAACTACTGGATTACATGGTATTCAAAATATCTGGTAGCATATATTTTATATATTTTAAAATATAAACTTTTAGTATTAAGTGACGTATCAGATCGATATATATGCAGAATGTCTGATTCTTACAAAAAAAATTATTATAAAAATTTATAATTTTATAAGTATATCACTAAACATATAAGATATTGATAAAATAATATATACATGCAAATAAATATAGTAAGTAGGCATAGTCGTCTACAATGCAAGACAGACCGACAATATAAAATCATAGCAAACCCAACCAAAAAAATATTTATTATTTTTGTTGTTCTTTTCTATAATATCCAACGTTATGAAACACACATTAATTCAAATATGTGAAAAAGGAAAGTTTATGCTCTGTAAAAAGGTGTATTTTTTTTAAAATTTAATTATGGTAGGTTTTTTATTTAAATTCATCACATCCAATCTAATCCAAAATCACTTATAAATTACATACGTAATCTCTCGTGTTGTTGTAGTCTCTTCTCAAACGATCTACACTCATTCTTTGTTCTATGGTATTCTTTCAATCTCCATTTTCATGTTTTTGTTCTTCTATTTTATTTTATTTCACGGGCGTTTCTTAAAATGGTAGATGAAAGCTTGGTTATAGCACTCGAAGTGGTATGATAGAAGATATTTAAGTGATTTAAATGCTCGAGCTATATGGTTATATGTTCCTTCATGAAAACGGATGATGTTACTACTCGTATTAAATGCCACCGCACCATCTCAAATATCATTTTCTTTGATTATCGTTTTGCGTGTTGATTCACCACACCAAACTATTTTGCTTGCAGCTTTGTGTTACGTAATTTCTCTTTTTAAGATTATTTTTAGTATAAGTTAATTCTTTGTTTGGCCTTTCTTTCTCTTTTTTATAATAAGTTTGAAAATTATTAATAAACTTTTAAATTTTGTATTTTAATAGAAATATGACGCAACAAAATTATTTTTGTCCATGAGTAAATAAATATTATGTTTTTTTTTAGTGGTTGAAAAAAAAAAAAAAAACAGTTTTGAGAAATACGAGGTACAGACAAATAATAATAAATAATAATAATTTTATTTGAATCCCAATAGAAGAGTGTCGGTTGGTTGAAATTTTTTAACACAGAGAAGCAAAATTATATAATATTTTCCCATATTTTCTTAATATCTTTATTCTTTTCTTCTAAGCTCCAAACATTCCTGTCGAAGAAAAAAAAAAAACCAATATAATCAAACAAAAGCTGTTTGGATAATAATATAAAGTAACCAATCACATGTCAAATTCACGACCCAATTTTGGATACTTGTTTTATTTATTTATTTAATTACCATTTCTGAAAAAAAAGCCAAAAAAAAAAGTGAAATTTACTACCCAATTTTGGATACTTGTTTTATTTATTTATTTATTTAATTACCATTTCTGAAAAAAAAAACCAAAAAAAGAATGGACCCCATTGCCTTGGCTGGGTTCGAGTGAAATGGGCGCTGCTGACAGTGGATTTGATTATTTATTTTTCGAAAGAAAAAAAAAAAAAAGAAAATTGTAGATAAGAACTGAGAGGCTAAGACGATGTAGGTGATGGGGTGAAATTTGGGATTTGGGGAATGGGATTTGGTAGCGATTCCCATTTCCCAAATCCCTGAAAAGTTCATCGGAGATTGGTTTCCAATTCCAGTGGGTCTCCAATGGCGTCAAAACCCACCTCCTGTATTTTCGAATCCTTGCGAAACAGTCAAACCCTACTGGAAAACGACACTGTATCCGTGATTTTCAGTTGTCTTCATATGCCTTCTCTCACACCCACTTACCGAAAATTACCTTTTACAATTTTAGTTTTTGGTTCCTTACTTTTAGTATATTTTGCTTTTTCACTTCACCATTCTTGGCTTTCACGAGATGTCTTGACGCAACGTCAATTATGGGGCTCTTTCTGTTTTATCTCTATATATATAACCCCTTATATTTGCTTGCTCTCCTCCACATTTGCTTTTGATTATTCATTTGTTGGATTATATGTTGTTTCTGAATGTGGGATTCTCATTCTGTCTTTTCTGAATTGGGTTTTGTTTTCTGGGTTTATTACTAATCACCCAATGCTTTTCATTCTATGATCTTATCCCTTCACTGAATTCTGATTTGGGTTCTGTTTCACATTTTTGGTTCTATGATGAAGGTTTGTCAGTCTCTGAAAATGTGGGTGGTTTGGGTGGCCTTAATGGCATACCTTCTGTGTCATTGCGATGCTCTTAAGGAGTGTACAAACATTCCTACTCAACTGGGATCACATACTTTGAGATATGAGCTCTCATTATCACATAATGAAACGTTGAAGAAAGAGATGTTTTCTCACTACCACCTCACACCAACCGATGATGCTGCTTGGTCCAATTTGTTAACGAGAAGGTTGTTGAAGGAAGAAAATGAGTTTAATTGGGAAATGATGTATAGACAAATGAAGAATAAAGATGGGGTTCAAGTTCCTGGTGGTTTGCTCAGGGAAGTTCCTTTAGGCGACGTACGACTGGAACCGAACTCGTTCCATGGGAGAGCTCAGGCCACAAATTTGAAGTATCTATTGATGTTGGATGTGGACAACTTGCTCTGGAGCTTTAGGCAAACAGCTGGTTTGCCAACGCCTGGTAAACCGTATCTCGGTTGGGAAAAATCAGACTGCGAGCTTCGTGGTCATTTTGTAGGTAACTCAACTCTTTAATCCTGCCTCTCTTGTTTGGATAGTTTTTTGTTGTTACTTTCATCTTTTGTTTCATGTTTATGAATGTATTTTGTATACCTTAACGGAGGCGATGTTGAGGATTGTTAATTTAGGGAATGATCATGAGTTTATAAGTAAGGAACACATCACCATTGGTAAGACGCCTTTTGTGGAAGCCCAAAACAAAGCCATGAGAGCTTATGCGGAGAGTCATGATTCCTAACATTTCCTTACGGAGCATGTTCATGAAGTATCATATTTTTGTGGCTTTAGCAGCCTATGTGTGAATGATTGATATCTTGTTCTTTCAATTTTGAAGGGCATTACTTAAGTGCAACAGCTAAAATGTGGGCAAGCACTGGCGACGCTGCTATTAAAGAGAAGATGACTGCACTAGTTTCTGGTTTGGCAGCTTGTCAGGACAAAATGGGTACAGGCTATCTTTCTGCTTTTCCCTCTGAGTTGTTTGATCGATATGAAGCTATTAAGCCTGTGTGGGCACCATATTACACCATCCACAAGGTAAAGCTGCCTTGAACACACAATTGTCATTACAAGTTAGTACATACATTGTTTGATCTTTTCTGGTTGGGCAGATATTGGCAGGATTGTTGGATCAATATACTTTTGGTGGTAATGCTCAAGCCTTGAAAATGGTAACACGGATGGTGGAGTACTTCTACAACCGTGTACAGAATGTCATAAAGCTGTACACTGTTGAGAGACACTATCAGTCTCTTAATACAGAAACTGGTGGGATGAATGATGTGCTCTACCGGTTGTATGGTATAACAGTACGTGAATCCTTCACTCTAACATAACTCTCAGTAATATCCATCAAATTGAGTTGTCATTTATTATAAATTTGCCAACTTTTTTATGGGTTTTTGAGTCTTAATGTGGATTTTGGTAGCTATGTATTAGAGGGGCTTATGAAGTATACATGCAGGGAAATACAACGCATTTACTACTCGCCCACCTTTTCGACAAACCGTGCTTTCTAGGCATTCTTGCAGTTCAGGTAACTATTCCTTGTTCAATCCAGAGTTGTACTGTAGAATTAGTGTCTTATTGACCATTCACTGTCGATTATTTGGGTAAGAACGAGCTGTCGTGCTACCCGAACTGTTGTGCTACAAAGCCTTTATTACTTTATTACAAGGCACAATTTTGTATGCTCCTCAGATTTGAGAACGAATGTTGTAATAAAACACGGTTAAAAGATCCTCTCCTTTGATTTTTAGGCCGAAAGCCTTTCGGGTCTCCATGCCAACACACATATCCCGATTGTTGTCGGAGGTCAACTGCGGTATGAACTCACTGGTGATCCACTGTATAAGGTAAGTTTCCTCACATTAATTTGTCAGCAGTGGATTTTCTTAAAAAACTTGTTATTATGAGAAACAGAACAGACAAGGTGGACATTCCTTACAAAGACACAAAATTTAAGAACTTCCTTCCATTTCTGGTCGGATCATAGAAATTGGTTCGTGTCTGAACGTCATGTCAGACTTAGGAAGCTGTTTTAGTGAACTGTTTATACCTTTTTATTCCAGGAAATGTCCACATTTTTTATGGACAGTATTAACTCCTCTCACAGCTATGCAACAGGAGGGACATCAGCGCATGAGTTCTGGTATGAACACTTGGGTCCTTTCGTTGAGGCTTTCGTATCTTTTTTCGATGCACTTTCTACGTTTATATTGTTTCCTCATTTGACGTATGAGCAGGACGGATCCCAAGAGATTAGCAGATACTCTAGGAGCGGAGAATGAAGAATCGTGTACAACTTACAACATGCTGAAGGTGAAAATCCTACCTTTGGTTATGTTTTTTGTGGAATTGTTTGAATTCTCAGCTAGCTTCATTTGGAAATGGACATTTTACTGAATATGATGATATTATAGGTCTCCCGCAACCTGTTTAGATGGACGAAGGGAGTAGCATATGCTGATTATTATGAGCGGGCTCTTACAAATGGGGTGCTGAGCATCCAAAGAGGAACTGACCCTGGGGTAATGATTTACATGCTTCCATTAGGTAGTGGAAGTTCTAAAGCCAGAAGCTACCATGGATGGGGCACCCCATTTGAAACTTTTTGGTGCTGCTATGGCACAGGTTTTGACTTCATTAATTACTTCAAAATGATCTGTTTTATTCTCATACTCTTGTCTTGGAAGGTTTCTGTTACTTGTTCTTATTTCTTTTATTTTGATTCAGGAATTGAATCATTCTCCAAGTTGGGCGATTCCATATACTTCGAGGAGGGAGCACAAACTCCTACACTTTATGTTATCCAGTACATATCAAGTTCTCTCAATTGGAAATCAGGAAATGTTTTGCTTAATCAGGTCGTTGATCCTGTTCATTCAGATGATCCAAACCTCAGGATGACAATGACGTTTTCTCCCAAGGTCGTTCACATTTTTCTTATAGTGTTCTTGAACAAGTATATGTAACGGCTCAAGCCCGCCGCCAACTAATTTGTAGTATGCTCTCTGAATAATGCAGGATCCAGTCCAGTCATCTACCATTAATTTGCGAATTCCGAGCTGGACAAGTGCGAGTGGCGCACAAGTTTTACTAAATGGTCAGAGTGTGGGAAAGATTACTAATGGTACTCACCGCCATAACCCCTGCTGGATTTTCTTGTTCATAGGGCAAGAAACAGCATTTTAATATCACACCCTTGCAGTAAACGTTTATGTTTCACACTCCTATTTGCTTATGCTGCAGGCATTTTCCAACCAGTTACCAACAAATGGAGCTCAAAGGACAAGTTAAGCATTGTGCTACCTATTAACCTAAGAACAGAAGCTATTGGAGGTATATATATCCATCCAAGCTGACATAACCGTGTCATTATAATTTTAGATAATAAATCAATCTTGTGTGAATATACTCAGATGATCGAACGCAATTTGCTTCCACCAAAGCAATACTGTTTGGCCCCTATCTGCTGGCAGGCTATAGTGGTGGTGACAAGGATATCAAAACTGGAACGACCGGTTCTTTTTCAGACTGGATAACTCCAGTTCCTTCCTCGTACAATACTTTTCTTGTTACTTTGTCCCAAATGTCTGGAAACGCATCTTTTGCCTTAACAAACTCAAACCAAACAATAACAATGGAAATGTATCCTAGACAAGGGACCGATTCGGCTGTCCATGCCACATTCAGGCTCGTTTTAAATGACACGACTGCCAACGTCAAAACGTTGCAAGATGTTATTGGCAAACGGGTCAAGCTAGAACCATTTGATTTTCCAGGAATGGTTCTAGCAACTCAAGGACCAGATCAGAAGCTTGTAATTGCAGGATCAAACTCTGTTGGGCTGTCCTCTGATTTCTTTGTGATTCAGGGATTGGATGGAAAGAATGGAACCATATCCTTGAAGTCAGCAAACAATGAAGACTGCTTTGTCTACAGTGGAGTGAATTATAAATCTGGTGTACAGCTGAAGCTAAGCTGCAAGCCAAAGTCGTCATCAGACGTTGCGTTCGATCAAGCTTCGAGCTTTGCGATGCAAACTGGAGTAAGTCAGTATCATCCTATTAGCTTTGTTGCAAAAGGACCAACAAGGAACTTTCTCATGGCACCATTGATGAGCTTCATGGATGAAACTTACACAGTTTACTTCAACATTATTACTTAGCCATTTAGGTTAGTTGAAAGATCGAAATAGCTCACAGATATATCATTAGCTTCGTATGTTACTAATACGTTACTGTTAGTGGCTACGAATTACAATAAAGATGAGTAAGTCATTCTATTTCCTTCATATCAACTGTTCAAACACTTCATTTTTTAATTTCTCCAAAAGATCTCGTACCAATAAAGATAGTGTTTCTTACTTATAAATTCTAAGGCTACTCCTCTCCATAATTCTCAACACGGGTCTGGTCTATGATTAAAGATGACGGCCCCAAACGAACAAGTTTGGGAAGGGTGGTTTGCTTCTTGTCTCCATCACTCGCTCTATGAATTGTGATTATCATCATCTTCTCCTCGTCATGTCTCTTTTTTCCCCCCAATAATTATGGAATCAGACAGCTATTAGTTTGTCCCACCTCCCCACATGCCTTGTTCTTCTTCGTTTTTTTTTTGCCTTTTTAATTCACACCCCTCAACATCGCTACACACAATGCAGCATATCATCTCTTCTCCATGAACACAAATACAAGATATGGCCAAATAATACCCATTGATCTAGCAAGTTCATATAACCACTCGTTACGATATATTTCAATGAAGATCGAAGAAAATGTTGTTGAAATTATTAAAAGATATTTCAATTCATGCCACAAATTTTGAGTGGATTACAATTTAGAGTAATTTATTGTATTTCATTAATGTATTTTAAGACATTTTATTTACTTAAGGTTACATTTACAGGTTAATTATCACCATAAATTATGAATGTTAGAACTCTTGTAATGCTCATTTTGAGGCCATATAAAGTATGTATATTGTATTTGTAGGTAGACTTTAAAATATAGTAAAATGAGTATTTGTGCTTTCTTTAGCTAATGACTAAGTTTCTTTACAATTCTACTTAGTTTAGGTTGCATGTAGAATCATGATCAATCTTGCTCAAACAAGTGTTCTTGCGTTGAGATATTTGATCAATAAGAATCATTCAAGCTAGACATGATCGATCTTACTTGTGGAGGGATTCGAATCTCAAACAATGTTATTACCTTGAAATATTCGATCAACAAGATAATCTGAATCTTACTCTCCTTGTAGTAATTGGGTTGATGATTGGGCGTGGAAAAGCAAATCTAGGAATTATTACAGTAGAGCGGCGAGTGAGTCCAAAAAGATGATTGATTTTGGTGCCCGTGAAGAAATAATTTCATTGTTCATCTTTACTTTACTTCACTGTGTATTTGATGATGAATGAGCTGAATCTAGGTTGTCTAAGGTCGGCGGCTGCTTTTGGTGCTATTCCTTTTTAGAATGATAGCGCCTCTCCTTGTGTTGCCTAATATCCACACCTATTTTTATCCCTTTCAACTTCATTATTAACATACTTCATTTAGTCTTTCAAAATAAAAACATTCCATTCCGAGATAATTATTTAACGCCTAAAGATCTCAATTAATTTTAGGCTATAATCTTCGAGAGTATTAAGTAATATAATGCAATGATATATAGTTTGATTGTTTTTTTTTTTTTTTTGTTTTTAAGGTCTTTTACATAATAATACAAACATGAATTACAGGGTAGGGTTGCTAAACTTCTAACAGGGTTTGAGCGGCTTCCCGCAAAGGCAATCATTGAAAACAAATGATGCCGCTTCAAGATGATCGAATGGCGCCCCGCTTGGAATCGGCCCACACAGGTGGTTGTGGCTCAAATCCAAGTGTCCGATATATGAAGCTTCCGATATCGATTTCGGAATCCGCCCTTTCAAGTTGTTGTAAGACAAATCCAGCACCGTGAAGTACGACCGTGGCCCTAGAACATCCGGCAGCTCTCCGGTTAGGTAATTTCGGCTTAAATTCAAATTGCTTATTCCCGAAACCAACAGACTCGGCGGAATGTTTCCGTAGAATTTGTTGCCGTCCAGATTCAATGTGGCTAACACCGCCATTCTTCCCATGAATTCCGGGATTTTACCGGTTAGTTGATTCAGAGAAAGATCCAGGTCTGCTAAGCGATAGATCCGGGAGATGGAAGCGGGAAGTGGACCGGAGATCTGGTTCCGGCTCAGCAAAGCTCGGCTCAACATCCTCATATTCCCGAAATTTCGGGGTAACGTTCCGGAAATTTTGTTGTTTCGGAGGTCCAAGTGCATCAAGTTCGGAAGCGCCGTAAGCGAAGCCGGAATTGAACCGGAAATCAAATTATCCGCCACGTTGAGCACCGTGAGTCGATGAAGCCGGCCAATATCCGCCGGAAGGTCGCCGGAGAGACGGTTACCAATGAGGTCAAGAATTCTGAGGAACGGCAACGAAGTTATACACCTCGGAATCTCACCGGTGATTCCCTTCCAGTCAGCAATGATAACGCTGGAGAGACGAGTAAGCTTGCAGATGGCCGGAGAAATATACCCGGTCATAAAACCAGTACGGTGAGCCCGTTCGAAAATCGGATCCTCAGATTCGCCCCGGAGGTTAATATCGGCAACCCGGTGAGTCACTGGGTCACAGCTAACGCCGTACCATCGGTTGCAACAGTCGTCTCCGGTCCAGGAATTAAAGATCCCCAAATAGGGCTCCTTAAGGGCAGCTCTGAAAGCCAGAAGAGCTGCCCGTTCCGAAGGCGGGCAGCCATGAACCGCCGAGCCAACGGCCAAAACCAGTAAAATGGTTAAACACGGTACGACGGTGCGCATTTTAAGCTCTGATCCGTTAAAGGTATGTGTGGAGCAATAAATGAAACTGTCAGGAAGGGGGCAGGCTGCAGCACGGCCATGGAAGTGAATGCAGCGGCAAATATATAGCGCCATTGAAGATAGTGGCGATCTGGGAAAATGACGATTCTGCCCCTAACATGGGTCTGTATTATTACTTTACCACTTTAATCTGCCCGTGTCCTTTATCGAATTTTCCGTCGTCTTCTCCACGTCATCCATAGGCACATGTGTTCTGTGTTGTGTAGATTATAATAGATTATATAAAATTAAATAAAATTTTAATAGAGAATAATACAGATATTAGAAAGAAAATAATAATAATAATAATAATAATAATTGGTTAACCAAGAGTTGACCAAAAAAGAAATAAAGGTATTAGTGCAAAGATTTATAGAATTGAATCTTTAATTTAGATTTTATCCCCAACCCATATTTGTCACATTCTATATCTCTTCATTTTTTTAAAAATATAACATCGAATGGGTAAAATTTGAATTCTATAAACCCACTCCAGTCGAATGAGTGTAATTGATTACTGACTTAAGCATAAGAGCATATTAGACACAACACCATGTTGATATGTCTGTTGAGGATTATTGAGAGTGAGTTCCACGTTGGTTAATTGAGTGGAAGATCATGGATTTATAAGTGGGGAATAGTATCTCCATTGGTATGAGGCATTTTGAGAGGCCCAAAGCAAAACCATGAGAGCTTATGCTCAAAGTGGACAATATTATACTATTGTGGAGAGTCGTGATTCCTAACACTTTCCTACTCATTTTATACAACTAATTGAACATAAGTATCTATTCATACATGCATCTACCAGTGACCCTTCAACATAAACTTGTGGTTAGATTTTCACGTTAACTTATCCAATAGTTTAAAGAAATAAAGCCTTATTATGATCGTGAGCTGAAGAGGTGAAGGATAAATGTTGTAGAAAAAATGAAGATGGATTATTTTAGTGGGTGTATCGGTTAAGTTTGGTGTATGCATGTGGAGAGATCTGTGAAACCAAACACACTGACAGCAAATGAAGGAGATCCCGATTTCGATTCCCAACTTTTCCAAAGGCTGGGAGGAGGTGCGAGGAAGGTTCGGAAGTTCCAAATGTTTGGGGGTGGTTACTGGGGGAGTCAACGACACATCCGGCAGGTCAACATTTTATGAACCCCAAAATTAATGTGGAATAACACCATCTTATTCAATTATTTCAACCCACAATATTATATTATTGACTAAACATCTTCAATAATGCAATAATAATAATAATAATAATAATAATAATAAATAAAAGCAACTGGGAGAGAATCCAGGGATTTGTGGGTCAATAATTAAAAAAGCCCATTAAACAAGTAATCAGGCCCATATCAAAAAGCCCATTAAACAAGTAATCAGGCCCATATCGAAAAGCCCATTAAAGAAGTAATCAGGCCCATATCGAGCATAAATAATGCGAATTTTACTTTTTATAAAAAGGACAGATCAGTAGACTATCGCAGAACCCAACGTTCATCTTCCAACGCATTTTGAATTTTCCCTCTCAAAACTAAGAATTTGAATATTATTAAAACCAAAAACAAAATTATTTTGATTTACGCTTACACTCCTTCTCTGCAACTGCGTTTTTCGATTTCTTTCCGCCATGGAAGATCAAGATGCCCTGGAGAATGTTTTCCGATCATTCCCCACTTTGGTCTCTTTTTCATCCCCTGTTCATACGCCTTCACAGCGCCGTCTGTCCAGCTGCTTCACCCATCCCCGGCCGCCGGTTCCCGCCGCTCGACGGTTAGCTTGGGTTTCTCTTCAAGGGCGACTCGTTAACGCCGAACAAGCCAGCTCGGTTCGATCTATCAGAGGCAGCTTCGGCCCTGACGAAGCCATCGCTTGGCAGTTGTTCAGCCCCATTGAGCGGTTTCTTATAGTTGCAGCGATTGGCGTTGCGGTTTCCGAGTCCAAGAAGAATCATCAGATCGGCCAGCTTCAAAGAGCTGTCGAACTTAGGGTTTGTGGTTTCTTAATTCAACTTAGTTCTTTTTCCCCTATGGTACTAATGGTTCTGCGATGGATTTATAACTGCTGGTGTTTAATCTACATTTAGGGTTTTCTGTTCTTCCCTTATGCCTCGTAATGTAATCTACATCCATAAAATCGTATTTATGAACAAGTAATATGGTAATGGCGGCTACTTGTTAGAATAGCTTCTCAAATTTGAACTTCTACCTGATAGAATGTAACGGAAACTGATTAATCTATTCATTCTTTTGAAATTGCTTTGGGTAATCTATCAAATTTATTCTATACTTTTTTCTTTTTTTTTTTTTTTGTTATGAGTTCGTTAATTATTTTAAAATGATGCGTTTATAATCTCATGCCACTACTTTTGTTTGTCCCAATTGTCTGGCCCCAGGCGTCTTTTCAAGCATATCTTGAGATTTATTCTCAAAAATCCATTGGTGGTGGTTAACTAATTACTCACTTTATGGGAACTCAAAACAATAACAAAAAGGAAGTACTCACTTTTTGGTATTTGAGTATGAGAATCTAATGAGTTTTGTTTTTGTGGGCCATTGTTCTTATTAAATTGCTTCTTGTTTGGAATAACCAGGATCAAGTGCTCCTAAGCATGCAGAAGAAGCTTGATGATCTATGTGATCAAGTCATTCCCATTAAGGATCATTGTAGAACTGAGAATGACATGGGTTCGAGAAAGAATGTCGATTTGGCTGATTCTGGGGCCTTTGGCGATGACAAAATTAAGTTTGTTGATTGTGGCTGTTGGATTTGTGATCAGCATCACCATTTGTTCAGTGGTTTGGAGGTAAAAATACTATTCTCTGTTGTCGATTTGAAATTTATGAACTCAGATTTTCGTTTATCTTTTGATTTTTGTTTTACTTCAGCAGTGTAATTCCGCGACAAAGCCCTCTTGCGGGGCAGAGATGTTGCAATACAAAATGCCACTCATGAACGAAGCAGAGCAAGAGGAGCGTCGCATGTCTGATTTGTCAGATTGGGCTTCCAGTGTGACGTCTGCTGCTGATAATGATATGCAGGTCAGTCCAATTTTTAAGTTGTTTTCTCTGCTTCTGATTTCCATTGAACTCAGAATTTTTATGTTCATGTTGGCATGTTCTTTACAGATGAACACATTATCAATCGAACAAGATATGTTATTTCTGAAGAAAGATTGTAATGAGAAAGACGCAACCATCAAAGAATTAACTAATCTACTCCATTCGGCTGAGGTTTCTGGCTCACAGGTAATAATGTTCTTCTGTTCTTCAATTTTCCCCTGCTTCAAACCCTGGCGTTCATGGTTTTTCTTTTTCCCCTGATGAGATCTTGTATTTTTCACCACCACAGAGGATGTCAGAGCTGGAAGACATCATTCGTCGGAAGAACATGATCATCTCAAAATTAAAGAAAGACATGGTCGTTCTTGAACAGAAGGTACCAAACACAGACAGGGCATCATCAATTTTAGACTTCTACAAGTTTAGAGTCTCACCTCTTCTAATTGTGTTTGTGTTTCGCGAACCCAGGTTATTCAACTGACAAGACTGCAGAGGCCCTCTTCGTGTGCATCAAACGCGGAAATACAGCCGATTCCTTATATGACTGACAACCTTCTTTACGACATGGAAAGCAGTACAAGTCCTTCATCTTCCGACTCTGATTGCTTCCCTTCAGAAAGTTCACAACCTCCTCCCCCAACTAGAAAACATGAGATTCATCGTATACAAATTAGCGAGCCCTGTTTAACAAGAACCCAGAAATCAGCTACTAAGAAGAGACCTTCAACATCAGATTCCCGCTCAAAACCTCAGGTGGCAACCCCTCTGAAAGAACTATCGATGAACAATCGAAAATCAGAAGCCGTGTCGACATCATCTAGGCAAAGAGCGGATAAGGTCCGTGCCAGTGGCGATTCCACAAATAGCAGAAGACGCATTCAAACTGTGGCCAAGGACACACCTCAACGAAAGAGGAATATGTAGTAAGAATGTTAATAATACACAGCTACGAAGCTTGAAAATATGAAACATTAAGAACATGGGTTTCTGGGTAATCTGTTGAGGATAATTTCTTCTCAGCGTGTTCTTCGTTTGTTGGTCCTTTTTTGGAGAATGTTTAGGAGAGGGTAGTAGAAATGCTTTTGACAGAAGCTGTTGTACTTAGGTAAATATGGGTCGGAGAATATGTAGCAGCACATTTATCCACAAAATTGTTATATATCTTACTATATAATGTTAATGCCGTTGGTTAATTTGATGAAATCATTAAATTCATGGTTGATATGATATGAAATCAACCATGAATTTAATTATCTGAAGTGCAAGTAGTTGGGAAGGATTCACCTTTGTTTCAGCGGTGGATGAAAATCGCAATGCGAGTTCCACAAATCAGGGCTGAAACATGTGTACAGGGATAATGAAAACGCATCAAAGTTGCTTGTAATCTGAAAAGGTTTGGAATCAAAAAGTTCATCCATGGTTAGTATCTTCAGCAAGCGCAATCCGATGCTTAGAAACAGTTCAAGAAGATTTGATTAAACCAGATAAGAAAATTGTATTCAACAGACACTTGAACAGTGAAATTTCAAATGGCCATTAATTTAAAGCAAATTTTACAGAGTGAATTCATCAGACAGGATTAAGAACTCGATTTCTTTAACTAGATGCAGATGGATAGACAACTAGACTTAAGCCCTCTCGCCTCTAATTCTTCTAGCGAGCTGGATATCCTTGGGCATAATGGTGACTCTCTTAGCATGAATGGCACAAAGATTTGTATCTTCGAAGAGCCCAACGAGATACGCCTCAGCAGCCTCCTGAAGAGCCGCAACAGCGCTGCTCTGGAAACGAAGGTCAGTCTTGAAATCTTGAGCAATTTCCCTCACTAATCTTTGAAACGGAAGCTTCCTAATAAGAAGCTCCGTACTCTTCTGATACTTGCGGATCTCTCTCAACGCCACCGTCCCCGGCCTGAACCTGTGTGGCTTCTTCACTCCGCCGGTCGCCGGAGCCGATTTCCTAGCAGCCTTGGTTGCAAGTTGCTTCCTCGGAGCCTTTCCTCCGGTGGATTTCCTAGCAGTTTGCTTAGTCCGAGCCATTAGTGAGGAAGATCTCAAGGAAATTCGTAGTTCAACTCGTGCTTGCGAATGCTGAAACCGAAGTGCAGAGAAATAGGGTTTTGAAGTTTGTTATATAGTGGCCAAATTACGGATGGCGGGAACTTGAGAAGAAAAGACACGCCTCTTGAAACTTTTGGAGGTTCGATTTGGGTGTAAACAACGAGGCAATTCAACGGTGGAGATTTGTTAAAGATTGGATCGCGATCCGTGGCACTACTAACTGGCCAATAATACGCAAGATCGGCTTTTTGCTTTTATTTTGGGTTGATAGGTCAAATGAGTCAATGGGATGAAGTCTTAAAATTTTAAAAATTTATTAAATATAAAAATTAATCATTAAATTTATAATTTTATTAAATATATAATTATAAATTTTTTTAAGTTTATTGGATACTAATAAATAATTAGAGATTAAATCTCTAATTTAAGAAAGAAAATATAATTAAATTAAGATAGATAATAATTATCGATGCATTATGCCACTTGAAAGTTTTTAAGAGACGTTTGGTTCAAAATTTTGTTTATGATATTTGGTAAAATGCCTCTAAATATCGCAGTCTTAGGAAAACGTTATCAAAATTGTATATAAATAAATAATAATGCTAAATTTTTTTACAGATAACCTTTGTTATCAAAACCGAATAATTTTCTAAATGAAACTAAGTTCTTGGTTGAATTGTTAGGTTATAGAGCATGATGCTTATTTATAGCTTAGTCAACGGTTATATATAGTAAATCAGTGGTAAATGACATCTAAAGTCAATTGTTATTTAGCTACGTACAGTAAAAGGCTATATATCTAGTAAAATTTAGGTTATATATATATATATAATACATAGTAAATCAATGGTAAATGACATATAAAGTAAATTGTTATTTAGATACGTACAATAAAAGGCTATATATCCGGTAAAACTTAGATTATATATATATATATATATATATTAGATAGTTATATCGGTAAAGTTATATATAATAAACAGAACTATACATATTATCAGCAGAGCTTTGAAATATATATAATAGATAGTTATATCGGTAAAGTTATATATAATAAACTTAACTATACATGTTACAGGCAGAGCTTTGAAAATGTATTTCTATATTTTATGTATTATCTCTTACGATACATTTCTATAGTCATCAATACAAAATCTTTACATCGGTAGGAGCGAAAACTTCTACCTAGCATACTCGTTTTAAAAACATTGAGGGGCATTTCGAAAATAGACAATATATGCTAACCGTGAGCTTTAGTTATTACAAATGGTATCAGATCTAGATATGAGACGGTGTGCCAATGAGAACGATAGGCCCTGAATGGATGGTAGATTGTCAAATCCCATATTAATTGAATGTCGACGGCCTGCCAACAAGAAAACAAAAGTGGTAGATGGACGAACACCGAATAGTGTGCTAGCGAGGACCCTAAGTCGTAAATGTAGATAGATTATTTTGTTTAGTAGAAGTAATTAAGTTCGGGTTAGTAGGACAATAGATAAGATACTGCCCATGTAATGAAAAGTGTTTTAAAAATGTGTTTTTGTAGAGCACAGACGGCTCCGTCACATCCATTGTTAATACCCACTTTGTTCTTTACTTCAACCATTCACATCAGGAATTGAATGATTTAAAATGAACCCTCCATCAATCAACCCAAATAATTGGACAATAAATTAAAAAACACATTTCCTCTAATTTCTCTCGCATAATTAATTACGATAGTACGGTTAGTAATCACGACTCTCCACTTTTATGGTATGGTATGATATTGTCCGCTTTGAGCATAAACTCTTATGGGAACCTGCAGTCTTCAGGTCATGGGCCTGATGAGTCGACTGGGGAAACCGCTAAAAAAAGATTGAACATGTGGGTGGAAGGATCCGAACGAATTCTGAGTGAAAGCAAGCAAGAAAGCCAGTTCCGGGAAGGGCTTAAGCTTTCCATTAGATTAGTAAAGGGGGAATGAGGGGCGAAGACGAGTTCTTCGTTTACAGTTCCATCTGGTGTAGGTGAAGGTGCCTATAAGAAATCGCGAAGCTACCCATTAATGGAACTCTTTGCTTTGGGATTCCCCAAAAAGCCTTATACCAATGAAGTTAGTATTCCTCGCTTGTAAATCCATGATCTTCCACTAAATTAACCAATGTGTGACACTCACTCTTAATAAACCTCAACAAGCAATTATTCCCAACACCCTCTTCTTAAAAGCAGAGAATGATACTCTGCAGGAACCTCCCAAGCAAAACAGGACAAACCATTGAAAAAAAAAAGGCCCCTACCCCTCTTCTACCTTCTACTTTCAAGTGTGTAAAAAAGCAAAGAAAAAGGTGTGTGTGTGTGTGTGTGTTGTGGGCAGCACAGCAGCAGGAAGAATGGTAAACAAATGAGCTTTGCATTACATAAGGTTGTTGTGGCCTTGGAGCTCTTACCCTTTTGTTCATGTATATTGTATTCTATGATGCTGACTTTCCAATCACATGTTGTGCAATCATCCGCTCGCTCTCTAGCCAAGTAGCCTTAGACTTTACAGCGTATAACAAATAGTGATTCCCATGTGCTTTTATCTGTATGTTACTTAACTTAAGCTTACAGCATCGGCTAATGATGTACGTAGCTAAAGAAGGAGTGCGAGGAAAGTGGAAAAGCAGAGATTGATGATCATAAAGAAAGGGAAAAGGGAAACCTACCACTTTTACCTACTACCTTCATATTCCTTAGTTTATTTCTTTACCAAAAGTCAATAAAGCACCTTCAATCATCCCTAATGATATTATTAATACCATTTCGAGAGGTAATCTCATATGAGTTTGAATCATCGTATCACTATATGGGTTTGAATGGAGAACGGTGAAGAATCGTTTATAAGAGAGGAATACATCTTTATTAGCGTAAGCAATGGGTGGGTATGTGGTGTTTCTTCAAAGGGTTACCAACTTTTTGCGCCCCACATTGTTCTCTCTCCTTCACGTGCTGTCATTCCATTAATTCCCACTCACAGCACAGACAAAAGCTCATTGGATTTTCAGATAACTTCCTTCTTCTTCTTCTTCTTCTTCTCCTCCCGTTCTCTCGTTCTCTCCTTCTTTCTTTCGTTCTTTCGACCATTCTAAACTGCATACCATCCCATGTCTCTCTGAATTTCGATTGAACTCTGTTTCTTTTGCTTCAATTCTCTTCTACTTTTTCTGGGTCTATGCGAAATTTTGTTTTCCGTCCTCGATTCTATGGCTGCCAAGGCTTCCACCCACATGTTTCAGAACGGTGGCGATATCAGTCGCCAAGAAATTCAAGCGGCCATTGCTAAAGCTGTTGAGCTTAGGGCTCTTCATGCCGCTCTTATGCAAGGAAGTAGCCCTTCTAATGTTCGATTCCCTTCGGCTTCTCCTGTTTCTCAGGCTGCTTCTCAATTCTCTGCGCAAGATTACCCTGTTTTTACCCCTGTGAGTTTAACTTCTACACTCTTTTATGCGAATCATTGTTCTTCTTTTTAAGTTTTGCTTTTCAATTTTGGAATTTCTTGATTTTATTATGATTTATGGATCTTATTTGCATCATTCACACAGATTAGCATTTATGGTTAGCATTTAATGCCTTTTTTTCTTGAGTCGAGGACATTTTTAGGATCACCATCCTTCTCTTTCACATTCTTCTCCGTCATTTTCTAGTTGGTTTATTGAGGATTTTGAAATTTTGGGTATGCTTTGGTGGCTGTGTACGAAATGATCTAACCTAACAAATACATTTATGAGGGGTTAACTGTCAGTCAAACTAGAGACATGTGTTTGGTGAGCAACTAAAAAACATGGGTTTCTGTGAATCTTGAATTTGGAAATCGTTTTTCAGAGTTATGAAGATGAACCGACGAATGGCTACCACCAAGTTCCGATGAGATTTGGGACTTTTTCAGAAACCTGGGATGAGTATGGATTAGGAGGTGGAGGAAATGAAGATGAAACAGTTTTATCTGATTATAGGAAGGAGATTTCAAAAGGGTTGGGTTCTGATTTCGCAAATTCTGAACCCCATATTTGTCCTGCTGAAGAACACAAAGCTCTCACTGGATCTGCAGTTCAAACATCACCTGTGAATGATTACTTCAAATCATCCAGGAGGAACAGTTTGGGGGACTCCAAATCAATTTCTTCGTGCAATCGCTGCAGGCCTGCAACTATCACAAAGGAGAGTGATAATGCAGCAAAGAACAGCAGGCTTTCGAACACCATAGTGCCATTGACAGATTCCCACTTGGCAACACAATCACAACCCAAAAGCCGGGGAGTGATTTCGTGGCTGTTTCCACGGTTAAAGAAGAAGAACAAGAATGAGAATTCCCCAAACAGGACAGAGTCAGAGGATGTCTCTCAGATTTTTAAGGATTTGGGGATAGTGTCAATTGAAACATTGAAGAAAGAATTGATTGAGGCAAATGAGACGAGAGATGCTGCGTTGATGGAGGTGGGTGAAGTGAAGTCGTCTTTAGGTGAGCTGAGGCAGAAGCTGGAGGGGTTAGAGAGTTACTGTGAGGAGCTAAAGAGAGCTTTGAAGCAAGCCACAAATGCAAGAGATCTCCAAACTGTTACCAATTTGCCAAAGAAAATAACATTGAGTGCAGGGACGAACGGTGAGAATCAAATGCCAGTGAGTGAGGAAGTAATGGTGGAAGGGTTCTTACAGATAGTATCAGAAGCAAGGCTATCAGTAAAGCAATTCTGCAAGACACTTGTAAGCCAGATTGAAGAAACTGATAGCACCCTGATGGAGAATTTGAACGCACTTCTTCAACCTTACAAGTTAGCTCTAAACTCCAAGTACTCAAGAGCTGTTTTGTACCATTTAGAGGCTATTATCAATCAGGCACTGTACCAAGATTTTGAGAATTGTGTGTTTCAAAAGAACGGCTCCCCCAAGCTGTTAGACCCTCAACAAGATCGGGAAGCGAAGTTCTCGTCGTTCGTGGCGCTACGAAATCTCAGCTGGAATGAAGTGTTAAGGAAGGGAACAAAGTACTACAGTGAAGAGTTCAGCAAGTTTTGTGATCAAAAGATGAGCTGCATAATCACAACACTGAATTGGACAAGACCATGGCCAGAGCAACTGCTTCAAGCATTCTTTGTAGCTGCTAAATGCATTTGGCTGCTTCACTTGCTGGCCTTCTCATTCGATCCACCACTTAAGATCCTGAGGGTGGAAGAGAACAGAAGCTTTGATCCGAGTTACATGGAAGACATGTTTGCAGAGAGGCAGAGAAATGGCCCGAGTCGGGTTAAGATCATGGTGATGCCAGGGTTTTATGTAGAAGACAGAATTTTAAGATGTAAAGTTGTTTGCAGGTATAAGTCACCTGCTTAAGGTATGTGGAGATTGTTCTTATATGTATAAATAAGAATGGGTGTAGAAAATCAATCAAATTTAGTGAAATCTTTGCTTCTGTGTTCCAATTATATTTGCTTTGTTAATTCATTAGCTACATTTTTATATGTATATGATATCAAATTAAACTGCTTTCTGAAATTAGTCGGATATCTCATTTGGAGTTACAAATGTTATTAGAGTCGGGTACGAGCAGTATGCTACTAAGGATGTGATGTCCCACATTGGTTGGGTAGGAGAACAAATCACCCCTTATAAGGGTGTGGAAACCTTCCCCTAGCAGACGCGTTTTAAAACCTTGAGGGGAAGCCCGAAAGGGAAAGCCCAAAAAGGACAATATCTACTAGCGGTGAAACTTCTCCCTAGTGGATGCGTTCTAAAACTGTGATGAATCGATCCAACCAGACATTACCTACTAAGACGACCTTGAACTGTTTACATATGTATTTAGAGAGCTTTCTTATGAACTTCAAGAGCCTTTTTATAAGACAACTCTTCAACTTTATCTTATAAGGATACATTTTGAGTGTGTATTTAAAACAACCCGTGAGAGTATGGTGATTTTAATCTCGACCCTTAAAGAAAGGAACATATACCAACTATTGTTGAGTTAGGCTCGTGGTGGGTGTAGTAAAATTTATTAAAGTACAACACAACTAGCTAATACAGGTGTTCCATTGAAAATTATTTGTATTTCCTAATCTTAAAATCAACGCCCACTCCATGTCTGATGTAAGAGACACCAAGATATTTACGTGGTTATGAGAGAAGAAGTTTCCGTACTCCCCCAGTATCAACCAATCACTAATAATCAAAGTGTTACACGTGAATACCTCACTATCACACTACAAAGACTCTCACCAAAATATCACTAAAGAAATACACAAAACTCCCTCAAATTCCAATATCAACAACCTTGCAGACAAGCCCATTATACAGGGACATTGTTTGGATCATCAATCAAACGTTATGGAATTAAATAAGATTAATATTAAAATGGGTACAAAATTAATAACCAAATTAATAATATTCTTATTTAATCCAGCGTTATAAGAGTTAATACTAAATTAAATAAAAAAAGTTGGATTTGAATTTAGTCAGAGAAAACAAAATTTAAACACGGCACGCTGGGTGTGACACCGGGCTTTAATCTTGAATTTTATACTCAGGCAGGCAGGCAGGCAGGCAGGCAGGCAGTGCTGATTGTGACCCGTGATGCGTACTCACGTAAGGCCCACATTCATACGCACATCCATTCATATCATCTTCTTTTTGTTCCACATACCAATGGAATGACATGAAAACAGCCATTTCCCCCCTTCTTTCCTCTCTGGCACAATTTATACCTTTCCATATATTCATTTCCCCCCATAAATTACATATTTTCATTGAGTTGGGTTTCCATATAAACGACCCACTTCAGAAACTTTGGAGACAAACCATCTGAGTATCATCTATGGGCGATGGAAAACAGAGCGTTGTGCTATTCCCCTTCATGGGGCAGGGCCATATCATTCCATTTCTTGCTTTAGCCCTCCATATCGAGCAAACAAACAGCTCTGACTACGCCATTTACTTTGTGAACACTCCCTTGAACGTTAGGAAGCTCAAATCTTCACTTCCTCCAAATTCTTCCATTCGTTTTCTTGAGATTCCTTTCTCAAGCATCACCCATGGCCTCCCACCCGCGTCTGAAAACGCTGATACCCTTCCTTATCACCTTGTCATGCGTCTTTTCCAAGCTTCCGCTTCCCTTGAGTTCAAATCCTCTTTCAAGGAAGCCATTCATAATCTCACAATTGACAACCATGGCCGCCCTCCGCTCTGTATCATCTCCGACATCTTTCTTGGTTGGACTGCAACTCTTGCTAAACAACTCGGTGTGTACCATGCAATTTTTAGTGGTGCAGGTGGTTTTGGCTTGGCTTGCTACTACTCTCTCTGGTTCGATCTTCCTCACCGGAAGGTTGCCACGGACGAGTTCTCTCTGCCTGATTTTGAAGAAGCCTCGATTGTTCTCCATAGGACCCAGTTGCCGGCCAACATTGCGGAGGCCGACGGTGAGGACGATGGGTCGATTTTCCATAGGGAAAATTTATCGGCGTGGGTGGATTCTGATTGGTTGCTTTTCAACACGGTTGAGGAGTTTGATCAAATTGGGTTGTCGTATTTCCGGCGTAAATTTCCCGGTGCAATTGTTCGACCAATCGGCCCACTTGTATTGGAATTAAAAAGCCGAGATCGTATCGGCAATACAGCCGGAGAAGTAACAAGAGAAGCCATCCTCAAATGGTTGGATTCAAAGCCATCGAACTCTGTTTTATACGTCTCTTTCGGGTCGATGAACACGATCTCCGCCTCACAAATGATGCAATTAGGCAAAGCATTAGAGGGCAGCGGCAAGAATTTCATCTGGGTAGTTCGGCCTCCAATTGGGGTGGACGTAAACTCAGAATTCAAGGCAGAGGAATGGCTGCCGGAAGGATTCGAAGAGAGAAACAAAGCTTCAGGGAGGGGGCTATTGGTGCAGAAATGGGCGCCGCAAGTGGAAATCCTGTCGCACAGAGCAGTATCGGCATTTTTATCGCACTGTGGATGGAATTCAGTGATGGAATCGCTAAGCCAAGGGGTGCCAATGTTGGGATGGCCGCTAGCAGGAGAGCAGTTCTTCAACGTGAAATTTCTGGAGGAGGAGGTGGGGGCTTGCGTGGAGGTGGGGAGAGGAAAGCAGAGCAAAGTGAAGAGTGAGGATATTGAAAGGAAGATAAAATGGGTGATGGAAGAGACAGAGAAAGGGAAGGAGATGAGAAGAAATGCAGAGAAAGTGAAGGAGACAATAGACAAGGCGTGGAAACATGGGAATGGATCCTCTGTTAAATCAGTACATGACTTTCTGACCGCCGCCGCCAAACAACTCATTGTTTAAGCTTTTAATTTTAAGGTATCATGATGATACGCTACAATAAGAACACATTAAATCCAAGTACTTTTATTATTATTATTATTATGGTTATGGGTCAGAATTCGTATATTGTGAGGCCCAGCCGCAACAAAATCAGGAACAGAAAACAATACCCATTTGGGTATCACGGAGGCCCAGTTGATGGTTTATGGACTGTTTTCCGATATCATCCCTGAAGCCGTCAATAGCATAGCATTGATGCGCCATAGCCGCCGGTGTCCTCACCAGTCTTCTTCTTCTTCTTCTTCTTCTTCTTCTTCTTCTTCTTCTTCTTCTGTGGTGGCGTCAGGAGCAATGCAAATGAAATGATGATTATGTATTGTTTTAGAATAAAAAGGGTAATGAAATAAATGTTGAAATTGTCAAAAGAAAACAGAGTTTAATTATGTTTAATAGGGGAGGGGGTTGTGTTGTGTGAGGGGAGGTGGTGCAAAGGGAGTGAGGGATGGGTTAGCAGCGCAGGTGGGTATGCAAACCAAATGAAATCGACCACAAAAATATAAGAATGAAATGAATTAAGTAAATTAAAAACAGAGCCTCACTATCACTCTCTTCTCTAATACACAGAAACGCAAACAAACCCATCGTATAAAGTCCCGATTCAGAATTCAATTCATCCTCTCTTGTTTTTTTTTTTTTTTTTGTTTTTTTTTTTCGATAATTATTTATAAAAAAAAAAAAAAAAAAAAAAAAAAAAAAACGAAAAGAAGAGAGGAAAGCCCTTTTGGATTCATTATTATTTTTTGAATTCAATCCTCATAAACCCTAAATTCGAAATGGGAATGATGACGTGAGGAGGGGTGGCTACGGACATGGTTGAGCAACGCGAAACCAACACCAAACCATGGGGAACGCTGGAGGAGCTCTTGCTCGCTTCCGCTGTTAATCGTCATGGCACCACCAGTTGGGAGTCCGTCGCTATGGAAATACATAATCGATGCTCTCAATCCTCTTCTTCTTTAACTCCCCAAGATTGTAGGATCAAGTTCCACGACCTCAAGCGCCGATTCCTCTCGCAAAATGACATCGATTCTGATTCTACCTCCCTTATGCCTATGCTTGACGAGTTGAGGAAGATTCGGGTGGAGGAGCTCCGTCGCGATGTTCAACGTCGGGATGTTTTGATCGTGTAAAATTCTTGCTCTTCCACTCAGAGATCTGACGCCGACTGATTGCTGGGTTTAGAGATCTGAAGATGTTTCCCCCTTTTTGTTTGTGTCGACAGGTCATTGGAAATGAAGGTGAAGCGGTTGGAGGAGGAGAGGGAACGGAGTTTCAACGAACCCGATGGGGGACCGGATCTGGACGTGAACGCCGTCGACACCAACCTCTGTCCCCTTAATCCCACGCCCTCCGGCGACGACTCCGACGATCGCGAGAACCGATCCCTGGACGAATCCAATTCCACAAGTAGAAAAGAGGAGGGTGTTGGACAGAACGGCGTGGTTCGGGAGAGGCCGATATCCGAAACAATGAAAATCACAAAAAAGAAGGAAACCGGGGCGGCACGAACCGGGGATGAACCGGAGGCAGAAAGAGAAAAGGAGACTGCAGCGGGAGGAGGATATAAACGACGGGAGAAAAAAGAAAGAAATTGGGGGAATTCGAAGGGGAAGGCGTCGGCGGTGGGCGATTCGAACGAGGCGTGGGAATCGGTGAGCGAGTCGAAGCAAGAAGGGAAAGAGGGGGCGGTGGCGAAGCAGCAGAGCAGCGATGTACAAAGCTCAGCCGGTTTGTCTCAGAGGAAACGGTGTCGTAGCAGAGGAGGAAATGGAACTAGCAGCGGCGAAGAGCCCGAGGTATCTCCCGCCAAGCCCAAGCCCAAGCCCAACTCCAAGTCCAAGCCCAACCCCAAGCCCAACTCCAACCCTGCAGCCGTCAAATCTGAGCCGTTGCTCAAATTTCTGGAGATCATTCGCTCCCATCGGCTTGGCTCTGCCTTCGAACGCCGCCTACGGAGCCAGGTACGTTCGCCCCATTTTCCTATTTTATATCAATTATAATAAATAAAATAATAAAAAGGAAAAAGGAAAAAAGGGAATGTAGAAAAAGTAACGTGTAAAGAAGGAATCACCCATAATTCATCATCCTCAAATAAGTCCAGGTGGATGTGAAATCCACGACTTTGTGCTTGGGGGCGCGTGTCGTAGTCGTAGGACGTAGAAGGACTTTTTTGTCATTCACGCTTAGAAAACGAGGGTATTTTGGTCCATAAGCATTCAATTGATACTTTTTTTTTGTCATTCACCCTTCCGTTACTTCAAACACTGCCAAAACAGCGTCGTTTAACCTTCAAATTGAAATTACTTCGCTGCCCCAATCGCTAGATCAAGTCTAGTCAGTCATTGGCGGATGGCCCGAAAGTTAAATATGGGTAAAATAGTAAATGTGATCATTGCTATTTCTATTAAATTTTTTTTTTTATCATTCTAAACAATTAATATTTTTTAATGACATACCTGGCGGTTCAGAAATATCCCAGCCGTTCATCTCTCAAACCGTTTCCGGTTCGACGAGATGGACCTATATCCCGGTTTGAATCCAGTCTGTCCGTACGGTTCAGAACGCTTTCCTAAACCCTTCTCCATCGGCGGCGAGTGGACCCTCTCTTTAATTATCCATTGTTTTAATTGTGGCAGGAATCGGATAGATACAAAAAATTGATTCGGCAACACATCGATCTGAGAACGATTCATTCGAGAGTGGTGAAAGGTGCCTATGCGGATTCAATTCACCGGTTCTTCCGAGATCTCCTCCTCCTCTTCAACAATGCCGTCATTTTTTTCCACAGATCTTCCCCCGAAAATGGTGCCGCAGTGAAGCTTCGAGCTCTCGTGTTGAAAGAAATGAAAGACAGAATACGAAAGCCCCAACCCCCCATAGTTACAAAACCAAAACCCAAGCAAGAAGCGGATGTGTCATCGTCCAAGCCCAGCAAGCCATCTACTACCATGGTGGTGTGTCGCAAACGAGATTCTGTTTCTCAGATATCGGATGTGGGAGGCAAAAAATCGGAGAATAATTCAAGAGAGGGTGAAGGGAAGAGGAAGGGCAATGATTGTTCGGAGATAAAAATTTACGAGAAGGGTACATGGAAGAAGGGTTTGAATTTGAAAGAGAGGGGAAGAGCGGGAGTGGGTAATTCAGGGGCGAGAAGCTGTAGAACAACGACGAACAAAAAGAATGGGGAAGTGAAGCACGAATACGGAGGGAACGAATTGAGCTCTCACGATGGGATGGGAGTTCGAATAGAAAAGAAAGAGAAAGAGAAAGAGAAAGAGAAAGAGAAAGAGAAAGGGACGAAGAAGAAGCAAGTGGCTGTGAGATTCTTGAAGAGAATGAAGCAGAATTCTCCAAGCGAAGCCACGGACGAAGATGGCGATGGTTCAGAGGATGAAAGTTTAAAAGAAGAGAAGGAGGAGGAGGAGGAGGAAGAAGAAGAAGAGGAAGAAGAAGAAGAGGAAGAAGAAGAAGAAGAAGAAGAAGAAGAAGAAGAGGAGGAGAAGAAGAAGAGGAAGATGAAGAAACAGAATGAAGGGAAAAGAGAAAGGGGAAGGCGGAGTGGAGGAGGAGGAAGAGGAGGGGGGAGAGGGAAGAGAGGGGTGGGGAGGCCGCCAAAGAAAGCTGAAACAGTGAGCGTAAAAAGGCAACAGAGGGAGGAGGTGGTCGGAGGGAGTAAACCCCGAAAGCGTTCAAGGAGATAAAAGATCATTATTATCATTATTGATTCTTAAATGTACAACAATGTAAACTATTTGACTCTTTTTTTTTTTTTTTTTTTTTTTTTTCCATTTTCTTTAGCAGCAGCTTACATTAGAAACAGAGGCAGTGAGAGAGGAGAGCGGGAGGAAAACAGGGGAGTGGGTGGGGACTGACTGACACAAGGAAGAACCATTCTTTATTATTCTTTTTTGTGTTTCCTTTTTGGTTTGCATAGGGAATTTTGTGGGTGGCAATTCATATATACATAAATATCCTCAGATTAAAGAATTCTTTGGAATTGGGAAGCTTGATTCTGTTGTTGAAATTGAAGTAAGTGGAGTTCAGCTAAGGTTGGCATGACCCATTTCCACGACAGCCTGGGCCTGGTGTCCAACTGATGTTGAACTTAAAAAGAGTTTCAAGTTTGAGAGGGGAATCATGTGACTGACTCGCATGACACCCATGTGAACCAAATCATAAATTAAACAATAATCTTCTTTCTTCAAACGCTACACACAACCCAGATCAGATCAGATCAGATCAGATCAGATCTGCAAGCACACCCTCCCCACGCCGACTATGAAAATCCCTCTGCTCTGTTTCTTCGCCTTCATCATTCTCATCTTCATTTCCGTTCCTTTTCCAATGGGATTCCGCACTCACGAATCCGCTCGTCTTCCCACGCCCCGAATTGAATCCAGAAGACTGCTGCTGCTGCTCTCCTCACTTTCCTCCTTCTCCACCAACCGGAACAAGACCAACACCGGCAGCACAGGGTCTAAATCTGCAGACGCCACAAGCCTGAGGGTGGCGCCGCCGAGCAAATCCAATCCCACGCAGAACAAGTAATGCATTGCCTGCCCACTTAGTTCTTTTTGTTGTTGTACAAACATGTTAAGAGTGAGAAGTGAAAGAGTAGGTTCAACCAAAACCCTTCTCTTTCAAAATTTTTGCACTTCTGTTTTTTATATACAGATTATTATTATTCATAAACAGATATGAATTGATTTCTGTGTTGTTGCATACTGTCTTATAATTATGGGAACTGTTGAATGCTACATTTATTTATTTATTTATTTTTATTTATCTTTCATTGGAAATGTTTGGAAAAAAAAGTACGTAAATTTTGATTTGGGGTCGCATTTTATATTTAAGTAACACAAAATAATAAATATATTTGACCAAATAAACTAAAAACGTCAATTCCTCAATGGACTAGTCAACTAACACATTTCTAAAACCAAACTCAAATCTAATTTATTTAAATACTTTTTTTTTTTTTTTTTTTAATTAGTTTACAAATGGGTTCCTAATGTTTATTTTAAATATCTATGTAACAACTATCATTTCTAGACAAAATTAGAGCTACTACGATGTGTATGAAGTAATTATATCATGAATTTATAAACAATGAAATATGTTCGATGCCATAGACAAACTTAAGATCTACAAATTAAAATGCAACAACCCTAATCCAAGTTTCATGATTAAAATGCAACAACCCTAATCCAAGTTTCATGATTTTTAACACGCCATCGCCGTCAACGCCTAAAATATAATAGTAGTACAATACTGAAATATTTTAAAAAATATTCGGTAAGTGACTTCACTATTGGGATTAGCCTTATAATCTTAGGCGTCAAGTAAATTGGATGTGTATTTACTATTGTACGAACGATTAACACGTGACTTCAATAATGAAAATAATTTTAATTAGTGTAAAATTGATAAGAATCGTAGTTGGTAATTGGAAGTGTAATAAAGAGGAATAATGTGAGCATCGGCGTGAGCAATTAATTTGGTTGCAGTCTTCCGGGTCCTCGTTTACCAAGAAATCCCTGGCTTTGTTCTTGCTTCACCCTCCCCCAACTCCCCAACTCCCATTCCACACGCTTCCCAGTTTTGCCAAATCGTCATCTGCGTCGGCTTCTGCTTCTGCCTTTGGTGCTTTGCCCATTGCCATTGTCGAATCTTCCTCTCTGCTTCTTCCTTTTCGTTTACTTCTTCTCCACTCTTGATTTTCCTCACCTTTTGCTTTCCTCTAAATCTTATTTCCCTTCCTCCTTCCATCGGAAAATCTCCCAGATGTGTTTCATGCTGCTACCTTCTCGCTCATAACAGGTTTCCTTCACTCTCTCCTCTCGATTTACCCCCATATTTGTTTTGTTTTCTTTTCTCTTTATTGCGTTTTTTTGACTCTCGAGCTCCAAGATTCCAGTGGGGTTTGATTACTTTTATATTTTCTGTTGCCCTGCTTCGGATCTTACTCTTCTCCACTTGACAGATTGTTTGAGGTCTCTTTTGTTACCTCAACCCACCATTACGGATCTTTGTTGGGGTTTGGTCGTCTTTAACCTATGCATTCTGGACATAAATGTTTCAATGTATACAGATTACATATAGAATTTTTCACCTCTTGGACAGCTAAAATCATGTAGCAATACTTGTTTTGTCACATATTTAGTTCATTACTTGTCTGATTTGATGTCCCAACACTTCTTTATATGCATCACCGAGCTTGAGTGTATTTGACTTTTCTTTTAGTTGAACTTGAACCTGAATAAGAAAAAGCCCTTAGTTTGACAGTAGATTTCTATTGTTCATTGTATTTGTAAGCAGATAACTTTTGATTTAGTTTCGCCACTGAAGTTTCATGTTGTAATCTTTATTTGTTAACTTGAAAAGCGATATAGTTGGTGATCTTATGTTGTAATCTTTATTTGAAGTTTCACTCTTTTATTCGTTTTTCTACATGTCGCAGTAAGCTTTTATGCACGAGTTTTTGTTGAAAATTGTATAACTATGGGTAGAGGAAGAGGGAAAGGAAAGAAATCCATCATAACCAGTCTTGAAGATTCAACAATTGGTGAGGAAGAGAAAATTTCGTCGCAGAAGCAAAATGGAAGTGCAGAACAGGCACAAACAGATGAAATCAAGGAAGAAGAGCTTGGAAGAGTAGAAGCCATAGATGAGGAAGGTAAGACTGATCCTGGCAAAGTGATTGAAAATCCAAATCCAGCAGAAACTGGGAAGAAGAGGAAAAGGAACTCTTCAATGAAGGAGAAAATGGGTTTAGTTAATGATGCAAGCTGTAAGGGTACCCAAACAAGCATTGTCCAAGTCAAGTCTAATGGATTCCGGCATCATGGAAGCAGGCGAAAAAGCAAGCCACGTCGAGCTGCTGAAGCAGTTGTTGAATGCAGATAAATATTTGGTTGATTATTGGAACATCCGTCCCTTTTGTGGGGTGAAACATGGTAATATCTGGTGTCCTGTTTCTGTTAATGCTGATTTTTCTCATTTCAATTTTTGTTACTGCCCAATTTTGATACCAAAAGTGGGACTAAAAGTTCTTAGCCCTTTTTCTTGTAGTTCCTGATACTGTTACTGTCACAATTCATATCTATTTCTCCTTTTGGTTGGATTAGCTTTTAAATGGAAACACTACAAGGAACCCCTCTTGCCGTCACACCGGGCTCTGAATATGGCTTCAAAATTTGATAAGGCCCCACCCCAGCACCATGTCTGTTTTTCAATGTGGGATTCCCATTCCTTTCATCAATGATCTCTTCCAATTTTTTCAGTTTCCTGCTAAACTTCTCAAATGCTTCCTTTATAACAGGCTCATCACCCCATGCTGGTTCCATGTCCGCTCCCAAATACTCCTCATCTCTTGAATGACTTGACAATATATTCAGAATGAACAGAAGTATGTTTGCTTGAATCTGTGTAGGAAACGTGTCTAGAAACACGTTTTCTGGATTTTCAAGGAAGTACTTCCAGAGTGTTGAGTTAGGTTCCTCTGTGGGTATGTTGAGTCGAGTAAGACTGGGTCGAATTGGGTAATAACTCGTAAAAGGATATTGTCCGAAGTTGACTGCGGCGTGGTGGCCAGAAGTAACCCATATGATGGTTGTGACAATATGAATGAGGTCTTTAGGAGTGTTGAGGATTGGCCACCATGGTTCGTCCTTCTTATCTCCATGGCCCACTTCTCTAATCTCTGTCCACCAGGCTTGAAGTTCTCCATCTGAATTGACAGGACTTGGGTCTGGATAGTAGTGATTCACATATTCTGTTACCCATTGTTTGATGGCATCCCAAAGGATTAGGCCATCATTGGCAAAAGGGTAGTCTTCAATACTCAACTTTAATCCGTGAGGTGCATTTGGATCTTCAACAGCCAATCCCCTGTTTTAATTCAAATGGTTAAGTAAAAGTTGTATAAGAAGAATACATTTGTTTAAAGGATTTACCTGTGAATTAAGTCGGCAGGTAAAGCTTCTAAGTTGAATTGCCATTGTTTCTCATAGACCAAGGAACTGATTTCCATAGAATATTTTCCTGGTGAGAAAATGCTCTCAATCAGTCCTTCCACATTGATAAGAGTTTCGCGAGCAACTGCATTGATCGCCATGGTGTGTCGAAAATGGGGATGCAAAAGTCTATAAATTGGATGCATTGCACTTAGTTGTCTATGTGTAGCAATAACGTAAGGTTTCACACAGCAATGAGTTCTAAGCCAGTGGCTAACAAGTTGGTGATAACCAGAGTCATGGGCAAGAACATGAGCTTTGGCAATCCTCCAAAGCCAGAGGCCATAGGCATCCCAACATGGCGTGAAAACGTCTTTCCACTGTGGTTTGTCGTCAATTGGTGGCCTACTGAGCTCAATAGCCAGTGGCCTTAAAGTGTTGTCCGGGTTCAAGAAAAATAATGTCCTTGATCCGTATAGTGTTCTTCCTTTAAGCTCTCGCACCTTTGCTACATACGGTATGAACAGATCGTGATAGTCTAGTAAAAATAGCTTCCTCTGTTTCACTGCCTGCACCCCCACAACATTCAAAATTTTAGACCGAAAACGAATTATAAATCGTTTTGATCCTTGAGCATATACAAACACACACCTCATCAATTGTCATGAATCCTTTGATTTGTTGCTCAACTATTTCATCAGTGATTGCTGATTCAGGAGAACCATAAATAGATGGCTCAAGCTTACTCTTCAATGGCCATTCCTGGACACAATTTTCTCAATCATTAAAGCTTTATGCTACAAGGGTTGAGCCCAGAATCCATGGATTACTGTAAAATTATTGTTATACCGTGACGAGCCTTATGCTATAAGGGTTGAGCCCTGCAAGGGTCTGTCTAGCAAATTCCTCGTCTTTAAACCAAAAGAACTTGTCTCCTGAATAACAATGAAGAAGAAGATCAATTACATTGAATTAATTTGTTAAGAGATTTTAATTACACGATGCTTCAAAGTTCTTACCATTATTGGATGTTTGAGAAGAATCTAAGAGTAGGATACCCATGAGTGTTGGAAGAAAAGAATTGAACTTCCATGTGTGTTTAGAAAGACAGCACTGTTTGTCTGTGCCGATGGTGTCCAAAGCTGGTAGGAGGGCAGACAACATGGAATGAAGTGCCTTTGTTAATGGGTTTTCTTGTATCATTGGTATTGAGAATGCTTCGTCTCGAGGCACATAAAACTCCGGACTTTTCACTTCTGACGATGGATCTACAGTTTTTTCAAGTATATGTAGGTTAGAATCATCCATATCTGTTAGGAATTACGACTCTCCACAATAATATGATATTGTCTACTTTGAGCATAAGCTCTCATAGCTTTACTTTGAGCTTCCCCAAAAAGCCTCGTACCAATGGAGATGTATTCCTTAATTATAAACCCACGATCATTCCCTAAATTAGCCAATGTGGGACTCTCCCAACAATTTTCAATGGTATGTGGAAGACCAAATAAAAGAAAACCTGTTTGAGTGCGTGGACGTCCAGTCCTACAGCGTCGAGGATAAGGATGTTGTTTTCCACCAAGCACGGGTCTTTTATACTCCTCGCCTTTGTCGGGATTTCCTAGGTCATTGTAGACATCATAATCATATATCCTTTGGTGCTTCTCGCGCTTCCTAAGCTCTTCTAGTCTGAGTCTCTTTAGCCCGTCTGGTGTCTTTGGTGGCAAGTATGACTAACATGATGAACCATAGTTAGAGTTTGATCTCATTAAAAATGGTAAGAAAGAATCCATGCAAAGGAAAGTGTTTGCTTAGAGATTACCTTAGTGGTGAAGAAGATTCTCCTATCGTTGCATTGAGCTTTAGAAGTGATCCAAGAATTGCATGAGAAGTGAAGAGGGCCAGTTGGAATGCCATGGATCACAATGTCCTTAAGGAACACCTCTTTCTTATGCATATTCTCAACCAAAACCGCTCCAATTGGGCCAAAGTCTGCTGGAATGACGAAGCTTATCTCGTAAATTATCTCATCGTCCTCTCTCTTCACTTTCTCCTCATACGCTTTCATTCTTCCCTTCTCTAATCCCGTTGCTAAATACAAAAAAAGTTCATTCAAAACCAAATCACATAAAGAGGAAGATAGTAAGATAGTGTCTCTTACATACTTCCCAAGGCTACCGCTAGCAAATATTGTCCTCTCAAAGCTTTTTATTTTGAGTTTTCCCTCAAGGTTTTTAAAACACGTCTATTAGGGAGAGGTTTCCACACCCTTGTAAAGAGTGTTTCCCTTCAAGATTTTTCAAACACGTCTGCTAGGGGGAGGTTTCCACACCTTTATAAAGAATGCTTCTATAATGGCCTAGACCCACCGCTAGCAGATATTGTCCTCTTTGGATTTTTCTTTTCGGGCTTTCCCTCGAGGTTTTTAAAACGCGTCGGTTAGGGAGAGATTTCCACACCCTTATAGAGTGTGTTTCGTTCTACTCTCCAACCGATGTGAAATCTCACAACTTCGTTCTCCTCTCCAATCGATATGAGATCTCTCTCACATCTTAATTAGTTAACGTAACATTCCAACGAACCTCAACAAACATGATTATAAATATAAAATAAGGCAATAATAATTGAGAAGACGTACAGGGATCCATGTCAGCACTAAGAAGCTCCAAGGCAAGTACTTTGCTCCGCCTATTAATGATATCATGAAGCCTTCCTATGAACCCAAACTTTGGAAAGAGCTGGTGGGTGGGCCGTTGGACAGTAGTAACCACAGCTTTGGTATAAACAGGGGACTGGATTGAAGGCACAGACACATGCACAGCGGAGGGCTTAATGACATTGGGAGAAGTGAAGCGAAGGGGAGAAGCAGCAGTTGGTGTGAGGCTGTGTTGCAATGAGACACATGCATCAGCATTACCAGGAAGCCATGGTTTCTGATAAAGCAACCAGATGGCCTGGTTGGAGCACCTGTAATGTAATGGAGGGTGGTTCAGCATTTTACTCACTCTTGCAGTGAAAGAAAGAGAGGACTGAATGAAGGAAATTGTGAGCGAGTGAGTGTGATATATAATGAATTACAAGTACAAATACAAGTTTATGATGCACCAATGGTTAGTAGCTACAAATCTGTACTGCATCCAGACAGTCACGTCTCTTACCTCCACCTCATGTCTACATGTTTTTAAAACATGATTTTCCTTTTCAAATGGTCACATCTCCACAACTTCCCCAACTTGAGTTAAATGCCTGCCAATTCCATCGACCATATTTTACATATGCTATATGAAAAAGAACATTCGTCTATCGTAAATATTTCAAAACTACTATGAAATGTGTTGGGAAAAGACATTTATGACCTTAAAGTTCTTGATTTATTATTCTCGACTCTTAGCAGAACAGCTTGGATTCCTATGAATCGGACAATCTTGGGCTAGTTTCTCTTGCAGCCCTACCATGTACGTATTAAGGACTTGGAGATATCATATTCGAATTAGACCACTCTCATCTGCCAACCTATGTTTTGATATTTTTAAGTGTTTTTCGTATGAGAATAGCACAAAACTTGAGTATTGAACTCCTCTTCTTTTTCTCTACTTGATTTCTTCATTTCTTTCTAAATTGATCTGATTTTTCACCATTAAATCATCATAAATTCCATTTATGTTAAAAAATGGAACGCAATTGGAGAGCATGCATGTAGGGATGCGCTTGAGCAGAAATGGAACGCAATATATTGTAGGGGGATTGGATGAGTGGTGTCACAATCGCACTTTTGATGGCAGCGGACTTGTGATTGTGCGGCACTCACTTTCCAACGATAAGTGAGATAAGCCAATTCGTTCTTGCGTCGCCTACGGCCAAGCGACGTATGCTCGAGCCTCTGGCCTCGGTTTTAAGAGAAGGTTTTAGAAAACGAGGGCAGAGAGAGATTTTCGAAAGAGATTTTTTTGAAAGAGACGTTATATAAGCAAACAAGAGAGAAATAACAACGGCTCACAATATATAACCTTGGGTAGGGAGAAATTGACAACTAGTCGTGTCCCCGTATAGTACATTCGGAGGTATTTCATGTCTGACAGGCCTAGACATATATTTTTGAAACGTCTTTCTAGAAATACAAAAAGTAAAACACTAGAATATGAAGAGACATAAGGGGTTGGGTTTGTCGTGGGCATGCGGCCATGGACAACACGCCTTGAACGAGCATGACCGTGACAAGTGGCACTTAATTGGGTCTGAAAAGGCAGCCCAATACATGTATGGATGGGGTGATGAGTATCATCTTTAAGCAACTGCCTATTTGAAGTTTCAATGCATGGGGATTAACAAACCAAAATATTATGTGCTCACTCTCTCCCTCAGCCACATGCATGAAGGCCTCTTTCTTCAAACAACAACCAACATTTATTTTGAACTCTTGATTGCTACATTATTTCAGAGTTCTTCATACTTAATTGCTACATTCTTCATTGATTAAATAGAGATACTATATGGAACTCCTTTTCCAGTCACTCCTGGTCCTGAAAATGGCTTCAAAAGCTCATATGGGGTAACCCCAGCTCCTGTTCTGTTCTTCAAGTTGAAATCAGCATTCCTGTGATCGATTATCAACTCCAATTCTTTCATCCTTTTGTTAAACCTATCAAATGCTGCCTTTATTGCAGGATTATCACCCCATGATGGCTCCATATTCTTCCCAAGATATTCTTCATCCGGAGAGTGACTCGACAGCACATCCAACACTAACATTACCTGTGTTGCTTGATATTGTGAAGGGAAGGCATTTAGAAGAACCTCCTCTGGCTTTTCCAAGAAGCTTTTCCAAAGTGCAGGGTTTGTATCTTCAGTGGGCATGTTCGTTCTAGCTATACTGGGCCTACTTGGGAAGTACCCTGCATATGCATATTGCCCAAAGTTCACGGCTGCATGGTGAGCTGATGCTACCCAAGCAATGTTTGTGACTATATCTATTAAGTCCTGAGGCGTGTTGAGAAGCGGCCACCATGGCTCGTCTTGTTTGTCCGCGTGACCCACAGTTCTAATTTCAGTCCACCATGTTTGGAGCTCTGTGTCAGATGCTACAAGAGATGGGTCTGGATAGTAATGATTCACATACTCTGTGACCCATTGTTTAAGAGCATCCCACAAGATCAAACCATCATTAGCAAAAGGGTAATCTTTGATGTGCAATTTCAGACCATGTGAAGCAGTTGGATCCTCCTCTGCCAATCCTCTGCCAAAAAAAGAAGCGTAAGGTTTTGTGTATCAATTGATTCAAACAAGAGATGTTGAATTGGGTTACCTATGAATTAGATCAGCAGGTAAGGCTTGCAAGTCAAATTGCCATTGAAGATCATAAGCTGTAGAACTCAACTCCATGGAATATTTGAGAGGTGAGAATGTGCTCTCGATTGTCCCACCTGCGTTGATCAGATTGGTACGAGCAGCTGCATTGATCTCCATAGTGTACCGAAAATGAGGATTTAAAAGTCTGTGGATTGGATGCATTGCACTCAATTGTCTATTTGTGGCTATCACATAAGGCTCCACAGCACAATGAGTCCTTAACCTGTGAAACAAACAAACCATCAACCAATTGAGAAAACGGCTTGCAAATCTCCGAAGTTAAGTGGGATATTTACCAATGGCTGACGAGTTGGTGATAACCAGCATCATGGGCAAGAACATGAGATTTGGCGAATCTCCAAAGCCAGAGGTTAGTGGCGTTTTCACTAGGTCCATAAACTCCCTTCCATTGAGGTTTGCCATCCATTGGTGGTCGTGTTAGCTCAATAGCTAGTGGTCTAAGCGTCCCATCTTCATTTAGGAAAAACAATGTTCTTGACCCATAAAGGGTTGTTCCTTTAAGTGCTCTTACTCTTCGCACATACGGCAACAACATGTCATTGTAATCCAAAATAAACAGCTTTTTCTGTTGAATTGCCTGCATCCCATTTGTGCATTTGGAAACATATTATTACAAATGCGATGATGGGAATGAATATGAATCCACAACACACACACATACCTCTTGAACTGTCATTGAGCCAATCTCTTCATCGATCATTTGGGTGTTGAATGCCGACTCGGGAGGACCATAGATTTCAGGATTGAGTTGGCTCATCAATGGCCATTCCTACAACGTTATTCGAGTATATTGATTTTACTGGTCTTAGAGATGATTAAGGAGGGATTTATGTATCATACATACCGTGACCAATTGAATGCTGCATGGATTAAGGCCAGCAAGAGTTTGCCTTGCAAATTCTTCATCTCTTAACCAAAAAAACTTGTCCCCTGTTCATGTAATCAACGTAAGAATAATTACAGAGCAAGAAGTTGAAGAAACAGAGTGAAAAACAGAGTGCGCTCACTGTCCATGGGTTCAGGAGATTGAAAGCGAAAGAGAAATTGTCCAGTCTCAGAGAGGAATTTGAAGATCCAAGGTAAGAGATCTTTGAGAGAGGTGGTGGATTCAAGAGGCGGCAAATTGAAGCCATCAACATCAAAAAGTGCATCGACTGCCTTGAAGTTGGGAAATCCAGTGTTTTGATTAAAATGTACTTGAAGTCTGGGTATGATTGCTCGTAACACAGATAATAGCGTGGATGCATTGAAAACTCCTTGCTTTAAATCAGAGAATGTCTCGTCTCGTGGAACGTATATGCTCCCAGTTGCCCTTTGCTCCGAATTTGGATCTGCATTATGGGTAGATTAGTGTTTGGTTTATTGTTGTCATTAGTATAAGTGGCAGTGTACCTGTTTTGGTAGGTGGACGACCGGTTCTACAACGGCGAGGATAAGGGCGTTCAGTGCCACCAAGAACTGGTCTTTTGAGATCTTCACTTTTGTCGGGATCTCCGAGGTCATTGTACACATCATAGTCATAAATTCTGTCGTAACTTTGACGCTCTCCAGTGCCATTGCCTCGTAAATTGACGAGCTCTGTTTCCCTCATGGATCTAAGCCCAGCCGGCGTCTGCGATGGCAAGTATGACTATGCCCAGAAAAGGGGAATTGTGTTAGATGGTGAGGAAAATGGGTTAAGTGGGTTGAAAGGGGGTGACAGACCTTGTCGGTGAAGAAGACTCTGTTTTGGGTGGGAACCAGAGTCTTGGGTTGAACCCATGAGTTGCAGGTGACGATCAAGGGACCGGAAGCAAGGCCATTGAGCTCAACCTCTTTAACGAACATCTCCTTTTCATTGTGGTTTTCAACAATCACAGCTCCTATATCTCCAAAATCTGCTGGAACTTCCAAACTCGCCTCGTAAATTTCCTCCAACACGTCTTCACTAATCAGCTTTGCTTGAACTGTAATCGGCGGCTTCTCCAACCCAGTTCCTGAAATTGTATAAAAGAATATAAATGTTAACTTGCTTTTGAAATATGAACTCAAAATGAACAAAGATCATGCATAAACGATGTGTTAACTTACTGGGATCGACGAGTATGCTGGCGAACTCGAGTTTGAGCAACTTATCGAGGGCCTTGCTTTCCATGAGAAGTGTGGACGAAGTGATTTCTCCAGTGATCTTCTTGACAATGACTTTTGTGAGAACGCTGGTGGTGGGTTCGGCGACAGTGGTCAAGGCTGCTTTGATTTCACGGGACACGAGTCTAAGGCGGCCATTGCTGATGCTCTTGGCCTTCTGCTTATTCCCGGGATTGTTCCAAAAAGGAAAAGAAACTCCGGCGTTGATGCCACGACCCAATGATGGCCTCTGCAAATGGCAGAGGGTCGCCGGAGCCACTCGTGTGGCACACTCAACGCCTTGAGATTTCAACATCTTTTCCTCCTTTTCTTTCAAACAGTACGTGTATTGGTGTGAGTTTAGCTCTGCAATTCGAGGCCTTTATATAGAAAAAAAGCATCACCTAGTTGCTGCTTTTAAATTACGGTGTTGCCCTCCACTAACTTCTACCTTACGAATCACGACTCTCCACAATGTATGATATTTATGTGTTAGGAATCACGACTCTCCACCATATATGATATTTGTCCACTTTGAACATAAACTCTCATGGATTTGCTTTGAGCTTCCCCAAAAAACCTCGTACTAATAGAGATAGTATTTCAATCACTAAATTAACCAATGTGTAGGATTCACTCCCAATAGTCCTCAACATCATGTAATCTCTTCTCGATTGGTATTAATATATAAGATATGAGAATTTAAACTCATTTTAAGTAATATTTACACCGTGCCAAAAGAGAATCCATTGTATGTGTCCCAACTAAGGAGGAAGAAAAAAAAATTAAGGTCCCAAAAAAACAAAAAGGTTCCTACACATGCATCACGAGACTTATCCGTCATTTTCTCTAGTATTAAATTATTATTTTAGATAATATATATAAATATACATATATACATATTTGTTTAGTACTCCAAAGTTTTGTCGGAGTATATAGATATTAAATCAAGAGACCATACCAAGGGTATATTGACACTTTCTTTTTTTTTTTAAAAAAAAAAAGCTTTTAGGTCACGAGCTAATTATATATATATATATATATATAATACTTATGTTCGTTAAACAATATGAATATATGTTATTAGACGAACACGACTCTCCACAATGGTATGATATTGTCCACTTTGAGCATAAGCTCTTATGACATGATCATTCCCTAAATGAGCCGACGTGAGACTTTAATCAGATCTAAATTTTAGGTTTTGGACTGGGCGTGATTTAATGGCAGTGGTGTGAATAATTTAATAAAATAAAATATAAAAGGCAGCAGTCAATATGGATTACCCAAATCTGAATAGCCAGTGACCATAGCCATATTGGCGTTGGATTACTGAACCAACGGTGACCATATTTGTCGTCTCCCTCTGTCTATACGTCTCGTTGCCATTATTTTGATTATATAGTCAGTGCCACCATGCATCTTTCTTCTTCAGTTTTTTTTATAATATTTATTTCACAAATAAATTAATCATACGACTTAACAATTAGAGTACGCGTGGCAAATTACATCGCGTCGGTAAGCAATTTTCTTTATTTTTTTCGGCTACTTCTTTCTCTCAAATTACGAATCCACTATTCAATCACGCACATGGCAAGTGTGTTCCTTTGCTTTGGTTTTTGTATCAAGATTTGGCGCGGTCTATGAGGATTTATAGAGTGTTTGACCAAAAAACTTATACACGTATATTGAGAACAAACAAGAGGGGAATGGATCACGATATGCCCCAAATAGAGATAATTCTAACCAAGAACGTCATTTGTGGATGAAGTGGATTGATATATCTCAAAGAGTGGTGAATCACACCATTAGGAAAGCGTCCACCAAGGCAGTTCGAGAGATTCAAAGGATGTTCTATTTACTTTCGATCATCTCTCATAGGTCTTTGTGAAGGGAGGAAAAACAATACTCGTAAAAATTCATGGAACAACAAACAAAGGAAGAGGAGTCTGCAGTTGGCAATCAAAGGTACAACGACTTTCTTGGTTGAGATGCATCATAATTCTAAAGGTGTGTCTGAATTTAGATTCTCGAATATCATCATAATAACTCGTTCACGATTCTGCTAAACAAAAAATCCATGAATGATTTTTTTATTATTATTAAATTTGGTACGATAGTAACAATGTTTAAAGATTTTATGAACACGAACAATAAATAAAGTACAATTATTTTAAAAAAACTAAGATTAGATTTCTTTCCCTATACATATTATTAACGGATTCGAAAGTCGATGCAACATGTGTATGATTTATTTTATTACATTAAAAATATTAACAATATATGTTCACTTATCCAAACAATTAAATCAATTGAGCCACTTGCACGAGTTGTTAGATCTAAAATTAAATAATTATTTTTTAAAACGACATTTTAATCGTGCAAAAATTTTCCTGACGGAAATGTCCAAAAATAAAGGAAGCCTTTGCCCATTCCCTTCCCATCCTTTGGTCAATCTTGGGAAACTCAAAAAAAAATAAAATCAACGGTTAATAATTAAAATAAAATTTTTTATAAAGTAAAATTTAAATTAACTCTATAGTGAAATTTATGTTTTCACCTTGTTATTCGGAAACATATTAAGAAATTTACTTAAATTTGAAAATAGGGAAAATAAATTATACTAAAAACTAACCTAAATTTTCTGGTGCGGTCGTTACTATTGTTTTTGTCAAGAATTGTGAAAAGACCTGCCAAGTGGACCAATAAGATCTGTACTTGCGAAGGACCTGGCCATTTCTTCCTCGAAGTTTGGCGGGAGTCAAACGGTAAAATTTGTAGTAAACGGGAAAGTCTGAGCAATTTCTTGATCTGAACCATCCGTTGTTTATAATTTTACTTATGGGAACACGTGTCAACATCATATGGCCCATAGACAGAGAGAAAGAGAAAAAGGGTAACTTGCAAGCGCGAAGTAGCATCACCCGCAATACAGGTGATCGTACTGTATCGACTCGAAGAAGACTTGCTAGCTTCGTGGCTGCATAGATGCTTCCCGCTCGCTTACCCTAGATGATGCTCTCTCACTGAATTTCAAACCGAGGCTGAAAATTTTGTGTGTAAGATTTAAGAAACACAGATCAGACTTGAATTTTGGATTGCAGTTCCAGTTAGCTAACTGTTGGAGTTGGAATTTGGAACAGTGCTTCCTCCGTCGAATAGGATCTTCTTAGTGGATGGAGATTGGAGGTGGCTCTGAAAGTCCCGATGAACCTAAGAAGGGCAAATCAAAAACACCCAGGAAGCCCAAAGAAAGCATCCTCAAGCAAAGTATGTTCGCTCTCTTTTCCTCTACTGGAATGTAATTCTGCTTTATTCTTTTACTAATTTGATTGAATTTTGTTCCACTTTGCAGAATCACCAGCTGAGTTCTTTGCGGAGAACAAGAACATTGCTGGGTTTGATAATGTGAGCTGCATTCAGCTTTTTTTCCCCCCCTCTATGTTCTTTTCCTACTATGAGTGTCTTTTACGGGTTAGTTTTAGACTAGGAAGCGCTCAGCTTAATCGAGGTGAAATGTAGTCGCATTTCTTGATATAATTCAATGTGAGAACCGTGGATGTATAAAAGTTATCGCGACGGACGAAGCAAGTAATGAATTACTAGCTAGACGTTGATTTTCGACCTTTTTGCATAAAATGCTTGTCACATAATGTATGGGAAAGAAGTTAGGATGCTAGCTTGGAGTATTCTTGTCTGCAATTCCGATTTTTACTGTTATTGATATTTGGAGATCTTCTATGAATTGTCAGCCTGGGAAGAGCCTCTACACTACCGTGAGGGAGCTTGTGGAAAATTCCCTTGATTCTGCAGAGTCTATATCTGAGCTTCCCGTGGTAGAAATTACTATGTAAGTCTAAGTTCGCATGAACAGAACTAAAAACCTTGTACTAAAAATTGCATATTAATTCCCAACTATGCAAATCCAATTGGTTGAGATATGTGATGTTCCGTGGAAGTTTTGCAATGCAGTGAAGAGATATTGAAAACCAAGTTTAATTCTATGATTGGTCTGGTTGATCGAGAACGTGTTGATGCGGAACTTTATGATGATTATGAGACAGCTAAGGCTCGTGAGGTTTGTGAATCATATTTGTCACTGTTCCTGTACATATTCCTTTCTCGGTTGGAGGGGATTGTGATGTTATGCATTTTTTTTTTTTTTTTTTTTATGTATACGGGATGGTGTTTTTTGTTCTTTGTTTGAGATCCCACTTTTATGGACAGTGAATTACGTACGTCTTCACCAAATAAAGTGTAAAAAATATATTTCTGATAAACATCTGTTTCGGAATTTCGTTTTTTATCTCAGAAAAGATTAGCAAAAGAAGCTCGTGCTCAAGAAATACAAGCAAAAAATGCTTCCCTTGGGAAGAAAGGCAGAGAGCCGGCAGTCTCAAAGGGTATGAAAGGCCGTGGTGAGGCTTCATTCTACCGGGTGACTTGCAAAGTATGGTTTTCCCCTTTCCCTACCATTCGGTCAATATTGTAAAGCATTTTGTTTTGTTCCCTTTAACATTCTGTTCTTCTGCAGACATGGCATCTTTATTATCTTCTTTCCCGATTGAACTTAGTTTTTTTTTCCTTTTATTTTTTTAAATCTCAAGGATAATGGAAGGGGAATGCCACATGATGACATACCAAATATGTTTGGCCGAGGTTATTATATTACTTTGATGGTTTGCTTTCTTCTTCTCACTTGTGGTTAATTGCCAATGAGATCAGATTGTTGCTTTAAACTTATAAAAGCTACGGTGTTTGATGGTGCTTCCTAAAGCTTTAAGTATTTCATGTGTGCAGTACTTTCTGGAACAAAATATGGCTTGAAGCAAACCCGTGGAAAGTTTGGTCTGGGTGCAAAGATGGTAGGGTCTGTGTTATATACTGATGAAATAACATTATTGATACTTTGTACTGCAGTTGCAAATTCGCTTGCACTTGTGAAATACTGTAATTACTATGTTTTGCATACAAAATTGTTCTTCCATATTTCCTTTCGTGCTTAGGGGTATAACTATGATATATCTTTCCTTTCATGCTTAGGGATGTAATTCTGATACTTTTAATATTATAAAGTAAACTTCCAAGTTGATTTAATATGAGATACCATGGTCAGGACCATTATTGAATAGTAGCCTTATACAAAAAAAAAAAAAAAAAAAGAAAAGAAAAGAAAAAGAGAGAGTATCTTCATACATACTGTCTGGGTTCAACCAGAATGTTATGTGTAATAGCAACTAGTTTTGATTTTTAGTGTTGCGAAAATGACTACGTATTATATCATGTATAAGAATGAAATCATGCTGTTTTCTTGTATTCTTCCACTTGACGTTAAGATGTGACACATTTTTGTAAACCCCTGTCCTTTTGCAGGCATTAATTTGGTCTAAGATGAGTACCGGTCTTCCTATTGAGATCTCATCATCAATGAAGGGTCAAAATTACACTTCATTCTGCCGCTTAGATATTGATATCCATCGGTATGAGCTTTGTGATGCTTCGATGAATTTTATGATGTATTTTGATTACTGACTCGATTTTCTTCTTCTCACTTGCAAATTGGAACCAGTATAGTTCCCTTCTCTTATGCTGTTCTGTACTGTCCATTTTAACAATTTGAGTTAACTTAAATGTAATTCCCGTTTTGGTCTTTGGTTCTTGTGGCCTCATTTTATTTGTGTCACCCTACAGGAACATTCCTCACGTTCATGTCCAAGAAAAACGTGATAACAAGGATCTATGGCATGGAGCTGAAATTCAAGTTGTAATTGAAGGAAATTGGACAACTTACCGGGTATGCTCTACTTCACTAAATCTGATTATTCCCCACTTTGAGGGAACTTCCCGTCTCTAGAGTTTCTGGGTAAAGATTTCACTTCTTTTATATATTCCATCCTTTCTAGTGCAGTCGAAAATTTTGCATTACATGCGGCAGATGGCAGTTATCACACCTTACGCTCAATTTCTTTTCAAATTTGTTTCCGATACGCCCGAGTATGCTCTCCTCTCGCTCTCCCATGCACATCCAAAACAATTATTATGCATTTTATATGACATGCTTTTTTATTGTCATGCAGTAAAAATATCACAATTAGATTCTCTCGAAGAACAGATGTTATGCCTCCAGTTCCTCAAGAGACGAAACATCATCCATCTGCTGTTGATTTACTATTGATAAAGCGCCTTATTGCAGAAACAGCCAAACAGAGCCTTTTACAGTTTCTCCAGCATGAATTTGTAAACTTAGGGAAATCATATGCTGAGCGATTAATTGGTTAGGATGCCATTCCCATCTTAAATATTGTCCATATCAATTAGTTGCAGAAACTTTTATTTTGCATGAGATTTTCTACTTTCTGCTCCAAGCACCCTCTTTTCCATGGAAATAGAAACAGTTACACACAACAGAAAGAAAACACCGGGAAGGAAAAGAAAAGAAGAACGAAAACATTGATGGGGAAATTAAATAATGTATTAAAAAAGTTCAATATTACTCCATGATGTCAAGGATGGTGTAATTATATGGTTACGTGACTTAGGGTCCTGGAAGGTGTTTATTTTCATGCGGCTGAAGATCTGTTAAGCTTTTAAGGAACCCCTTTGATCAGTATTACTAGATATTGTTCTTAGTCTATTTAGCTTAACGTATTTACTTACATTGATTTATTTTTAGTTTTTTTGAGTTTAAGTTGATTACATTCTTTAAAAATAAAATTAGAAGTTGACTGCTTATTTTGGGATCGATTATCTTTCACAGGAGAAATGGGCCCAGAATTTTGCCCCAAAATGTCTGTTAAGTCTCTGACATCTCAGCAAATAGTTCGTATTCATCAGTTGTTTCGTCAAGCCAAATTTGACGATCCTAGTGGTGATGTGAGTTGCCTCTTGTTTGATATATTTAAATCAGAACTGTGAGCATGGTCTTTAAATCTGTTCTTGGTTTCTGTATATAAGTTTGTACAAATTATTTTTCTACACATTTTTGCAGTGTCTTAGTCCTGCTGGGGAGTATAATCTTCGTCTTGGAATTATAAAGGAACTGCATCCTGACATGGTTGCTACTTATTCAGGCAGGTTGTACTTGAATTAGGAATTCTGCTATTTGGGCTAGATCTGTATGCTTCTTATTCTTACTTGAAGCTGATATTGATATGACGTGCGTATATATTCTTTTATATGCTTGATTTTATGCATTGGTGATTCGTGTCATCCTACATGTCAATTTACTGTTTAATGTTTGCAGTGCTCAAGTTTTTGAAGGACATCCATTCATTGTTGAAGCTGGTGTTAGCATTGGAGGAAAAGATGTGAAACAGGTTTTTTCCTCATTTGTCTAATTTGTATTGATTGACCATTTAAATACTATGCTAGCTTGCGTTATTTACATCGTTCCATCCCGTCCTAGTCTGCTAGAGGAAGTAGTCCGACAAAAATAATCTCCTCCTTTGACATTGGTCCTGTGCATGCACATTTAATGACATTTTAACGTCTTATTTGAATTCCAATTACTTATATAATGAAGGAATTACTTGCAGTGTTTTCAAGAGCTCAACATCTATTTGTATTATTTGTAATTTGCTATGTAAAGTAATTAATGTCAACGGAGAATGCAAGGCTCCAATACTGGTTTAACATATCCGGCTCACATTTGTGCAATACAATTCCGACTATTCTGAATTTTTACATGAATGTATCTAGTTTGTGTAAGGACGTTGATTTCCACAACAAGCGTGGAACTTATGCTTCAATGGTCACAACTGGTGTTATATCACATTGTTTTCATTCGTTAGCTATACATACTGATTGTTTCATTACGATGGAATGAAGGGATGGTCGTATTTTATGTACATACAAGTAAAATTCTTCAATAAAATATTTGATAGTGAAAAGTATTTGACTAAACATTTAAGAGCTGGAAGTAAATAATGAAACATTTTTTGATTACAGGGTTTGAACATTTTCCGATTTGCAAATCGTATACCCCTTCTTTTTGAGCAAGGTGCAGATGTTGTGACTAGGACTGCCCTTAAGAGGATCAAGTAAGATTGGAAGCACTTAATTCTCTCACTTTAAATTTTATCTTCCTTCGATGGTGGAATGAATTGCATAGATGTAATATTGTTATGCCAATTCTAGCCATGGAAGCTCGAATTTTTAAAATTAGGCTGACTTTCATCTTGGTCATTTCCCCTTTTTCTCCCTCTCCCTCTCTTTAGTTGGAGTAGTTATAAGATCAACCAAACTCAAGATAAGATTGGTGTGTTCGTGAGTATTGTTAGTACTAAGATCCCTTTCAAGGGAACTGGAAAGGAGTACATTGGAGATGACATATCTGAAATAGCATCTGCTGTCAAGGTAGATATTTTCATTTTAACTACAATCTGCATTTGTGACAGAACGTTTTCGATAACTTTATGCTGACGTTGTTCGTTTTCCAGTCTGCCATTCAGCAGTGCTGCATTCAGTTGAAAAGCAAAATAGTGAAGAAAATACAAGCACGTGAGCAGCAGGAAAGGAAACGAAATTTGAGCAGGTAATTTAAGCATTCATCTCAATTTATGCATCTTAGATTTCATTTTTCAAAATGTTCTACCATTTTGGAGAGTTACCACCCTATGCACAAGTTGATATGACCATATTGCGTTGACTTGGTTTATAGATACATCCCAGATGCAACAAATGCAGTGTATAATGTTTTGAAAGAAATGGCTCACGTGCATGCATCGAAGAAGAAACGCCATGACGGTGAGAATGCCGAAATACTCAGTAAAGTATCTGCTCACGTGATTACAAATGAGACTTTGAGGGATAAACTTGCACAACATGTTGAACAGGTGATGATAAGTCGTGTCCTGCTTGTGCCTAATTTTAAGTTGTAAACTAGTCAGTGCAGTATTAATTTGGTGTACTGGAAATCACATTCAATGGCGTTTCTTTTTCCAGGTGGACCACGAAATGGCGATGGAATATGCCACACAAAGTGGAGCAAGTGCGGAGTCCAAAGAAGAAATATATATTCAGTTATTGGATGCTACGGATAACTTCACAGACTTTAAAAGCCCTTTGTTTGTTTTCAGACTTGTTCATTAACATTCATTGATATGATTTATTTTAACAACTCATTTGATAATAAAATAGATACAAAGCATTTGTTGTACCAAACTAAACTAAATTGAATTGCCCATCTTTTTAGTCTCAGAATCAGCAAGTTTTGGAACACAGGCAGTACAGATACACAGACCAAGCCCAAGGGATTTGATTTCCTTTCAACAGTCCCAACATCAAAAACTAGTTTAAATCTCCTCCAATCCAACGAGAATGCATCGAAAATGAGGGGGTCAACCATGGAGCTTGCGTTCCATAAAAGAAGATACACACGTCTTAATCTCATACTTGGAACGTAAATTAGAATTAAATTGATTGACTCGGCAAGTAAATATTAAAAATTTATGAAATTTTAAAATTAATTGCCTTTTTCTCTCCTCCCTCGACTGTGGTGTCGGATATCAGCGAAGCCAATAGCCTGTGATTCTGAGAATTTGAGCTAAACAATTTCGAGTTTTCTGGTGGGGAATTGAATCATTGAATTTGAAGATGGCGAACCCTCCCCAGATCGCCATTCTAGGAGCTGGTACTTTCGTCAAGACGCAGTACATTCCCAGACTCGCCGAGATCTCCGATCTTCTTGTTCTTAAGGCTATATGGAGCCGCACCGAGGTCCTTTTATTTTGTTTCCCTCCTCGTCCTTGTATTTGTTCGGTGAAAAATCTCAAAGCAATGAAATCAACTTGAAGTGATTTTCCCGAACAACCACTTTATTTTCAGTTTGTAAAACTTCTTTTGTTTCGGTAAAATATTTTTTTCCTCACATTCGATGCGTTTAGAAACTGGACGAGATGGATGTAGAAATGCGAAGTAATTTGTTGATTTGAACTAATGGCTAGTCATTCTGACTTGCAGGCATCGGCCAAAGGTGCTGTCGAACTTGCTAGAAAATATTTTCCGACGGTGGAGTGTAAGTGGGGTGATGCGGGTCTTGATGATATAATTCAAGACAATTCAATTCCTGGAGTTGCTGTTGTATTAGCTGGGCAAGCTCAGGTATCTTATTCTCGATTTGGTTATGAATTGCAGACGCACTGACGTTATTGCTCATGTAGTTTTAATCAAATATTATGTATTTTATAGTTTTTGTAAACGTGAATTCATAAATGTGATATCCACTTACGATTTCACAATATTTCTTCTGTAAATGTTATGAAATTAGCTACCTGAAATCTTTTGCCCAATATTTCTTTTGGATTCGACCGTATTCCATTCCTAATCTTTAATCCACAGCACTTTATTCAGCTTCCACTCATGAATTAAGAGAAGGATATTTATTACTATTGCCGTCTCATCTAAGATCCATTATACTTAGACCAGACTTGACAATATTGTAAATTTTATTTTGGTGTTTAAGTAAAGGGAGGAATGCACATACATTACAATTTATATTAACTTTTATGTCGTGGCATTGACACTTTATGTGCTGTTCAATCATTTGAATCATGCCTTGTAGGTTGATATGTCATTGAGATTGCTAAAAGCTGGGAAACATGTCCTCCAAGGTAATTCATGACTCAACTAAAAACAGACTCTAGTTTTGCTTGCTGCTCTGATTATTTCCATATTGATGGATTCACTCAAAACTCATGTGTTTGACCAATTCCATGGCAAATAGTAGCATAAGCAGTGTTGAGGGGATACTGTGCAGTCCATTCTTATGGGCAGTTTGGCTTTCAGGTCCTATGTTAATTGTTTGTGATATATTATGTCACCTCGTGGTTTATCAGTAAATATAGCACAAGAATCTCAATGACGGACGCTGATGTCCTAGAGATGAATCTTATATTGCTAGACAGCTTAAGGTCCTTCACTTTAAGCGTCTAGTTATGCTTATTTTGTCCTGTTAATTTCGATTAAAAGAATAAAACAATAGTTAAGAAGTATAAAATGCAACTCATTCTGCAGACGGCATGAGATTTAGAAGATTTATGGACTTCCGTTTGCGTGACATGTTTTACATGGGCTGTGGATTTATTAGTTTGGTCACATTTTGAATTATCTAGTTTTAGATTTGTCTCATGCTATTAGAAAGGAAAAGATTCATTAGTAAAAGGTTAGATTCACAGATTTAATAGAACTCTGTACGATTGAGATCCGCTTTATGGTTCTCCACCAACATGGGTCACTTAGCTTTCACATTCTGTAGTAGTGGTGTGAGTTTTCTACCTGATGATTCGTTGCCTAATATATTTTCTCAAAAATGCATGCTGAACTTATATTAGCATTTTACAAGGGCCAGAATTTCTTTTTAATGTTGTTATTTTATACAAGGGAATAATTAAGGGACTGAAAGCTTTAAGGTTTAGGTGCTTCCTCAGTACTTCTTGGATAGTAGTAGCATTATAATTTTGGTTTCTATCTTTCTTCAAAAGTACCAGTGAAAATTACCTCAAGTAAGGTTGTAACATGAAACAATCCAGACCAAATGAAGAAAGAATTTTAGCTCTTACGTTAAGATACTTTCTATTCATATATGGTTCTGTATGATAGACTAATGTTCCCCCTTTTTTCCTTATGATTATTATTACTATTGTTTTTAATTTAAATATCTGCGAGTGTTCGGCCGACTAATATTCCCCTTGTTTGGATTTTTTTTATGTATTATCTCCCAATTTCATGAATCTGAAGAGAAACCAGCAGCAGCCTGTAAGTATCCTATTTATTCAATTAGTTTCTTTACTATTTTTAACTATCATCAAATTAATTGTTCTTGAAATTCTTCCTACTTACTCCTGACATCTATATTCCTTCCTAATGGGCCTTTGTTATTTGCACATTAGCTTTTTGGTCACATCCCAATCATGATATCTTGCTGTAAAAATTGCTTTTCCCTTGTTGCATCTCAATCTGTTGAGAAGCCCAGTCTCTTGAGAAATGTGAACGTTGATCTGGAAATGTAAATCTTTAATTGCCTATTACATAGATCTCAATGCATTTGACAATCAGATTTGGGACTATTTATGAAACTGAAAGAAAAATGAAAATTCTGATGGGCCAAAGTTTGAGCCATAGGTCAATAGATAAATGCAACTTTATAGATCATAAAGAAAAAAATATTTCATCTTCTAAGTTATATTGAGTTGAATGAAGGTAGGAGCTCTCACCTTAACCTTTTCTAGCAAAGTGAAAGAAAAAATAATAATAATCAAATGAGTATCATCAACCATGAACCCCATAACACTTGGAAAGGAAGTGACTTCCGATGAGTAGTGGCACTTGTTTCCTTGATCTTACGGCAACTAATGTCATTTTATTCTATATATAGACAGTGCATTTGTTTTTGAATCTCCAGTTAAAAAGCAGCTATGGCTTGGGGCGTTTATCAATTCTCAAAAGTTGAAAATGTCAAAAAGTTAATTTTCCTAATTGGCAATATGTTGGTAATGCAGCAAGAAGCGAGTTGGAATATGCACTTTCAAACTACAACTCTATAAGTGCTAATTTTCTTAGTAAACCATTATGGGCTGTGGCAGAAAATTATCGATTTGAACCAGCCTTTGTTGAGGTATTTGTTTGTAGGGTTCTTTCTTTCTTTCTTTCTTTCTTTTTTCCTTTTTTTTTTTTTCTTTTCATTTACGTATATCCCGTACTTTGGCAATATGCTCGTTATTGCTTTGCAGAGCAAAAACTTAATTGCTGACATTGGGGATATGATGAGCGTCCAAGTGATTGTTGAAGGATCAATGAACAGTTCAAACCCCTATTTCTCAAGCTCTTGGCGGCGTGACTTCACTGTAAGTGTTTTTCTCATAAACCATCTCAACACAATTCTTAGTTATTCTACATGTCGTTTCCCTTTTCCCCATCAAATCATGATTGTCATGTCTAACATTCTTCCATGGGAGAATATGGTACCCCGTATGATACGCATTGGAGTGCCAAATAACAACTCCTCTACTTTTATTGTATGGAAGCTGGGATAAATATTGTTCTGGTCTACATCATGTATTTCCTTGATGTGTTTATCTATTTTATTCCTTTTTTATCACACTAGCATATTCTTATCTTCCATTGACAACATATGTCTTTACTTGTGTCAGGGAGGTTTCATTCTGGATATGGGTGTCCACTTCATTGCTGGATTAAGGATGGTAACGCTTTTGAAACCTTCTTTCACTTCGAAAAAACATTTGTGAACTCCGTCCTAATGGCTATCGCTTGTGTTTTTTATGAATTCTTAAAGGTCATTGAGCAAACATTACTTTTCTTTTTCAAGGAAATCAAACGTTACTATTACCGCTCCGCTTCATACTCAAAATTGACAAAGCCTATAAATCAGTACACGTCTGTCAATAAGATGACGTGGTGATGAACATTGTATTAGCTTGACTATGGGAAAGGCTCTGATTTGTGGTAAAATAATCGCCTAGTCATGCCCGACACTTTTACTTCATTCCCGGCGGCATCACCCTTAATATATAATACCATTTTCCTAGGAAATAATGGTGAACAGATTTTTAGTTTGGAAAATTTTAGTTTCTTATATTTGTGAACAGCTTGTTGGATGTGAGGTGGTCTCGGTGTCAGCAACGACCTCCTACGTGGACAAGTCCTTACCTCCGCCTGATAACATATCCTCGCTCTTGTAAGTTTTGTTCGCCTAGTGCTAATAAATGAGTCCCCAACAAATTTGAAATCCTAAAAATGAAGAATGATGACATTTTCCCTCCTCCAGCCAACTGGAGAATGGATGTTCAGGTGTTTTTGTAATGGTAGTCTCCTCAAGATCACCCAGGGTATGCTGCTATGCAAGAAGTTGAAATTCTTTCTTAATCACTAAAAACATTCATCGGTTTACCGAATGATTTTTAATTTCTTCAGATATTCTGGCGAGTTGTGGGCTTAAAGGGAACGCTGCAGATCGAGCGTGGTAACCAGGACGGAAAACATGGCTATCTGGTACGTAGTTTAATCAAACGTCAACATAGTTTACTTTTTCCAAAAATCTTCAGCTTAGTTTTGGGCACTTGTTCTGAATATCAAAGCTTCAAACCCTCATTTCTCCTAGCGATTCACTAACTTCCATCGTCTTTTTCACCTATGACCCAATTCTTTTTTTGATACTTTGAGTTCATGTTCAGGTTTCCCTCTCTGATGCTAATGGACAGAATAAATGCTCCTTCTATCCATTCAGTGGAGTCACCGAAGAGCTAAAAACTTTTATTGATGCTATTTCTGCTAAGGTAGCATCATAGATAATCACTACATTGAGTGGTGTTTACTGTTTAGCATGCCTTTTTAAGTGCTTAAAGATGATTAGAAGTTTTACTTTGATCAGTTATCTTATATCTTTTAACTAATTAATTTTTTTACAATTAAAAATAGTCTGAAAAATTCTATTTTTCTTCGAAAATTACTTATAAAAGATATGTCGAACACACACTTGGTTAAGTTTATTTTGTGATAGTAAAATATAAAATTCAGTGATTCTATTTCTGATATTATTGCAGGGAAGTGATTATAAAGCTGATGCTCGTATATCTTTTGTGGAGGGTGCTAGGGATGTTGCAGTCCTAGACGCAATGCTTGAATCCGGAGCAAAGCATGGGGCTCCTGTTCAAGTGAAAAGATTTTAACTTGAGCACACCTAATAAACATGGTGTTTTTCAACAGAATTAGGTACCATTAATGCAGTTCAAATAAAAAATAGCATGTGTTTGAGTGATATGCATTCAGGAAATACTTGAACTACACTATTCATATTTACTTGCTTCCATTCTTCTGACATTTTGATTGTAATAAAGATGAACTTTGATCTACAATTCCTTCAACTTTGACTGAATTTATTGTTTGTGCCATTATCTCTCGGCATTTACAGGACACTAGCTTCTTAAGAAGCACATTCGAATACTTCAGAAACCGCCATTAAAAGCCAGTGATTCCACACAAACCCATCAAACCAAACATAGTTAAATTGAAATTAGATTTCAATTTTGTTACTTTTGAAATTACACCGAAACATGCCTTTAAGAATGTTAAATCAAACACAATCTTCATGCTATAAAATTTGAGTTTAACCATTTCAAAATCATGTTCACTACAAACAGCATCCCAATCTCAACTAAATAATGAAACGTATTATCATATTCTAGTGTTGATTCTCATGGGAATAAGAGGGTTGGGTCAAGTAATTCTGGGACTAAACTTGTACCCAAAACCAATCCAACCAACTACACCTAACACACATTGTGTCTAATTATTTGCTCAACCACCCAACAATCTGAAAGAGCTAACACTATCCTTGCCTTCTTGGTTTCCCTATCAAACACTTAAACTCACAATTGACTGGTCTTTCAATGCAAGAGGTTGTCCGTTGTTTTCCCAGTTGGCCTTTGCCTTATCAAGACTCCTTTATTTCGGATATCATTGTCCCCTTCGAAGCTTAGCGAGATATAATTCAACTTCTTCCCATTTGGAGAGGGTGCTTGAACGGACAACATCAGACAACCCTCTTACACACGTCCAAAAACCAACCACAGCTTTCCACACGTGCGCTATGCTATTTGTCTGCACCTGCTATGGTCATAGAAAAAAAGTTGTTATCTTGTTGGTTTTTATCTGTGCTCTTTTCAGAGATTCAGTCTTCATGTTCAGATATCGGACCCCACATTCTCCCAAAACCCACTTTCTAATTCAGTTCACTCTTTTAGATACCTTTCATTTCAACCCTTCAGCTCCATTTCATGTACTAAGCTCTCTGTTCAACAGTGCTTTGAGAAAGGTCAATTCTTTTTTGTTCTTTTTCCTTTAACAAACCCATCTTTTCTCCTTGAAGTTGCGTAGTTTTATCTACATATTATTTTATCATGTTGGTTGGAGTGGTTATAGCTAATGTTATTTTATGAGGTCTTGTTTTCTTCTAGTTCTGGCTATTATCAGGCATTTAAACAAACGAGCTGTCTTTCCTTGAACTTGGAGGTTACTTCTTGTCTTAAATCCATTACTTGTAAAACGGAATCTGTTCATTTGTCTAGGAGTAGATTGCAGCGCATTATGATTCTCGTTTAGCATGAGAAATGGCTCTGTTTTCTGTTCTTGGTTGCCGAGAAAGTGCTTGCAAGAAGAAGGGTAAATGTGAAGTAAACAAATACGCAAGTGTACGTTACACTGGGAATTGAACAAATTCCATGAGAATCGAGTTTCATGTGGTTTTTCCATCTGTTATTAACTGAACAAGTGAGTTCATCAAAAGAGTGAAAGTATGGTGATCTCTTTTTTCATCTGCAGGTGATTTTGCAACAGAGTTGTAAGGACTCACAGAAGCTATCTGAGTGTTCCAGAATTTCATCACTTTCCATGTTTCCTTTGCTTCTAGTTGCTCCATTACAAATCTCGCCTAATAATTCTTGAGTTGAGGAAGTTGAAGGCTATACTTATTCTGAGTGTATAAAAGTTTATTGCCTTTTGAGATCAGGCAAAGTAGAAAGATGCAGAAGCCTCTTCAACCTCATGATTTTGCTCTTAAGGAGACCTATCCTAAAATAGGGGCGGTGTCAATAATGGGAGACAAGCTGTCTAGTACGTATGACCTTGTGGAACAAATGCAATACCTTTATGTTTATGTGGTGAAAGCTAAAGATTTACATGGAAAAGAAGTCACTGGTAGCTGTGATCCTTATGTGGAAGTGAAACTTGGAAATTATAAGGGAACAACAAAACACTTTGAGAAGAAGTCCAATCCTGAGTGGAAACAAGTTTTTGCTTTCTCAAGAGAACGAATCCAAGCGTCTCTTTTGGAAGTGGTGGTGAAAGACAAGGCTTACGTAATAGATGATTTCATGGGGCGGGCTATTTTCGATCTCAACGATGCTCCAAAACGTGTCCCTCCTGACAGTCCGCTGGCACCGCAATGGTATAGGCTGGAGGATCGAAAGGGGGATAAAGTCAAAGGAGAGCTTATGTTGGCTGTGTGGATGGGAACTCAAGCAGATGAAGCATTTCCTGATGCATGGCATTCAGATGCTGCAACTGTGGGATCTGACGCCATTGCTAGCATCAGATCAAAGGTTTATCTTTCTCCCAAACTTTGGTATGTAAGAGTAAATATCATTGAAGCTCAGGATCTAGTACTGAGTGATAAAAGTAGGTATCCAGAAGTTTTTGTGAAGGTTATTATTGGGGCTCAAGCTATAAGAACCAGGATATCTCAAAGCAAGACTATAAATCCAATGTGGAATGAGGACATACTGTTTGTAGCTGCTGAGCCATTTGAGGAGCCATTGCTTCTGACAGTAGAAGACAAGGTGGCATCAAACAAAGACGAAATTCTAGGGAGGTGTTTGATTCCCCTGCAAAATGTGCAGAGGCGATTAGATCATAAACCTGTTAGCACTAGATGGTATAATCTTGAGAAACATATTATTGCAGATGGTGAACAGAAAAAAGAAGTTAAGTTTGCCAGTAGGATTCATCTTAGGATTTGTTTGGATGGTGGGTATCATGTGTTGGATGAGTCAACCCACTACAGTAGTGATCTTAGGCCTACTGCAAAACAGTTGTGGAAATCTAGTATTGGGGTTCTTGAGTTGGGGATTCTTAGTGCTCAAGGGCTCATACCAATGAAGATGAAAGATAACAGAGGGACGACTGATTCCTATTGCGTGGCAAAATACGGACAGAAGTGGGTTCGAACGAGGACTATTGTAGACAGTTTCACTCCGAAGTGGAACGAACAGTACACCTGGGAGGTTTTTGATCCCTGCACTGTTATTACTATTGGGGTGTTTGACAATGGTTATATAGGTGGGGGAAGCAGCGTAAAAGATTCAAGGATTGGAAAAGTTCGGATTCGGCTATCGACCCTTGAAACTGAGAGGGTCTACACTCATTCATATCCACTTCTGGTACTTCATTCTTCAGGAGTGAAGAAAATGGGTGAAGTGCAGTTGGCTGTAAGGTTTAGTTGTTCATCTTTGATTAACATGTTGCATATGTACTCCAGCCCATTGTTGCCAAAAATGCATTACATTCACCCATTATCAGTAATTCAGCTTGATAGCTTAAGGCGCCAGGCTATGCAAATTGTGTCGATGAGACTAGGCCGTGCCGAGCCTGCGTTGAGGAAAGAGGTCGTCGAGTATATGTTGGATGTGGATTCACATATGTGGAGCATGAGGAGAAGCAAAGCCAATTTCTTCAGAATAATGGGAGTTTTAAGTGGCTTGATGGCCTTTGGTAAATGGTTTGATCATATTTGCAACTGGAAGAACCCCATTACAACAATATTAATCCACATCCTTTTCATCATTTTAGTTCTTTATCCCGAGCTCATTCTTCCAACCATCTTTCTCTACCTTTTCGTTATCGGTATATGGAACTTCAGGCGTAGGCCTAGACACCCCCAACATATGGACACCAGGTTGTCTCATGCTGATGCAACTCATCCTGATGAACTAGATGAAGAATTTGACTCCTTTCCTACATCCCGATCTACCGATATCATTCGGATGAGATACGACCGCCTTCGGAGCATAGCCGGGAGGGTGCAAACCGTGGTCGGGGATCTTGCAACTCAAGGAGAAAGGTTTCAGTCGCTACTGAGTTGGAGAGATCCAAGAGCAAGTGCTCTCTTTGTAACATTCTGCTTGATTGCCGCTATAATTTTGTATGTTACACCATTTCAAGTTATTTGCCTTGTTGCAGGCATTTATGTGCTGAGGCATCCAAGATTTCGCCACAAACTTCCTTCTGTTCCTTCAACCTTCTTTAGAAGATTGCCTGCAAGATCAGACAGCATGTTGTGAGCAGAAGTTCATTTGAATTAATGTTCTTTGCCTGTTATATGTATTCCATGACATTAACTAGTTAGATACTATGTACTTGTTATCCTTGGAAAATGATTCAAAGTCTCTTGAAACTCCATCTCCTTCGGTTTGTTCACTTCGAAGTCTATGTTTAATGGTATTCAACTCCATGAATTGAAAAAGAAATATTTATTGGTTATACCTCCTATTTTTATGAGAATGAATCTTTTTATGAAGGATGAATCTTTTTATGAAGGATCAGAAAAAAAGAAAAGGGTCAAGACCTTCTCCGGGAATGATTTGAAAAAATAGTAGTATTTGCTAGGAGTGGATTGTGAGATCTCACGTCGATTAGAGAGTCGATTAGAGAGGAGAATAAAGCAGGGTATAGAAACCTCTTCTTAGCATCTTAGCAGACACATTTTGAAAACCTTGAATGGAAGCATGAGAGGGAAAGTGACAATATCTACTAACAGCTAAAACTTTTGAAACTTTTCCTACAACAAAGGTGCAAAGCTAGTGACATCTCGTAATGAATAAACACATGGCTTGCCATAATTTCAGATTTTTTCATGATATTTCGTTAAAATCTTAAGATATCCATTTTGATTCGTGGCCGAATCAGTGGAAAAGTCCAGTGTTCAAATTATTCCTCAGAATAAGAAGAAATATTCTCAAACATAACGTACTATCACAATGCCTGCATCCAGATTTGGAAGTTTTGAAACTACCCTCTTGTGGCGGTTACAGTGAGCATAATCAGAAACAAAAATCCAAAATCGAGGCAGCTTAGCCAAGCCATTCTCCTAGAACCAATTCCAACAATAGGAAAGAAGAGTCATGAACTAGCTGAGGCAACAACACTCTAGGCTAAACTTCCTAAGCATGGCAAGGCCATCATCAATCAATCAATCTGCAAGCGCAAATTTAGTGCTTGTCTGTTGGAATATCTAGATCCTTGAACATCGGGCTATCAACTCCCACGCCCATTGCATTCAAACCATTATCTACATAAATAACAGCTCCAGTAATAGCAGAAGCCAGAGGTGATGCCAAGAAGGCAGCTGTATTCCCCACCTCCTCTGTTTCATCGTATTAAAAGGAGCATTTCAGTATGAATCAATAATGGTAAAGTGAGAAAAGGAGCATGCCCACAAGAATTGATGGAAATTTTACCAGCAGATAGTTCTTTCTGCAGAGGTGCATTGACTGATGAATAGTCAATCATCATGTCAATAAACCCGATTGCTTTTGCAGCTCGACTTCTTAGTGGACCTGAACACAAGCAGGAAACAGATATCACAAATCAGGGGACGAAACAAGCAGGAAATGGATATTAGAGTAGAGAATTCAAGAGTTTCCATGTGGAAATTCACATATAGAAACTTTAGTAATATTGTGATTCCCAAAAGGAACAAGAAACACAATTTGTGTTTTCAGAAAAATAAAATAAAATTAAATTAAAAATTAAAAAAAAAATTAAAAAACAGAAGGGCAAAGTTTACCCGCCGATATTGTGTTGACTCTGATTTTGTGCTTTCTTCCAGCTTCAAAAGCCAGTACCTAGAAGAACAATAACCAAATTCCGAAATACAACACTCTCATTATGGTAAGAAAGAACAATTCCAGCCCCACAGAAGGAGAGAATAGAGGAAGAAAAATTTTACTCGTGTATCACTCTCCAAAGCAGCTTTGGCAGAGCTCATGCCACCTCCATACCTGAATTAAGAATACAATTACAATGATATATACGTGAAATTTTGGTGACTTATAAGAGAAAAATGTAGTTTAATTGAGAAGAGTTGTAAGAGAAAGCAAAGGGGGCAGGCCAAGCATATTTTCCTTGAATATAAGGTTGCCAAGCAAACATGTTAAATGCATACCCTGGAATGATTCTTTCAGAAGCTATGTACGTGAGGGATAATGAAGCACCACCTATAACAAAAACCAAAGTTCTCCTTATATAAGCTTTCCTTGTCTCGCCTAACAACTAACTGGAAAAAGAAAAGGCTTGGGATACTGTGTAAAAGGCAAAAACGAAAGTCTTTAATGGAAATATTTCAACATGCCTGGATTCATGATTGGAACGAAATGCTTCAGTAGAGATATATAAGAGTAGCTTGATGCAGATAAAGCTGCTAGATAACCATTCCGAGATGTTTCCAACAGAGGTTTCGTTACCTATTACAAAGAGCATCTTTGTTTTATGGAAAACAAGCAAGGTTTGAAAGGCTATTATTGAATGAAACTTCCTAGCTAGGTACCTCCGGTCCATTAGCAAGGGAGTGCACAAGAATGTCAATGCTGCCAAAATCTTGCTTCACGCACTCAGCAACTTCCTGCAAGATAGTTTAAATTTTTCCAGAGCATTAAAATGGAAGCATGCAAATACGTTGGGAAGGTACGATGAGATAAAGACTCATAGACGTGAGCAAACTCCAGCACAATTCATTCAAGCAACACACTCATGCATATAAGACAACAAGAGATACTAGCTACTTGGCTTTTGGCTTTATGAGTTGTATAATCTTGTAGCAAGTAATACTTCAAATTCATTCACGTGGAAAATCCACCATATCACTAAGAAAATATTTTCCATATATAGAGGTATTCAAAGGGGATGCTATGTGTGTACCTTCACAGTCCAATTTGAGGATCCTGCATAGCGTTTGTTTGTTTTTATCTGCATGGATGGGAGAAACAAGCATGCTCAACACAGAGAATATCAGAGAATTAAAGATTTACCATACCAATAGAGATTGAAACATTACATCTTCAGGAACATCCTCAGGGCTGTCAAAAACTGCATCTAGAGGATATACTTTTGTGATCTCCATAAGTGAACCATCTGGCAGTCTGAAATATTGAACTGTTTATAGGGAAATAACACTTTACTTCGGTAAAAATATGGATAAAAATAAGAATGATATCTTACACTCGCGATTCATCAAACTTTCCACGTCTGAAGCTGGATTCAAAAATGTTCAAGGCCTGAAGAAGAAAAGTTTCTAATGCTAAACATTGGCCCAAGAGATAACCAAAAAGATTTGTGCAAAAAAGACATTAACTATTTGAGCAAGCTATTTCACTTACAGGCACCCACGTGCCAACAAGAATTTCAGCACCAGCTGCGGCAAGAGCTTTTGCAATCGCCCACCCATATCCATTATCATCAGCTACACCAGCGATAAATGCTCTCTTACCTACACATCAGAAAACTAGGTTCGTTGAAAAATTTTCATGTAATTGTTAATTTCCAAGTATTTCATGTCTTGACAAAAAAAAAAAAAAAAAAAAAACCCATAAGCACAACATGAAATTAGAAGTCGTGAAAATAAAGTAATAGCAAATGGACAATCCCTCTCGTACATTAGACGTGACAGCTCTTATGATCATAGTGCGATTAATAGTTGTTACTCTAAGATTAAAAAAATCAAGCTTTCCTTGAGAGATATGAAAGAATGTACAAGGCATATAAGAAAATCAGTCCCATAAAAAGGGATTACAATTCATAGAACCTGGTTATTGCAGTTGAGAGGGGTGGTGAAAGAAGCCTCGGTAAGACACTATGGACCACAATTTATTAATGGAAGGCGAACCAAGAAGATAGAAATGGATAAAGAAACAAAGAAAAAAAATAATGAAAAATAGATTGCGAGAACTCTAACCTTTTAGATCAATTGACAGCCCAGAGATAGGCTTACTATCATTAGCTTCAGCCATTGCTTTGGTTACAGTTCTCTCATTTTTCACTAAAGACGAGACGAACCTCTGCTGGAAAAATGGTAAAGATGATATATTGCTAGAACTTGAAAGCTTAGCGAATGATGGTGCTTTAGAATTGCCAATAAGGGTAGTTCCAAATGGCTTGAAGCCTTTCCTTGAGGGCAATTGGCAGTGTTTTAGTGTCGCTATCTGAATGTTAGAAGCTGCAGCTGCCATCTTCAGGAACGGGTATCTCACAGAAGAGAATCGAGATCTGCCCAATTTTAAGCCATGAGAACAACAAGGAGCTCAAGCTTCAATGTTAAATAAAAGACTTTTTCACTTATAGGAAGTTGATTGGAGGCGGGAAAAAAAATATTGTTCTAACTTGGATATTTTTTAATGTCTCAACAGACAACTTAAAATAGAACTCAAGATTCTGTGTTTTCTAGCTATGTTTAGTTGTTTAAAAATTAGGATAATTTTTAGAAGCAATCCACTAATATAACAAATATTCACGATCCTAAGTGCCAAATTGCTACAAGAAATATTAATGACCCTGATAAATTAGAAAAGGACCAAACCTGTAAATCTCGATATAAAAATCAAACTCATCTTTAAACAAAAAGACAGAATTTTCTAATTACATTGGTTTTTCTTATCCCCAATTACTTACTTTCCACACCATTATCCAGGAAGAAAAATATTAGCATCGCTATGGAAGATGAACCAGCTTTCAGTGGCATAACAAAATTTCATTGCTCAGTTAACAAATCGCTTAAACCAATTTGTCATAGTAAGCTAAAACAGACAAGAGACACGCTCCATGAATCCAAGAAATATATCGAACTTTATCTACATAACATTACTCGCATTGGGAAACAGAAATTAAAGAGAGTAACAAAATCGCAATAATCAAAACCCATAGATCTACCAGTTGAGCTTGGACCAGAAAATAAAACGAAATATAATCAACAAATGGTGGAAACAAGCTTCAGTGTCTGGAACCACTGAAATGGCATTGAGAAGCTGCCGATTACACTTAAAGATGAGAAGAATTGCTTACATTTTTGCGACAGAAAACGCCAATGCAGAGAGATGGGGATTTGGAACAGTTAAAGAGAAGGCCAGGGTTTTCCCGGAGAGAAATCAAACAGAAATAAATGGGTTGGAAACAAGAACGGTGGAGGTTGCAGATTATAGGAGTTTCGATGATAACAAAGATGGAAAGGGCTTCGAAAATGTCGACAATCGTTAGGTAGATCCTGCATTCACTATGCTCTCAATTTTCGCTTTTAGTTTTTTTTTTTTTTTTTTTTTTTTTTTTTTTTTTTTTAAATAATTTTATTTTATTTTTCAAATAAACCATTCTCCCTTTGTATCAATCGCGTAACTTTTATTTGATTTGTTTCCAACTAACAAAAGGTGATGAGTTTGAAGAGCGGTGGAGAATAATGGTTTTATTATGATGAATATCATAAATCAGCCCAAGTCTCGACTCTAACCGGTCAAGTACACCGTTAATAAATATTATCTTTTTTTATTTTTATCTTTTCGGGCTCCTCATCAAGGTTCCTTTTAAATAATGCTTTGTTTCTCTCTTTAATCAATGAAATTGATGTCATGGGTTTACATACATTCACTTGAATTTCAAAGGACAAAATCGAATTAAAGATAAATTGGTGTTCCCCTCTTTAATCAATAAAATTGATGTCATGGGTTCACATAAGTTCATTGAATTTCAAATAATGACAAAAGCGAATTAAAGATAAATTGGTCACACCAGTATAAGCTAATGAGATAGGTGACCTTATATTAGAGTTGGGTAGTTGAATGTGTTGGATGACGGAAGTCAGCTAATTTAGGGAATGATCATGGGTTTATAAGTGAGGAATATTAACTCTATTAGTATGAGGTCTTTTGGGGGAGCTAAAAGCAAAAGCATGAGACTTTATACAATATCATACGTGTTCGTCTAAGAGAATGATGTATGACCCATGACACCTATATACATCATATTGTTTTATGTTGGATAATTGTGAGATCCCACGAAGGGAAGAATGTTCATTCTTGGTAAAAACATTTTTGACTTGTTCTAAGAACGATAGTGGGGGCTAGCTGGTGAGACAGTGAAAGGTGTGGTCTTTGAAGATGAATTATGGACGTTGGCAACCCAAGCAAGTGCTGGCTGAACAATTGACGAGTGTTTGGTGCAGTTACAATACCAACATCAAAAGGCTTCGAAGATAGCTGCCACGTTTCACAGTGACCTGCAGCTGCTGCTGCTTTTAAATAAACAACCTCTCAGTGCAAAATTCCGGCACATACCGATACCGATACCGATACCGATACCTGCCATGGGAGAAAAGGGCGCTCATGAGCGAGTTCCTCACGCAAAGCCTCCTTTCACTCTCACCCAAATCAAGAAAGCCATTCCTCCCCACTGCTTCCACCGCTCTCTTCTCCGTTCCTTCACCTCCTTACTTTCCGACCTCGCCTCTGTTTCTCTGTTCTTCTACCTCGCCATTGCCTATTTACCCCTTATCCCCTACCCATTCCCCTACATTGCATGGCCCCTTTACTGGGTCTTCCAAGGCTGCACCCTCACCGGCATTTGGGTCATTGCTCATGAGTGCGGCCACCACGCCTTCTCCGACTACCAATTAATCGACGACATCGTTGGCTTCTTCCTCCACTCTGCTCTCCTCGTCCCATACTTCTCTTGGAAATACAGTCACCGACGCCACCACTCCAACACCGGCTCCCTCGAACGAGACGAGGTCTTCGTCCCAAAACCCAAATCTCAAATCCCCTGGTATTCCAAGTATTTCAACAATCCACCAGGGAGGCTAATTTCTCTTATAGCAACACTCACTCTGGGGTGGCCCCTGTACTTGGCCTTCAACGTCTCGGGCCGTCCCTACGACCGTTGGGCGTGCCACTACGATCCCTACGCCCCAATATTCACAAAGAGAGAATGGATTCAAGTTTACATCTCCGATGCGGGGATTTTGGGTATGGCTTTTGTGCTATACCGCATTGCTATGGCGAAAGGGGCGTTTTGGGTCATGCGTATTTACGGAATACCGTTGCTTATCGTGAATGGGTTTTTAGTTTTGATCACGTTTTTGCAGCACACGCACCCTGCGTTGCCGCACTACGATTCTTCGGAATGGAATTGGCTGAGAGGGGCTCTGGCGACTGTGGACAGAGACTATGGGGTACTGAACAGAGTGTTTCATAACATAACGGACACGCATGTGGCTCACCATTTGTTCTCGACGATGCCGCATTATCATGCTAAAGAGGCGACGGAAGCGATAAAGGCAGTACTGGGAGAGTATTATCGGTTGGATAGGACCCCTGTTTTGAAGGCCATTTGGAGGGAGGCTAAAGAGTGTGTTTATGTTGAGGCTGATGAGGATGCTAATTCTGAAAAAGGAGTTGTCTGGTACCGTAAGAATCTCTGAGTGAACATCAAAATGATGGTGGCAGCTACAAGTTTAATATCACTATTATTATTTTCCTTTTAAAGTTCTCTGTGTTTGAAGGAAGATAGTGTTCTTGTGAGGATGGATGAATGAGGATGAACCTTTTGAATATGTGTCTTTAAGATAGTGTTCTTGTGAGGATGGATGAATGAGGATGAACCTTTTGAATATGTGTCTTTAATGTTTGTACCTTTTGAATATGTGTCTTTAATGTTTGTAAATCTCTTTTACCCTTATAAAGAATGCTTTGTTCTCCTCTCCAACCAATGTGAGATCTTTACTCGTCCTCGCCGACACACCACACCACCCCATATCTAGCTCAGATACCATTTGTAACAGCGCAAATCTACCGCTAGTAGATATTGTTTGTTTTGGCTCGATATGTATCTCTGTTAGTTTCATGATTTTAAAACCCTCTACTATAGAAAAAGTCTAAATCCTACTCCGATTAGTGTCTCGCACGGTTTGAAAACTTGGCTCTAATTAATACCATTTATAATGACTCAAACTTATCGCTAGCAGATATTGTCTTTTTTGGTTTTTGCCACTTATAACCGACCTCGAATCTCAACTATAACTAATTTGCCTCAACGTAGCCATATGGCACTATAAACTTTGGGATGACATGATTAGAAGAGAAAAGAAAATGAACATGTGGCTAGCCTTCTCTGAAACAAAAGACGGCGTGTAGAATTGCATGCATACAAGGAGGGCATGAAAGATTTAGTTCTACGCGTGTAGAATTTGAGTGAAATTAAATAAGGTTTCTAAACCCGTACATGGATCCCAGTTGGAATGATTTGTCTCCCTCAATTTATTTGCTCTCGTGTGTTCCCTCAATAAAAATCACACTTATTCTTACGTTGTCATCTTAAACAGGAACATGTGAACAAGTGTTTGGTTTCTTGTCTCATTCTCAATCTATTTGGTCGAGTTCTAGTTATTGAGAATAGATCAAAGAGATCGAGAATGGAAGAAGTGGTGAAGGAATAGAAGTGCACAGCCGAAGCTCAGCAAGCAAATTGGCGTTGGGAGACCAATCCCTACTAATCTATCTCTTGTGCTGCGCAACATCATGATATCGACATATATATATATATATATATATATATAAAAGTGTAAAAGTTGGATGTCTATCAATCTCGACCCCTCAAACCATTCCTTGGATTGGAAATTAGTTGATTTTCGTTCCTTCAAATGTTTTCGAGTGGTTCATGTAAAAGAAGTTAGACCTCGAATTATAAATCTTCTATTGTTGCTACTATGTCAAATGAACCTGAAATCTAGGTTCAACAAGACATTGCCAACGAAAAATTGGACACCTACATTGAGCCAGTCGTCTCAAGGCTATTCTTATAAAAAAAACACTTATATTTGTAACCAAATTAATTAATTCTTTAATATTTAAAAATGATTTTAATTATTTTATTTATAATATAATATTATTCATTGATACCAAGGTTATTAAAAATATAAATAGGTAGGTGCGTAAAAGATATCATAATTAACCCTAATAAATCTTGAAATGATAGCAATATCTCAAAGTAAAATGGAATGGAGAATAAATGAATAATATAGATGCTCTTTTTGTGATTACTTTTACTCCTAAAGCATATATCTCTAAAAAAAAACGACTATATTTATCACATGATATGATACGAGCATTTAGGCTATAGATAGGTATTATAGATAGGTATTGGATGGGACGTTCATGGCCTAGGTTTAGATTCTTAGATTTTGAGGGACGAACTTTAAATTTATACTTCTAATTATTTTCTCTCCGATTCAAACCCACCATTTAAACTAATTTATTACAATTTTCATATTTAAAATGAGATCATTAAGATTTCTAAATTTATAGCCACATTAATTTATCATTAGTGAAATTAGCATTGGGCCTGGGCTAACAATGTATTGGGTGGAACAGGCCCAGTGATGAATAGTGAGAGATGGCAGTTTTGAGAATATAGTAAAAGGCGAGGGGAGATTTGTAGTTTGGATTATAATAATAATAATTAATAAATTCTGATTCCTTTAAAGGAATAGTATGACACGTGTCATGATGAAGTTCCATCTGATGATTAAATCGCAACCGTCCATCTGTCGTCCTGTCTACTCTAAATTCCCGGGGGGGGGGGGGGGGGGGGGGGCTCTCGAACCGACTCAAATGAGTTTCGTCGAGAAATCGAAATCGGTAAGAGAGTTGAGAGATCCATTTACAATTTCCGAGTAAGAGGAAGACGGAAAATCTATATATAAAGCTACATAAGGATTTTCTGCACTTCTTGTCTTGAATCTTCTCTCAACAGAGGGGATTCTTAGGGTTAATTCGTTGCGGATATTTTTTATTCTTGTTTCTCGTTTGCGATTAGGGCATATTAATTCTCTGGGTTCGCGATTAGCAATTATCGATTAGCGAAATAGCGAGGTAGATCTTATCACGATCAGAATCCGATGATAAATCAAGCTCAAATGATTAGTATGAGCCATCCGCAGATGGCAAACCTGCCTCATGCAATCAATCAGTCTCAATCTCAAGTTATGAACCAGCCACCGGTGATTAATCAACCTCAATTTCTGAACCAAAGCCAGTTAATGAACCATTCTCAGATGATGTCTCAGTCCCAGCCTCAGGGTATGCAGCAGTCCCCGATGATGATGAGTCAATCTCAGCCGCCTATGATGACTGGCAACTATAAGGCATGGGCTCGCCCGCTGCCCCCCTTGGATCCTAACAAGAAGTATCGCAACTTTACGAAGCCCAAGTATGGAAACATGAAGCAGTCGAGGCCAGGGCGTGGAAATTGGAAGGGTAAGGGCGTTGGTGACAAAAGGATAAACAATAGGAGAACGGAAAATTCTTTACCGGGTTCCATAAGCTGTCCAAATAATTCTAGTGGAGGGTATCAACCTCCAAGTCTTCACGAGTTGCAGTCTCAAAATCGTATAAAAGCTCGAAATTTTTACTCCAAAAAGAAGTTCAATAGTAGGTTTGCACCTTATGCGCCTCGGAATACCACGTCTTTTATAATTCGTGCGAAGAAGTCTGGTGGAATCGCTTCCCTTGTGTCCCCTTGTCCCGTAACACCAGCTGTGCTTCCTACTCCAATGTTCTCCCCTTCGAGGGAGGCGTTGGGTGATATGGCCAAGGAGGAGTGGGGCGTTGATGGTTATGGATCAATGAAAGGATTAATAAGGCTTCGAGGGTCTGAGAATAAGGCGGAAGTGCATGAAGAGGAAGAAGAGGAAGGTGGTGGTGGGTCGAGTGATAGTGAAGTGGAGGAACATCTAGAGGTAGAACGTAAATTGGACCATGATTTGAGCCGATTTGAGATGATATATCAGAACTATGGAGTAGAGTATAATAATTGTTTGGAAAATAGGGTCGATGATCAGGATAGCCATATAGCTCAGTTGGAGGAGGAGAACTTGACGCTGAAGGAGAGACTTTTTCTTATGGAGAGAGAGCTTGTTGAGTTGAGGAGGAAGTTGCAACATCTCGAGGGGCAAAACCCAGTTGTTGATGATGTGAATGAGGAGGTAGTGGATAACGTGTCTGAGAATGAAAGTGATGGAGGGTTGGAGATGGAATACGTATCTGAGATTAGACCAAACCAAGATGTTGATGGTGGTTCTAAGGGGGGCAATGAAAAGGTGTTCGAGATTGAGGGTGAGGAGAAATGTGTAGGGGAAGATTTTACTAGTGGGACAGAGGTTGAAGAGAAATACATAGTGAAGGATGAAATGGTGAAAGAATCAGATGAGCAGCTTCCTGAGGACGAAGTAGCGAAAAATGAAGAAATGAAGGGGGAACTTGCATCTGGCAAGGTAAATGAATGCGAGGATATGGATGAAAATTTTGGTAATATTTTGCACTCGGATTCAGGGAATGGAAATGAAGCTATGGTCAATGATGAAGAAGAGCAGACCAGAATTGTACCTGTAAACATAGTTGCAGATGTAAAGTGTACTAACAGTGAAGAGTCAAAGGAGGATTCTGTAACAGGACACGACTGTTGTTAAGGATAGGCTTCCTTCGAGAGAAGTGCTTGCATAACTGATTAATTTTGTGTAAACGTAAGCCACTTTCCTGGAGAGGCGCTTTCTCGGAATTCCATTGTTACCTTTATCTTCTGCAGCTTCTGGTTACATACTTCTGACTGATATTTTTCTTTAGAACCTTTATTTCTCGTTGGAAACAGCTGATGTTTCTTAATCAAGTCTGCTTGTTGTTTAGCTTAACTCTCAGGTCTTTTGTGTTAGATTCTAGGTTTTATATGTTTTGGTGTAATATACTCTGTAGTAAATGTGATGGTTTAATCTGCTGAAGATGCTAGCTTGTGTTTTATCCCTCTTTTATTAAATTTATAAATCTATACATCTATTTTCCAGCATTTTTTTTTTTATATCAAGTTATCAAAGAACCACTGTGTCAATTAAATTCGTTGAGATTGGGATGGAGGATTTGGATAATTTTTTTTATGAAGATCATAGAAGTTCTCTTTCTTTATTGAGAAATGTGGGCTAGAAGTAAATGAAATCCCTCCTTATTCTCCAACTATTGTAAGATAGCGTTCATTTGGTTATCTCATGGCCTTTTTGAAGGGTTTTCTTTTTCGTCTTGTTTGTGGGTTCTTGAGCTTTTGGTGTTTGTAGGGGTCTATTGGCGGGGTTTTCAATGGTCCTCGTTGTGGCGGCAGTTTTTGGTGTTCTCCTCTCCAGCCTGGTGGCCACCAGTTTGGCGGGTTTTGCTTGGTAGAATTAGGAATCTATAGTAGTTGGGGTTTTGGTTTTGTCTTAGGGTTCCATGGTTGTTGATGATTTTGACGTTTTCTCACAATTTAAATTTCAAAGGTCTCCTGGGTTTGAAGGTTGAGGCAGTCATAGTCAGCACTTTTCTATGGCTTTCCCTTTGAGTTTTGTTTTATTATTGGTTCAGTTCTCTTTTACTTGGTGAAGTGTGGACTCTTCATCAAACATTCTTTGTTTCAGTTTATGTGGAGTTTGTTTTGGCTTTAAGAATCTTAGAAAGCACGTTTCTCGTTGAGCTAGTCTACTTTGAATCCGTTTCTCATGCTTCATTTCTTCTTAGATTTTGTAAGTTTTGTGGGCATTCAGCAGGCGAGCATTAGTTGATTTCCTTTTGGTGGTAATGGTAGCATTTTGTGAACATAAGTAAATCAAAGTTCGTACCATTTGTATGAGCTTCTTTTAGTGTGCATCCCGAGAAGAATGATGTGAGCTGTTTGTGCCTTTTCAACTTCTGTTACTCTTGATATTCATCTTTTATCATTTTTATGGGTGAGTTACATTTTTTTCAAGCAAAGACTTCGTGTATTCTTCTCGAATTGGCCTCCCATCTCGGGATTCTGGATTTCTTGTATCTGTCTCGGTTTGTCGATATTGATAAAATTGGAACTAACAGTTTCCTGTGTTCTTGAAAATTTGGTTGCTAGAGGCTGAACAGGTCACTTTGAAGGAACCATTGAAAGGTATATCAGATGCGTGATTTGCATGCATGATGCATTTGTCGATTGGGAAATGAGCTGTAGACGTAAGCTTACTTCTGATGTAGTTGCTTCGTTGAATAGACAGTCATGAAAGCATTTGTGACCTTGTCGTGCAGTTCTTAGTTTAATAATTGGTAACAAGCAGAATTTCGTTGAGAGGGCCTTAGTGTTTTATTATTCTTTTAATGTAATAATAGTCCTTTTCAGATCTTTGGCGCTCGGGCAGTGGCATTCAAGTCTAACTCTTCTTTGGCTGGTGGATTTGTCCTCACCATCCAAGATCGTACGGAGGTGCCTGTGCTTGTTGTCATATTTTTATCTCACCCGTATTGAAATTAGTATTATTATTGATTGCACTTGAAATTAGCTCAACCAATCATCAAAGTTCACCTCTGGTTATGTACTTTTTTTGTTGTGATTTTGAAGCTAGGCTATGCCAGCTGCAAGTGAAAAGTGCGCTTGGGATGTTTTTTAACCTGATTTTGACGAGCCCTGAAGGAAAAAACAAGAGTATGGATTTGGGGTGATGAATTTGATTTTCATGATTTTTATTGATATATTCAACTTGATGAAATACAGATAGTGAGGACGCCAAGAGCATCTCTTAATGCATGGTTTTTCACCTCATGGGCATCCTCCTGTTGACAAGTAATTCCCAAAACCTGCTTCATTTTGCCGACCCGTTGATGAACAAATAAGATGTTTTGATAGCCCCGTGGTTCTCAGCTTCCCATCATTGTTCTAAACATAATCTGGCAAGTTGATCAACTGTGTAATAACCACCGTTGAAAAGAGCAACCAAATTTAGGGATATCTTACCGAAGTTGGAGCTTCAACCGGCTCTCCATTTCCACACGGTTCAAAACAGGCATCCATGGTAACATCGTGTGTTGTCTCCAGCTTTCCTTTTCCTCTAGAAATTGCTATCAGAAAGTTTTGACTTGCATTCGTTTTCTTTTGCAACATCAATGTGGTGCCCATACACTATTATAATGGTTCTGTATGTTCTTAGCAATTGCCAAATCAACTCGAGAAATCTTAAATATGTTAGGCACAGAGAAGATTCAAATGTCTATACCCTGTACTTCAGAAATAGAGGAAAGTGAAGAACTAATTTACTTTGTTTCCTATTCAGATGCGGAAGGTTCCCGGAGGGAGACAAATATTGGGTGTTCAAACAGCCCTTTGCTTCATCTCCAAAAGTCTGAATGGTAGAGGATATGGCACCTTAAAAGGAAAAGAACGCCTTTGCCATCAGTAATAGCTTCTAAACTGTCTTTCATATATATACATATATATACACATACATACCTTGACATTTTAGTTTACCCCATATCCCCTGTTTTAAAAAAGAAGAATTTTATTGAATTTTCACACTCTACGTCACTACATAGGCTATGTGGTTCGAGTCTCTCGAAAAGTGGGTCTTTCACTCGTTGAAGCGGATTTAACTTCCCTAGAAGGCTTGCCGGAGAATGCTGGTGTGGGTTTCTTCTCTTTATTTCTTAAGTTTATTACCTAAATGATGTTTATCCAACTAACCCCACTGCCACTTGCCACCCTCGGCAAGGTGCATTTAGCGAGCCTTGAGTTTTTTCGATAGAGAGGCAATTCTCACTTTCAAATGGTGAGATTTCACGTTGGTTGAAGAGTGGAACGAAACGTTTCTTATAAGAGTGTGGAAATCTCTCATTAGTATACACGATTTAAAATTTTGAGAAGAAGCACTTGAAGGAAAAGTCTTGAGGACAATATTTGCTAGTAGTGGACCCGAGTCATTACACAAACGTTTTCATACCAATTCGTTAATGATTTGTGAACTGATAAACTTGAATGATTGAACTAGTGGAACCAGCTACTAAAGAAAATCTACCGATCAACTGTCACTAAATCTTCCCTTCTTCCCTTCAGTGTTTTAGTTCTTTTTTTCTTTCTTTTTTTAAAACATGCTTTTTGTTTCTTCAATTTCTTAACACATTTCAATGCATATCCCATACATATTACGCCTCACATCACAGTGACCACTAAGCATGCACCAAACTATAAACAAAACAAGCAAAAAGCAAAACATCAAGTTGTACCATTTGACATCAACAGATGCGTACTCTTCTTTGTAAGCTCGCCTCACGTACCTCCAAACTTTTAAGCCTAAAATAATCTCTGTAGTGGGCGATATGCTTCTCAATTATAGTGATTGTGCATGCACTCGAGTTTGCATGCCCAAACGTGCTTTACCCACCTACTAAAAGCTACTCCACGTTGTTGCATGAAACTAAATAATATGCATTCCACCATTCTCAATCGTCTACCAATCCCTTATTGCTCCTTATCTCGGCCGCCCATGCATCACAAACAACCCAAATTAAACTATTATTTATCACACTATAAATTAAGCCCCTTCATCACTTGGGGAATCATAATTTGTGCGAGAGTTGTAGCCATGGAAGCCTCCAGCTGCAGATTAAAGGGTCGTTTTGCTTTGCTTATGATCGTCTTTCTCATGCTGTGTGGTGCCACAAGGGCACAGTTAACTGTGGATTTCTATAAGAGCTCATGTCCAAACCTTCTCAGAATCGTGAGAAGAGAAGTCGTGAAAGCTATAAAGAGCGAGATGAGAACAGCAGCTTCACTCCTTCGCTTGCACTTCCACGACTGCTTTGTTAATGTAAACACGCACTTTTTAAGCACAGTTTTTTAAACAACATATTGTAATGATTTTTGTGTTTTTGTACTTTCAAACAAAACAGGGTTGTGACGGATCAGTGCTGTTGGATGGAAGTGATGGGGAGCAATTTGCACTTCCCAATATCAATTCTCTTAGACGGCTTGAAGTTATTGATTCAATCAAAAGCGCGGTGGAGAATTCTTGTAGCGGAGTTGTGTCATGTGCTGATATATTAACCTTAGCTGCTAGAGACTCTGTTCTATTGGTAATATGAACAAATTGAATGAAGAAATTAATAAAACTAGTGTGTTCTCTGTTGATACATTGAAGATTTTGCAGAGTGGAGGACCAACATGGAAGGTTTTACTGGGGAGAAGAGATGGATTGGTGGCCAACAAAACTGGAGCAGATCAGGGACTGCCCGCTCCATTTGAGAACATTGATGGTATCCTCAAGAAGTTCACTGATGTTGGCCTTGATCTCACCGACGTCGTTGCTTTATCTGGTGCGTAAACATTGTTGACGATGGTTGGGAGGGAGTCCCACAATGATCATGAGTTTATAAGTATTGAATATGTCTCTATTGGTATGAGTCCTTTCCGGGAAAGTCCAAAACAAAGTGGACAATATCATACCATTGTAGGGTGTCGTGATTTCTAACATGGTATCAAAATCGTACTCTTAACTTAGCCATATTAATAGAATCTTCAAATGTCAAACAAAGGAGTTGTGAGCCTCGAAAGTGTAGTCAAAAGTGATCTATGTGTCGAACAAAGGGTATATTTTGTTCGAGGACTCCAGAAAAGGAGTCAAGCCTCGATTAAGGGGAGGGGCTCCATAGGGCTTAAGAAAGGCTCTGTAGTGTACTTTGTTCAAGAGGAGGATTGCTTGAGACTTGTTGGGAAGGAGTCTTACCATGATCATGGATTTATAAGTAATTAATGCATCTCCATTGGTATGAGGCGGCCTTTCGGAAAAAACCCAAAGTAAAACCACGAAAGCTTATGTTCAAAGTGGACAATATCATACCATTGTGGAGAGTATATACACTCAAATGGCCCATTTGATTGATAGTAAAGATAGGATTTTTAATGATAGGATTGATTTTGGTAGCAGGAGCCCACACAATTGGGTTTGCAAGGTGTGCGATGTTCAACAATAGGCTATTCAACTTCTCAGGGAGTGGGTCGCCAGACCCCACCATGGAGAGCAGAATGGTGTCGGATCTGCAGGCGTTGTGCCCTCTCACCGACGATGGCAACAAGAGCACAGTGCTTGACAGGAACTCTACGGATTTATTTGACAACCATTACTACAAGAACTTGCTCAACCAAAAGGGGCTGTTGGAATCAGACCAAATTCTGTTCTCGAGCGCTGCAGCTCAAAGCAGCACAAAAAGCTTGGTGGAAGATTACAGCTCAAACACGACGCGTTTCTTTGAAGACTTTGTAAGGGCCATGATCAAGATGGGGAACATAAGCCCACTCACTGGCTCTAATGGAGAGATCCGAAAGAATTGTAGAGTGGTTAATTCCTAAGTATAATATAGATTCCCTTCCCTTCCCTTCCCTTGTATCAATAAATTAAAACTTTTAACTAGAGCTCATTCCGTGGCTCAAAAGGTTTACTAGGACATAGCACGATGTCATCTCGAGCATTCAGATATTAGTTGTCTCCACAGTTTGCTCAGATATACTTGTTAAAGTTTAAACTATCTTTATGTTTAATATCCCTCGAACATCCATCCATTTAGACACTACATGAACTCTTCCATGTCCATACAGAGTGTTTATACACACTGTGTCAAAGTTTAGTCCTATGTTGCAACCTCTTATAAGAAAATGTCTCATGGTCGCACACACAATAACGCATAGGGATCATGAGGTATGGGTGGTGAAGCGCAAACGTCATGCTACAGTATACTAAAAAGGCAATTTTTAGTCGGACTACCCTGAACATCTAAATGACAAGGAGTCATATGCTAATATGGTTACGACAAAATCTTGACTTTTAAGGGGCACCTCCATTAAGTTTGTCTTTAACACCATTAACGACATTGTTGCTTCTTATCTTACTTGCATTATAGCTCGACATTCTTGCACATTCTTCTTGATCCATTAAATGATGCATGGTCTTCTTTTTGGCCCTTGACATTGTCGAACAGACTATACTCACGTGCTATCATTACTCTTATCCATAATACGAGAGTCACAACTCTTCATGATTGCAACACCAATCTCTTAAAAAATTTCTCAAAAGAATATCCACATGTAATATTCCTCGAAATATTTTGTTTTAATCTTTGAGGTTAGGTGTAATGATGATACGAAAAATATATTCATATAATCTTATTATAAGAAAAATAATGGAGGCTCACATATATTTAAAACCAATTAATTAATTTTCAAAAAGATTTATCTACTTTTCCAACCCTTTTTTCTTGTTCTTCTTCATAAACACCATTGTTTTTCATATTTTTAAACATTTCTTCCATGAAAATTGCAGACCCTCACAAATATTATATACTATTTCTTCATCATCTAAACATGTGGGTCTCTTCTTTTTTTTTAATATAATTAAGATCTCGAAACAAATACATATTAATTAATATTAAACAGATAACCTTAAATATATCAAATAGGTTTAAAAACATATATAATAACATAATTTTTATTTGAAAAGTCTCAGACAAAAGAATAACTCCTCCATTAGCAAACAAACAAATAGTTAAATTTATTTATGAACGATTAGACAGTGACAAATTATTCAACGAAACTATTACAACAAAATTAAAAAGAACGTGTATTTATTTTTAATATATTGAGTTAGGTGAGCTGCCTCTCCTTTCTCGAGTGGTGTGGACTACACACTCCCGGTATATATATATTTTTTTAATTCTAAAATATATTAACCAAATATTAATTTTTTAAAAAAATTAGTTAGTGGGTTTGTTCTCTTTCCTTTGTATTATATAATACTTCAAGATAAAAATAATTAAATCATAAACCCTGTTTAGTACATTTGATTGTCTGTTGTTTTCATTTGAAATTTGTAGTCGCCCACTATAGTAGACCAATGCCGTGGCCGCCCCACGTGGCTCTATACGCATACTCTGCTCCAAATTATCTATAAAATGGAACCACCATGAGCCATCATCCCCCCACACACACCAACAAAATGGCTTCTAACTCCACACTCTTAGCCTTCCTCTGCTTGGTGGGTTTGATGGTGGGAGCCTCTCTGGCTCAGCTAAATCCTTCCTTCTACGCCAAATCATGTCCTAATTTAGCCAAAATTGTGAATGGCGTAGTAGCAAACGCGCTACGAACCGATGCTCGAGCCGGAGCTAAACTCATTCGCTTCCACTTCCACGACTGCTTCGTTAATGTAAAAACTAATCTTGGGCTATATCAAAATTTGGTATTTTTGTGAGTTTAAATGTGGATAGTAATTGCAGGGGTGTGATGCGTCTGTTTTGCTTGAGAATGCACCTGGCATCGACAGTGAACTAGACGCCCCTGGAAATCAAGGCATTCAAGGTCTTAACATCATCGACGACATCAAATCTGCTGTCGAAAAGGCTTGCCCACGTACTGTGTCCTGTGCTGACATCTTGACCATTGCCTCTAGAGAATCTGTCGTTCTGGTAAGTAATAAAAATCTGATCTTTACTCATTTTCTGGAGAGCCCTTAATGAACAGAGTAATTTATGTGTTTGAAGGCTGGTGGGCCGAGCTGGATTGTGCCATTGGGACGAAGAGACAGCCGGACAGCCAATAAGGAGGGAGCCACCAACAACCTCGCCAGCCCCTTTGAAGACCTGGATGGACTGAAAGCCAAGTTCTCTGTTTTCGGCCTCGACTCCACTGATCTTGTTGCTCTGTCCGGAGCACATACATTTGGGCGTTCAAGATGCGCGTTTTTCAGCCATCGTTTCGCGAATTTCAACGGCACCAACAGGCCAGATCCGACACTAGACCCAGCTTACAGAGAGCAACTACGGAGGGTTTGTTCTAGCTCAGAGACACGAGCCAATTTTGACCCGACAACGCCAGACAAATTTGACAAGAACTATTACACCAATCTTCAGGGGCTTCGAGGGCTTCTTCAGAGCGATCAAGAACTGTTCTCGACTCGCGGGGCTGACACGGTGGCGATTGTGAACCGTTTCGCGAAAAACCAAGATGAGTTCTTTAAAAGTTTTGGTCGGTCTATGATCAAAATGGGAAACATTAGCCCTTTAACTGGAAAGAAAGGAGAAATTAGATTGAACTGTCGGAGGGTTAATTCTCCAGCAAGGGCGGATGAGGGGCATGATGTTATGTAAGATTGGTGGCGTTTTTTAAGTGCAGAGTTTGAGATGGAGAGGTTTTTTAATGTTGTTTTTAAGGTTTGTGTATGTTTTGTTTTGTTGTGTTGTGGTGTGAGTTTAAGATATTGTATGAAGTTTGAATAATACTTTAATATGTGATATTGGAGTAAGGGAAGTAAGACGGTGTGTGTTCCAACTTGTCTTATAAAAAGTTCATAAAAACAAAAATGTGAGTCACCAACGTGGGAGACTACACTTTCGATGCTGCATCTCACCATTTGAGCACCACTTTGATGGTAGGTGGTATCCTTTCCTAGATATTGTCCACCTTGGTTTGGTTAGCCCGCTACGTATAGTCGTCATCTCCATGATTTTAAAACGTATTTACTATGAGGTCTCACGTCGGTTGGAGAGGGGAACGAAACATCTACGTAACAAGTTATAGTGGATAATATCTACTAGTGGTGGCCTCGAGCTATTACAAATGGTATTAGAGTTGGACACCGAGTGGTATGTTAGGATGCTGGCCTCAAGGGGTGCACTATAAGGTCCTATGTCGGTTGGAGATGGAAATCAAACATTACTTATATGGGTGTGGAAACATTTTCCTAACATACACGTTTTAAGATCATGAGGCTGACAGCGACACGTTTTAAGACAGTGAGGCTGACAGTGACGTATTTTAAGACGGTGAGGCTGACAACGACGCGTTTTAAGACCATGAGGCTGACAGCGACGTGTTTTAAGACCGTGAGGTTGACTGCGACGCATTTTAAGACTGTGAGGCTGACAACGATACATTTTAAGATCGTGAGGCTGACAATAATACATTTTAAGATCGTCAGGCTGACAACAATGCGTTTTAAGGCAAGACGATACATTTTAAAATCGTGAGGCTAAAGAATGATATGTAACGAGGTAAAGCAGACAACATTTGCTAGCAGTCGCATAGGGATATTACAAAAATGCCCTTTTGATTTTAAATTTGAAGATGCAATACTTTAAAGAGGAACATAACTTTCCATTCAAACTTAGCAACACAAACTCCAAAACGAAGATCTCCCTTTGAAGAACAACGGTGGATCAAACCCCAAGTGAATACCAGATCTTGACATGATACATATATATATATATATATATATATATATATATATACATATATATTGAGGCAGCTTCGTGGATCCTACGTGGCTATCTCGACCTTTCTTTGACGCTCCACGTGTGACGCCATCCAACGGAGACTTCAAAACCCTTACAAAGTAAAATGTCCATATTACCCTTACTGACCCTCATATTAAAATCATATAAAAATATTTTTCAAAAACATGAATTGAATTCGTCAAATGAAACGTGATTTGACTGACTCGATCGGATAAAGAGGAGGTGGGGACCATAAAAAACAAGACTTTCTGTATTTTATTATTTAAATAATTAAATTAGTCTTACCAATCAGCTACCGTCACGTGTCCAACACGCTTACACTTGGATCCCCTACCGCAACTTTGCCTCCGCCTTTTCCTGTATAAATATTTCAATATATCATTTAATTAGTTCCACGCTTAATTAATTTAAACTATTTATATTTTCATTATTACCTTAGAATTTTTATTTTTATTTTTGTTGATAGTTTATATTAATATATAATAATGGGTTGGTTTAAATTACATTATCTCGAAAGGAAAAAAAAAAAAAAAAAAAAACTTTTGACCAATAGGATAATGGTTGGAATTTAATTCTGATTTAATAACTAAAAAAGTCATTAAAATTTAAAATTTTAAATAAAGTAGAGGTTGAATAAAATTTTAAAAATAAAACCATTTTTTAAAACAATAATTATGCTTAAATCAATATTACTTGTATTAAGTTTAAAAAAACTATTCTCAGATGTTACTTAAATTAAAAAAAGAAAACACATATTTAACCTAGAAAAAGAAAAAAACAAAATAGATAAATTGACTTTATTATATTTTAAATGACGTGGAAAATGACATTATTATTATGAAATTATTTGAAATAATAAGGATTAGGTACTTAATCCTAGTAAACAAATAATATAATTAAAATATGACTCAGGAATTCAACCTATATAGATAGATATCGAAAACATGTCTACATATACTATTAATATATTATTAATGTATAATTTAAATTAGTGACAAAGTTTTCAATTGAATGATTAATATGACCCGTTGCACAAAATAATAGATATTCTTAATAAGGCGTAGAACTTGCAGTATTTTATTTTATATATATAGGTTAAAACATTTTCGTCAAAAAAACCATTAAAGTAATGCAAATTGAAGTAAGAAATTTATATTGAAAATTAATTTAATCATAAGATGAGAATGAGCCAATAGCAAACCATAATCTCAAATTTAAAAATTTTAGATTTAATTAAGTGGAATAATTAATGAAAATAATAACCTTGAATTCATCGCAAACTTGTCGTCCAAGCTCATGGCTGTGTATAAAAAAGGAACCTCCTTTCCACTATCTTCACAAAACCAAAGCAATGGCTTCCCCTAAACTTGCGGCCTTTGTTGCGGCGGTGGGTTTGATGCTCGCCGGGGCCTCTCACGCTCAGCTTAATCCTTTCTTCTACGCCTTCACATGCCCTCAGCTGCCTTTTATTGTCCTCAACGAGGTCTCTACAGCTCTTCAAACCGATGATCGAGCAGCTGCCAAGCTCATTCGTCTCCACTTTCACGACTGCTTTGCCAATGTATAGTTTCAATTTTGGTACTTTCTGATTGTAACGAGAAAACCCGAAATAATGCTTTTGGATGTGCAGGGGTGTGATGGGTCTGTGCTACTGGAGGACGTGCCGGGCGTCATCGACAGTGAATTAAACGCAGGTGCCAATAATGGGATCCAAGGGCTGGATATTGTGGACAACATCAAAGCAGCCGTTGAAAGCTCTTGCCCTGGCGTTGTGTCCTGCGCTGACATCTTAGCCCTGGCTTCTCAAGTTTCTGTTGTATTGGTAAGCAATCAAGATCGACCCAATTTACAAAATTGTGAATTTTGTTAAATGAAATGAACAATTTGTGAATTTTGATAGTCTGGCGGGCCAGCCTGGGTGGTTCCACTGGGAAGAAGAGACAGCAGAGTAGCGAACAGAGCCGCAGCAGAGGATCTTCCGAGTCCGTTCGAAACTCTGGATATACTGAAATCGAAATTCAAGGCGTTTGGGCTTGATTCTAGAGACCTTGTGACGCTGTCAGGAGCGCACACGTTCGGTCGATCCAGGTGCTTTTTCTTCTCTGGAAGGTTCGACAACTTCAACAACACCGGCCTCCCAGACCCGACTCTGGATGCTGCTTACAGGGAGCAGCTTCGTCAAGCATGCACCACACCAACAACACGAGTGAATTTCGATCCCGTGACACCAGACACATTCGACAAAAACTACTACACCAATCTTCAAAGCCTGAAAGGACTTCTCCAAAGTGATCAAGAGCTTTTCTCCACTCCTGGGGCTGATACCACTGCCATTGTCAACGAGTTCGCCGCCAGCCAGCTTCGATTCTTTATTCAATTTGGGAATTCCATGATCAAATTGGGGAACCTCATGCCTCCACCTGGGACACCATCGGAGGTGCGATCGCAGTGTAGGCTGCTCAACCCATCCAGTCCTGCCCATGATGTTATGTAACTTGGTGTGCACCAATGTAATGTTAATGTGTGTGTATGTGTTTAATGAAATAAGCTAATTGGGTTTGGACTTCGTGGTTGTTATTGTCAGTGGGGAGATCAATAAATGTGGCGTTAATGAATGTCTTCTCCCAAATTTAATTCTAAAGAAGATTGAGGACCCATTTGCAAAATAAAAAACTACCCCCAGCTTTGGATCCATACCTATCCAATACTATAATCATTAATTGATTTGATTAAGACTTATCCATAGAGATGTTTATTTGAATTATCACGTTAGGAATCACTGATCTTCACAAAGAAAAATACCCGTAAGAGAGAAAAGACACAGTAGGTAGAGAAATTAGAAATATGCACGTTTTTAGGTGGATGCGGAATAAAAAATATATATTTCCTGCATCTACTTTCAAATTAATAAGTAAATATAAAATGAAAATTAAAATATAGTTATTGGTGAATTTTGAATGGCAACTTGTGTGGTAGAAGCTCATGGATTGATGTGTATAAAAGGAAGCTCCATTCCACTACTTCTTCGCAAAACCAACAATGGCTTCCCCCAAGCATACAGCCTTCGCGGCGGTGGTAGCTTTTATGCTAGCCACCACTCACGCTCAGCTCAACCCTTTCTACTACGCTTTGACATGCCCTCTCCTCCCCGGGATCGTCCTCGACGTGGTCTCCCGAGCTTTAAAGACCGACGACCGAGCTGCTGCTAAGCTCATCCGCCTCCATTTCCATGATTGCTTTGTCAATGTAACGTTTCACTATACATCATTTCAATTTCCTCGTTCTTCTTGTTCTCATGATACCCCAATTGCTTGGCTGTGTACAGGGGTGCGACGGCTCTGTTTTGCTGGAGGATGCACCAGGCATCGACAGTGAACTAAACGCACCTCCCAACGATGGGATCCAAGGGGGTGACATCGTGGACAACATCAAAGCAGAAATAGAACGCTTCTGTCCCGGCGTTGTCTCCTGCGCTGACATCCTAGCCATTTCGTCTCAAATCTCTGTTTTCTTGGTAAATCAATAAAGATTGAAGCTTTGTGTTAGTTTGTGTTTTTTTTACTAATTGGGGTTGTTAATTGCAGTCAGGAGGGCCAATTTGGGTAGTGCCATTGGGTAGAAAAGACAGCAGGATAGCCAATAGAACAGGAACCTCAAATCTCCCCGGACCCTCAGAAACTCTCAAAGGACTCAAAGACAAATTTGGGGCTCTTGGGTTTGATTCAACCGATCTTGTGGCTCTATCAGGAGCCCACACGTTCGGGAAATCCAGATGTATGTTCTTCACTGGACGCTTCGACAACTTCAACAACACCGGCAGAGCTGACCCAACGCTTGACCCTGCTTACAGGGAGCAGCTTCGACAACTCTGTACAACCCAACAAACAAGAGCGAATTTCGATCCAACCACACCGACTAAATTCGACAAAGCTTATTACAGCAATCTCCTGAACCTGAAAGGCCTTCTCCAAAGTGACCAAGAGCTGTTCTCCACCCCCAAGGCTGACACGACTGCCATCGTCAAGAACTTCGCCGGCAACGAGCGTGCGTTCTTTAAACAATTTGTGAAATCCATGATCAAAATGGGTAATCTCAAGCCGCCTTCCGGCATCAGATCAGAAGTCAGATTAAACTGTAGAAGGGTCAACGCAGCCAGTGGGCATGATGTTATGTAATCATTCCTCTTGTAACCTCAATAATCAAAGCTTCAGCTTTGAAGATCTATCTATTTCATCCACTAGCGGTCGGATATCAAACCCAAATCTAAAGATTAATTAAAAATCCAACATGATTAATTAAATTCTCTATGCTTTAACATAACGTCAATTCGGTCCCTTTCTATAATCTAAACAAGTTTGAATCCAAAATAAAAAAGTGATGCAATAGTCAAAGTTGAGACCTTTGGAACTAGCAGCCATGGCAAAGGTTTTAATTTTGAAAAAATGAAATCCGAGTAGGTAATTATAAGGAAGATTGAGGGCTTATTTGCAAAATGAAAATAAAGTATGTTCAATAATGGATCCAAATCCGCCGGTAATTTATGCGATTAATTATTTTTTAATAGTCAAAATTGGAGGAATTTAAATGAAAAAGTTAAAAAACTTGAACGGTTGAGATTGATTCAACGAAACTATCGAATGGTTGAAATTCAATCAAGGTAAGTAAGTTTTGAAGTCATGGCAAGATTTGAATTTTGCAGCTTTAATAAATGTACTGTCCTTCGACGACGTCGTATCGATTAGTCTATTCTCATTCATCTCCAACGCCTAATCTTAGCCCTACATTTATGACTCAACATTGATCGTACACATGTGAAAGCGAGTAGCTTATTATCCAAACTCTAACGCGTTTTGAATTCAATTTTTAAAAAATCCTCATTTTTTCTAATTTTTAATTTGAAAAAGTCTATTTTAAATTTTAGAAAAATCATTTGGCCGACATTAAATATGAGATATAATGTTTTCTATATATATATATAGTAATTGAGATAATGTTAATAAATAGGGTTACCCAACTCGAAAATTGCAACATATTTATGTGAAAAGGATAATGTTAATATTAAATTTTTATTTTTATTTTAATTTTAAATACTTTTACTTATTTTTAAAGTAGATAGTTTTCACAAAAATAAAAAATAAAAGTTTATGAAAATATTTTATAAAAAATGTTATGGACTTAAACGCCCATAGTTAATTCGTTAGATGACATAAATTTAAATAAAATAAAGCAACGCTCTATAATTTAATATAAGGGCTACTAAACCAACAATGAATCTAGCCGCCATCCCAACTTTACCTTTATGACCTCCGCATCGATATTCCTATCCCTTCAAAGGTGTCTTACCTTTATTCGTAAAAGAAGTAGTGCATGAGTTAAATATTTAAAAATACTGAAGTAAGGAAACACAGTCACATGTAATCATGACCTGACATATCTTTTCATAAAATATCAGGTCTATAATCTTTATTTTCTAATCCAGAAGCTAATTGGATGTACAATACTTCTCTACACACACGACCCATGCACGCACACGTGAACCCTCAAGCATGCTTATATATATAATATTTATTTTAGAATATTATAATATATTTTTATTTTATTTTAATGAGTATTAAAGAATCTAAAGAGAATATTATTTATTCTTACGAAATAGAAAAATAAGAATAATATTCTAAAATAAAAGGAGAGAAATTAAAGAAAAAAGCATCTTCATGTTTGAATATTTTAGTGTAGAATTAAGATTTAAACTTTTTTACTCATTTTATTTTAAAAATATAAATTAATTAGCGTCATTTATTAAAAATTATATATATATACTTGACGTGAAAGAATAAATGAGCAACGTTGAACGTGCATAACTTTAATTATGAGATTGATTTCTACGTTAAAATGTTTTACTTATTTTCTTTACTTTCAAATTCATTCAAATAATCTGAAATTTTATCATTAAAATAAGAGAGAGAAAATTAATGTTATTGAGTGTAAATGAAGCAATGAACAAATATGACTTTTTAAACCAATAAAAATTAATAATTTATTCGATACGCTCACAATAGTTGAACTTGTTGGATGATGGAAGTCCCACATCGGCTAATTTAAGAAATGATCATGGGTTTATGAGTGAGGAAACAATCATACTATCGTGGAGAGTCGTGTTCGTCTAACAGAATTTACAAAGTATTTTTTTTTTAATAATAATAATAATTAGGATAATCCGAGTAATAAAGCTGAAATATTGAATCGGTGACGGCCACGTGGCGGGGCAAAGTGTTCGGCGGCCGCGGTGTCGTGAGCATAACACGCGACCCACGCAACTCTGCTTTAGGCTCTATAAAAACAGGCTCCATTCCTTCACATTTTCCTCACTCCAAAACTCCCAAATGGCCTCCTCCAATGCCGTTGCCTTTTTTGTCTTTGTGGCTCTTCTCCTCCCTGCCTCTTTAGCTCAACTCTCCGACAACTTTTACGACAAAACATGCCCAAATCTCCCCAACATTGTCCGCGCCGCCGTCAAGAAAGCCATCGATTCCGACGTCCGCGCCGGCGCTAAACTCATCCGCCTCCATTTTCATGATTGCTTCGTCAATGTAATTACAAATTTCCACTCTCTTCATTTATTTATTGTCATGTTTCTAATTTAGTTCTGTGTCTGATATTACAGGGCTGCGACGGCTCTGTTTTGTTAGTAGATGCTCCGGGCATAATCAGTGAGCTCAACTCACCCGGAAATCAAGGAATCCAAGGACTTGAAATTGTCGACGCAATCAAAGCCGACGTCGAGAGGAGCTGTCCCGGCGTAGTCTCCTGTGCCGACATCCTCGCTCATGCCTCAAAGGACTCTGTCAATCTGGTAATAATACCTTTATAAGTCTCACGTTGGCTAATTTAGTGAATGATCATAGACCCGATAATTATGAATTTTTCAGCAAGGTGGGCCGAGTTGGAGAGTGTTACACGGAAGAAGAGACAGTAAAATAGCGAACAAAACAGGGGCAGATGCGAACCTCGCAAGTCCGTTCGAGACTCTGGTTCAACTGAAAGCCAAATTCGCAGCGGTTGGCCTCGGAACAACCGACCTCGTCGCACTATCGGGAGCGCATACATTTGGGCGATCGAGGTGCAGATTTTTCAGCCACCGATTTAGCAATTTCAACAATACGGGAAGCCCAGATCCATCGCTGGACCCCAACTACAGGCAAGTTCTAGAAGGGGTATGCTCGGCAGGTCCAGACACAAGAGCCAATTTCGATCCAACAACCCCGGACGTGTTCGACAAAAACTACTACACCAACCTTAAAGTGGGAAAAGGACTCCTACAGAGCGACCAAGAGCTGTTCTCCACTCCTGGGGCGGACACAATCGCCATTGTGGACAGCTTTGCCGCCAGAGAAGGGACGTTCTTCAAGGAGTTCAGACAGTCCATGATCAACATGGGGAACATCAAGCCTTTGACTGGAAGTAGTGGGGAAATCAGAAGCAACTGCGCGAGGGTGAACGCAGCAGGGATGGGTGGAGAAGGGCACGATGTTATGTAGGACCCACCAGCTTGGTTGTTGTGTTGTGTTGTGTTGTGTTGTGGAGTTGTAAAATTAAGTATGATTAAGCTAAGGTTTGTGGTTGTGTAATCTGTGTGCGCCCTTTTCTAAGTTATGGTATGCCTTTTTCGAGATGAGATAAGGATAATATAATAAAATATTTTTAAACCTACTATAAATTAAAAATGCTTTTTAATAATACTTTCAAATTGCAAGAAAAAAGAATCTATTCCCACGAGAGTCAATAAAAGAAAAAAGATAGTTCAACTGGACACCTGGGTTCCGGAGAAGGAGTGAAGGAGCTGGAGTTCAGTTCATTCAGTTTCATGCTTGATTCTTTCAACTCATGATGGAAAATATAATCCCATCCTCGATTCCCTTTGTCTAACGGAAAGAAAAAAGAAAAAAAAAAGTTACCCATTTCCTCTCCGATTTTCCGTGTAAACTGAGAATCCCAAATAGAATCCCGTGAATAAAATAGAGTATTTATAAAAAAAATTGAATGGTGGAGGTTTAAAACGATGAGTTGAGGGTTTTAGGCCTGAATTTAGAAGCCCAGGGTTTAGATGCTATGTGTATAGCCCAAAGCCGAAGTGTAGTAGAGTTAAAGCTTATACATTTGGGACACTGTGTTAGTGGTAAGACGCAGAGAAAAGAGAAAGAGAGATAGTGATGGATACCATATTTTGAAGGCATTTAAGAAGGGATTGGATAGATACATCATGAATCCGACCAACCTTTATGGATGCCATCCATTTTACATACTATTATATTATACTCTAATCTCTTCTGCTTATTCACACACAAATTAAAACAACAACAACCACAACCACAAGCAAGCAGCTTACCTTAGCTTACCCTCGTCCCTAACCCACCTTCCCCGAACCCCACCTCCCCACTCGCCACCCATTTTTGTCTTTATAATACTTGACATTAAGAATGTTGGCTTAATCCACCCCACCTAAATGGTATGAAAGTTATCTCATTTATAATCAAATAAATTATAAAGGAACAGAAATAACATCAAATAAATTATAAGGATATGAAAAGGGTAAGGAACATAAATAACAATAAATGGAAAGATACCTATAAAATATCAAATATGATACATATGATAAACTATAATTTATTATTAAATATCATTCCGAATCGAAAAAAAGAAAAAAAAAAAAAAGTTCTTTTTTTCAATTTAATTATATGTTAGAATGAAAATTTAAATTTTTTATTTTTTAATTAAAAATATAATTTTTATTTCTTTTATTTAATTGTAAGGGCAAAATTTCAATATAGACGGTTTTAGTCATTAATGTTTGAAACCGACTTTAAAGTAACTCCGAAATTAAGTGGAGCAATTTAATCGACTAATGGTAAGGTGACATGATGCATATGAGGTGACAATTTTTTAAATATACCCTATTCATGTGGATAAGATCCATTTCAAAATTTTGAATTTCATGATTGTAAAAGAATTTTGACGGTTTAAACTATAGTCCCAAAGATATATTTTGCTTCCTCAAAATAAACATTAAGTCGGTATGCTTTCAAGTGAAACGCTCTATATTATCTTGATCGGGTCTTATTTCGAATCTCTTTTGTCTTAACTTTAAAAAGTATCAATGAGACTCTAACCAAACATAAGTTCAAGAAAATTCAACGAAATCCACAACTTTTCATAATTTCAAAAGCGTTTGCCACACTACTGTCATATTGGTATGCAAATTTCTTTTGTTCTTTTTCATTTTAAAGAAAATATACTGTTGTTGTTACGTGAAGGTCAGATGAATTTTGACAAACGACAAGAACAAAAACACGTCTAGAATGCAAAAATTTAGCCAATGAATTTACGATTTAGAGTCAAAACTAAAATGTTTGTGTTCTCAAACGAATTATTGTTAAGTTTAGAAACGTTCCTAGCATTGAATCGAGTCAAAGTCAGCTAATTAGGACAAAAACATCATCTTTTAGAACAGTTTTGTTCATAATATTGATCTGTTCTAAACATGCAACGTAATCAATCATAAATTTGTTGACTTTTTTGAACAATGGAGCCCTCTTCTCAATTATAAACACCATTATCTTTCTATTTCTTTAACTTCTTCCAAATCCAAAATCTCTCCTCTTAAATCTTTCTCCCAACTACCCAATTGCATAATCATTTCAATTACGTTACAGAAAGAGGTATATATTATTGACGATTGTCGGGAGAAGAGTCCCACATCGATTAATTAAAGGATTAATCATGAGATTATAAGTAAGAAATATCTCTCCACTCAGTACGAAGTCTTTTGGAAAAACCAAAACCAAAACCAAAACCACGAGAGTTTATGTTCAAAATAGACAATATCATACTACTGTGGACAGTAGTGGTGCCTAACACATATCAATTCAAGTCGTAGTTGAGCTTGACTCTGTCACACAAAGTTATCAATATCAAAAATTTAATTCCCTTCTCTCCTTTCCAAACGTTCATCGGCCCTAGCACGTAAACCCTCGTCGGTCATTTAGCCACCACCACCTTGTCATATTCATAACCTTCTTTGATCTATAAAAGGTTGTGCCTTTTTGCATAATACCTCACCTCACCCAAACTATACCAAAAGAAATGGCTTCCTTTAAACCTATTGCTATCTTTTTGTTGGTGGGGTTGATGCTCGGTGCTTCTAAAGCTCAGCTATCTCCCACTTTCTACGCCAAGTCATGCCCCAACGTGTTTAAAATTGTGCGAGCTGTCGTACAAAAAGCTTTAGCGACTGATGCCCGAGCGGGTGCTAGACTCATTCGCCTTCACTTCCACGACTGTTTCGTTGATGTAAATTTTGACTTCACTATACTTTTATATTTTTTTGAAAAGTTATCATCTTAGAAGATTCGTAAATTTTCAGGGGTGCGATGGGTCGGTTTTACTAGTGAACCAACCAGGCATAGTGAGTGAGCTTGGTGCTCGTGGAAACGACAATATCACAGGGTTTAACATAGTTGATAACATCAAAGCTGCGCTCGAAAAGGCTTGTCCTGGCGTCGTTTCGTGTGCTGATATCCTAGCCATAGCTTCGGTGGAATCCGTGTACTTGGTAAGTAAAGTAAATGATGGTAAATTTTATTTAGTGTTGGGAGTGGATTAATGAAATGGTTGTGTTTATTTATACAAGTCGGGAGGGCCCTGTTGGGAGGTTCAATTGGGAAGAAGAGATAGCCGAACAGCCAACTTACAAGGCGCGATGGATGGCCTTCCAAGTCCCTTTGAGAATGTAAGCCAACTCAAAGACAAGTTCCGTCGAGTGGGTCTTGATTCTACTGACCTTGTGGCTTTATCTGGTGAGAAATAAATATCCCATTATTGCATGTGCACGCCTCTTGTAGCGACGTGCATGGCTGTGTTTTATAAATCATAGACCTGTATGATGTTGTCCATTTTGAATATAAGCTCTCATGACTTTATTTTTTATTCCCATAGACATGTTTTCCTTATAAACCCATGATTTTACCTTTAATTAGTTAATGTCCGACTCCCTCTCAACAATTTTTCTCTCAAAAAAAGTACATCATAGAGCCTCCTCTGAAGTCTATGGAGTCCTCGAACAGTCTCCCCTTGCTCAAGTCGACTCTTTCTTTGGAACTCTTGATCAAAATATACTATTTATTCGACACTGAGTCACTTTTGACTACACTTTTGAGGGATATTGTCCATAAGTTCTCATAAGCCATAAAATAATAATATCTAATTTGTGGGAAAATGGTGGTAGGTGCCCACACATTCGGGCGCTCAAGATGCCAATTTTTCGACCGAAGATTGAACGTTTCAAACCCAGACAACACCCTGGACGCCTCATACGCAGCCCAGCTCCGCCGAGCATGTGCGAGAGGCAGAGACACTTTCGTGAACCTGGACCCCACCACTCCCGACGCCTTCGACAAAAACTACTTCACAAATCTTCAATCCAAGTCCGGGCTTCTGGGCAGCGACCAGGTCCTATTCTCCACCCCCGGCTCGGACACCGTGGACATCGTCAACACGTTCGCCCGCAGCCAACAGCAGTTCTTCAACAGCTTCGGTCAATCCATGATCAACATGGGAAATATCAAGCCATTAACTGGAAATAAGGGAGAAATTAGATCCAATTGTAGAAGACTCAACTAAACCAACAAAAACCTCCCTTTATATATATATATATAAAATTAATGCGATCAGCTGAATCTAAGACATGGGTCGGTTGCAGCTTAAAAAAAGTGGGATGACACATATACTCGTTCCATGTACGTGTAAACTAAACGTGTAATTTCGTTCTACATATATTGAATAAAAGTACTATCTTTATGCTTAACACGATTAAAGGTTCTTAGAAGATGGTTGGAGAATGGATATTATCTCTATTAACACGAGCCATTTTGAAAAAAAACCAATATCTATGAAAATTTATACTCAAAGTGGATAATATCATAAAAGTTGTTAATGCATGTGAGCAATAACAATCTCGTCCTGACCTGTTCTACCGCTCAAGATGTAGAATTTTCCAACCGAAAGGGACGTTTTTGTGAATGAAATTAGAAGCTTTTGTTTATATGATTGGAGAAAAAAGTGATGTAAATGGTCAAACACTTAGCTTTACAGCAGCCAATTGGTGTTAAACCTAGCTAATTGACGGAAACATGTCTTCACAGACATCCTACGAGGTTGTCTTAATTTATTTACTTTACATTTGAGAGTTAAAAAGTTTTTCTTTAATTGGTAACATTTTAAACTTAAACGACATCTTATCAAACCCTACGCTACTTTCATTACTATATCAACTTTCAATTTCATTTAATTCATAACTATACCAATTTAGACGAGAATTTAAATTTTTTTAAAGCTTAGAAACTCAGACTCAAGTTGTATCGAATCGGATTTGAATAATTTGTTTTAAAATTTTTTTTTTTGAAAAATCAAACTTTTAGGTATTGTCACTTTCATTTCCGTTTCAGTGTAATCGACATCTTCTCAAAACAACAAAACATGATAAAGTAGAAGAAAAATTGTGTATTTGCTCTCTTAATAAGACAAGGAACACACACACATTTTGACATTTTTTTCTTTTTCTAATAAAAATTTTTCTCCGGATATTGTCCACTTTTGAACATAAGCTCTGGTGACTTTATTTTTTGTTTCATACCAACAAATACGTATTTCTTACCTATAAACTCATTATCTACCCCTTAATTAATTAACGGACGTGGGACATCCTTTTTCAATGATCCTCAACAATTCTCCACTCAAACAAAAACAAAATATACCCTTTGTTCGACATTTGAAAATTCTTTTGACATAACTTCGATACCATGTTAAGAATCACGTACCCTCCACAATGGTATGATATTGTCTACTTTAAGCATAAGCTTTCTCCAAGAAGTTTCATGTTGATGAAGATGTATTCTTTACTTATAAACTCATGATGAGCCCCTTAATTAGGGGACGTGACTTCTCTCCCAACGATCCTAAAAAGAAAAAGCTTATAATATTATCTTAGAACAATACAAAAAGAAAATGGATGGAGGAGAGAAATGGGGTCCCATAGAGTTTAGCTGTATATCCCACCAATCACGTGGATTGAGCATTCTAGACAATGCAAATTCTAATGTAAACTTATAAATTTCTTAGTCCAAATTAGCGGTTTGGAATCTTTTTTTAATAAATAATAATAATAATAAAACCCCAACAAAAGACACAAACAGACGCTATCCTTTCTGATCAATTATTGTATTTTGTGTGTGCCTTTCAGCAAAGACTTCATTTTTATTTTTTTTTATTTTTTAAAATAATTAAATAATTACCCAGACTTAGTAAAACAAGTGTGGAAATTAAGCGTTGAATTTGTGTGGTTATTGTTGGATAATGAAAATCCCACATCTGCTAATTTACGTAACGATGATGGGTTTATAAACAAATAATACTCTCTCCATTGGTACGAGGCGTGACAATATCATACCACTTTAACTTCCCCAATAATTCAGCAAACTCTTATGCTTTTGATTATGCTATTAATAGGAAGTCAAATCAACGTATGTTTTATTTGAATCCTTCCCAAATTACAATATTAAAAACTCTCTAATTTTGTATTGAATTTGGCCTTTGAAAAGTCAAACGCTGCCCCCCACCACCACCACCTTGGCTTCACGCCTATAAAACCATATGCCATTTGGCTTAAGCTCATTATACTAGAGCTCAATGGCTTCTTTCAAAGCTACGATTCCTTTGGCTCTTTGTGTGTGTTTCTTGGTTGGGTCCGTTACTTCTCAGCTCACCTCCACCTTCTACGACACTACTTGCCCCAATGTGTCCAGCATTGTGCAAGGCGTCGTGCAACAAGCTCTCCAAACTGACGATCGTGCTGGTGCTAAACTCATCCGTCTTCACTTCCACGACTGCTTTGTCGATGTAAGTATCCTATTAAAACTTTCCATAATGATATAATATTATCCACTTTAAACATTATTTTTTAATTAGTCTGTGTGACTGATGATGTCAAATTTATAGGGATGTGATGGGTCTGTTCTACTAGAGGATCAAACAGGCATAGTGAGTGAACTTGGTGCTCCTGGAAACGGAGGCATCACAGGTTTCAATATTGTCGACGACATTAAAACCGCCATTGAGAATGTTTGTCCTGGTGTTGTCTCCTGTGCTGATATTCTAGCGCTTGGTTCTCGATTTGCCGTCACTTTGGTACGTAAATGTTACTTGCAACATTAAATTAGTGGATACATATCGACTAATTTAGGTGATGGACATGGATTTATAATCAAGGCTTTGAGAGGTTATGTTCAAAGTGGACAATATCATATCATTGTAGATGGTGTTTGCAGGCGAGCGGGCAGGGGTGGACGGTTCCATTGGGGAGAAGGGATAGTAGAACGGCGAATTTGGATGGAGCTAGAAATAGGCTTCCAAGTCCGTTTGAGGATCTCACAGCACTTCAAGGGAAGTTCAGGGACGTGGGGCTAGACGACACAACTGACCTCGTAGCCTTGTCAGGCGCGCACACGTTCGGGCGCTCAAGGTGCAGATTCTTCGACGGACGGCTGGACACATCCAACCCAGACCCAACCCTGGACCCCACATACGCGGACCAGCTACGACAAAGCTGTCAGCCGGGGCGTGACACATTCGTGAACCTGGACCCGACAACGCCCGACACGTTCGACAACAACTACTTCACGAATCTTCAGAACAACCGTGGGCTTCTAGGAAGTGACCAAGTGTTGTTGTCCACGAGTGGGGCCCCAACTGTGAGTATTGTGAACAACTTCGCCAACAGCCCGAGCCAATTCGCGAGCGCCTTTGCTCAGTCCATGATTAACATGGGAAATCTGAGCCCGTTGACGGGTAGCAGCGGGGAAATTAGGTCCAATTGTAGAAGGCTGAACTAAAAAGAACTTATAGATCAAAGTGTACCATAATAATAGATATGTATTGTTCCTGAGTTAATGTGGTTCGTGAAGTAACAATACCGAATAATGCAAGCGCTTAGCTTAGCTTTGAGTGGTCGTGTTAGTTTGAAGAATACTGTGTTTTTGTGTTTCTAATTTTGTTTCGGGTTTTATAGTTGGATCCAAATGACCAATTATATAAAACTTCAAACATGTTTGTCTCAGTTATATATGAATGAAACTATTAGTATCACGAACATGGGTCTCTAAGATAAGATAGTCAATTTTCGTCCATATATTATTGGTAAAAAAAAAATATTATTAGTATTATTTTTTTATGAAAGTTAATGTGTTAATTTTACTTTTGTGGATATTTTTAAGAATATATATATATATATATATATTATTTATTTTTAAGTTGGGGTATTAATGATTTTTTTTAAAAAAGTTTAAGGGTATTTTTTAAAATAAAGTATTAATAATAATAGAATTTTAAAAGTTTTAGGAGTAATTTTGATAGAATAAGAGTATTTTTATTAATTTAATAGAAATAAATAGATTTATTGACATATTTGAATTCTTAAACTAGAAAACAAATACTAAAATTCTTAGGAATTATAGTAATTAAATAGACAGTCTACTTATTACGAAAAATAATCATTATATAAAGAGTAGAAGAGACCAAATCATTGTATGACTAATTAATTAATTAATTAATTGTTTTCTTTGTTCAAATCATTGCGTGAGTTTGTCATACACTATTTAAAATTGGATTTTAGGAATACAAGTTGAATAATCGAAATTAAAAAAAAATAAAAAAAAATGTTGACCAATAAAAAGACAGATAGATAATAAAGAAAAAAGGATAAAATCATCTTAAATTGAGTTGAAATAATGACAGAGACTATATATATATATATATATATATATCTTTCCCATCGTATTAATTATACTTAGTAATTATTTATCCAAATTAAACCAACTGGTAAAGGGTCATATTCTTAATAAAGACAGCTTCGGAAAATGATGTTTAATTAATTAATTAATTAATTAATTACGTGGCACCAAACTGATATGATCCTAACGAACAGCTGAGAAGACTTTGGAATTTTCTTCTCATTATTATTCTATTTTCACATTCATAGGATATATTTTTCAATTATTATTATTTAATGTTAAGATATCTGGATGTGGCCGGCTACGTTAGAGATCACGAATTGGATAACGTTTCGGTTTCACGAATTTGTTGCCCATTAATATTTTAATGCTTTTATTCATAATAAAAATATTCTGTAAAAATTTTCTGAGAGGTACCGTCTGTTGGATGAAGGAAGCCCCACAACGCCTAATCTAGGGAATGATCATGAGTTTATAAGTGAGGAATACTAACTCCCGGTTTCTCGAATTTGTTGCCCATTAATATTTTAATGCTTTTATTCATAATAAAAATTTTCTGAGAGGTACAGTCTGTTGGATGAAGGAAGTCCCACGACGGCTCATCTAGGGAATGATCATGGGTTTATAAGTGAGGAATACTAACTCCCAGTTTCTCGAATTTGTTGCCCATTAATATTTTAATGCTTTTATTCATAATAAAAATTTTCTGAGAGGTACAGTCTGTTGGATGAAGGAAGTCCCACAACCGCTAATCTAAGAAATGATCATGGGTTTATAAGTGAGGAATACTAACTCCATTGGTTTGAGGCCTTTTGGGAAAGCCCAGAGCAAAGACATGAGAGTGGTGTTCGTCTAACATGGTATCAGAGCCATGCTCTAAACTTAGTCGTGCCAATAGATTGGTAAATCCTCAAATATCGAACAAAGAACTCCAAAAGAAAAAAGAGTCAAGCCTCCTCGAAGGCAGTAAAAAATGACTAAGACTCCAAAGGAGTCGAGCTTCGATTAAGGGGAGGCGCACTTTGTTCGAGGGGAGGTGTTGGATGAAAGAAGTCCCACATCGGCTAATTTAGGGAATGATCATGGGTTTACAAGTGAGGAATACTAACACCATTGGTCTTACGCCTTTTGGCGAAGCCCAAAGCAAAGCCATGAGAGCTTAGGCTCAAAATGGACAATATCATACCATTATGGAGAGTCGCTAACACAGTCATTAGTCATTGTCATTTTGTATTTGTCTAGAGTAATTGGCAAAAACTTTGTAAGAAAGAATTTGTAGCGTGAGAGTATGCGAAATACGCTTGTAAACATTTTAGTTAGGCTACCACCCATAGATATAAGAGAAGTGGGTATCATAATATTTTTTGTCGTAAAAACATCGAACCAGATTTTCTGGGATTCGTGCGACTTTCTTCTCTAGAAACACAAGATTTGGTGGGATTTGTGCGACTTTCTTCTCTAGAAACACAAATCAAAGTAAGTTACTTCATAAGATGATGATATTTATTTTATTCCGCTACTTCAGCTTTAAGGAAGGCTTCAGGGGTTCATTATTATGTGACGATTCAAGACACTGTAATTCAGCATTGAAGAAGATAGCCATCTATAACTTAGAGCTTTGTTTTTACACTCACTGAATTCTGCCACAAAGGCCGCAATTATGTAACTTATCAATCTATCATCAATACATATAGAGACATGAAGTTTAAGAATTTGGTAACAATCGACCATTGAACATCTTATCGAGCAATTTTCGTGCGTCCGGCCTTCGTAAAAGACCTTTGTTGTTTGGTAAACCAGTTCCTAGACATACAGGACATACAAGTTTTCCTCTACCTGCCACAACAAGTTTAGAATCAGCTCAAGATAAGCGAGATGAAGATAGAAAACCAAATAACACAAACAAGATCAAACGATCATAGATTCGAATACCTAGAGTTGCAATACAACCATTTCGAAGAAGTATAATGATCAAATTTAGATTGGTAGTTCAAGATTGCGCGTTTATAATGCATGAACTATGAATGTTCTTTTCGTATTGATTCTTCAGCCTGTGATTTTTCTTTCTACTGTTAGCATGTTAAAATCGAAGTCGTAAGCTGACTATAACGTTCGGCTGCTTTTGATGAACAGCTAAGTGAATGATCAACCAAGGTTTTTGCTTCAGATTTGGGATATGGATTCGGGTTTCGGGTTGTTGATGTTGGTTTCACAGCCAACATATATGAACAATTTGGCAGTCAGTATAAAACCAATCCAGCAGAAGTTGCAGAATATTGATGTGATGATGTCCAAGGAAACCTTTTTTTTAAATAGGAAACTGGGATGTGCAAGGAAATCTTTAATGTCTATATACGTACACCTCTTGATAGTTCCAAATTGGGGAGAGAGAAAAACTTAATCAAGTCTCAAAAAACCGCACAAGGTGCATATACAAGCGATTTAAGGATGATAGGTGTGAGATCCCACATCGATTGGAGAGGGAAATGAGTGCCAGCAAGGACGTTGGGCCTCGAAAGGGGGTGGATTGTGAGATCCCACATTGGTTGGAGAGGGAAACGAAGCATTTTCTATAAGGGTGTGGAAGCCTCTCCCTAGCAGTCACGTTATAAAACTTTGAGGGGAAGTTCGGAAGAGAAAACCCAAAGAGGACAATATTTACTAACGGTGGACTTGAGCTGTTACAAATGGTATTAGAGCCAGACACCGAATGGTGTGCCAGCGAAGACACTGAGCCCCGAACGGAGTGGACACTGAGCGGTAAGCCAGCGAGAACGCTAGGCCTCAAAGGGAGGTGGATTGTGAGATCCCACATCGATTGCAGAGAGGAACAAGTGCTAGCGTGGTAGATTGTGAGATCCCACGTCGATTGAAGAGAGAAATAAGTGCCCGCGAGGATGCTAAGCCTTGAAGGGGATGGATTGTGAGATCCCACATCGATTGGAGAGGAGAACGAAACATTCTTTATAAGGGTGTGAAAACCTCTCCCTAGCATAACCGTTTTAAAACATTGAAGGGAAGCCCGGAAGGAAATATCTAAAGAGGACGATATCTGCTAACGGTGGGCTTAGGCCGTTACAATAGCTCAATCCCCTAGATTACTGCCCGAGTGAATGAAGGTTATTCCAAAAGAATTGGCTATCTGCACAAGATGTACTTGAGGTACAAGTGTATTATCTAGACATCTAACTATCAAATGATTGATTATATGAGAAGAAGCACGGTGAATACACCATCAGCTAAAGTCTAACTTTCTTGATGAGAAAAATAACAATAAGCATTCAATATTTCTGCATCTCAAGGCTATAACAACAGGATAAGAGGACAGGTGAAGTTGTATCCAACTGAAAGCATGAAAATACATGCAAGCATTCATTGATGATAATAGATCACCATCATTTGCAGATAGAGATGAATATTTACCATAACAATTGGGACATTCTGTGAACTCGTACACATCTTTCGCTCGTTTTCTGTTAAGAGCTTTCCATTTCCCTGTACCACCACACATGTCACCTAAAAAGAAGAACAGTAAGCATCTCAGGGAAAATAGGAAGCACAGATCGATAACGAAGTACAATATTCTCATCAAACTCCAAGCATTACTTTTAAATGAACAGCATAAAAAACCGAGAAACGGTCTTTTTAACACTCGATGATACGCTCATATGTGGAAAAACTTGATAAAAATTTTGAGCAGACAACAGTCATAGCTAAACAAATAAAGAAAGCCAGAAAACGTTAATATCAATTTCTTTACTTCGTTCGTACGGTTTATTTCCTCGACTGCTAAACGTTATAAGGCCATGAAGGAGCTTAAGAGTTCTAAGTCTTAAATCACAGGCCTTCCATGGAAGAAGAAGAAAAAAAAAATTATATCTAATGAACATAAGGTATTGTGTCCAACAAAACAAAAAACATGCTTACAAAGTACGGCACCACTTCCTCCACAGTTTCTGCACGCAGGTTTTCCATCCATGGTATTTGCAATAGCTTCAGCCATTGTGCCCCCATAATCCTTTATCAATGTTGGAGATGAACACAAACATGTGAGGCACCATCGACGAGAGATCAAGATTCGAGTTCCCTGTGGTCAAAACAGTTGTTTTATAATACTAATTGGAAGTTAAGATTGTAGTAATCTACTCTAGACTATATACGAATAGAGCCATACATTTACATCTCAATTCTGTCACACAGAGATTATATTTATATTACTTGAAGATCATATCAGACTTGAAAATACAGCTAAAGAGTCGTTTTCTAAAAGACGGTTAATTGATTGGCTTCAAGAACCGATGATCTACAAGGCTCTTGCACCTTCTCATATTCCACTGGTATTATACTTTTGTCGACCTCCTCATCCAACAATCTAAAAGGCTCTCACGCAAGGTGTCACGGTCATGCTTGTCCAAGGTGTGTTGCCTGTGGCCGCATGACAGATGTCCCGGTCTTACTTGTCCAAAACATGTTGTCCATGGTTGCATGCCCGTTCCAAACCCCTTTTACATGCTTTCATCCTCGATAGGCCTTTATCATTTCACGTTGGGTCAATACGGGGGTGTATGACCGTTCACCAAAACCATGTCTACACTCGTCAGGGCTAAATGTCCCAAAATGTACTATAGTGGGATATGACTAGTTGTCACTTCTTCCTACCCCGAGTTATATGCTATTTAAGCCGGGGTATTTCTTAATTTGCTTATAGTCATATAACGTTGCTTTCTTCAATTCTTCAAATCGTTTTCAAATGTATTTCCTCGCTCACGTTTTCTAAACCTTTTCTCGCAACGTGACTCAAGGCACAAACATACGCCGACGTTGTCTGCGACGTCCGTATTTCTCACAACTGACTTGCTTGCTTGGTTAGAACAAGTGCTGCACAATCGTTGTCCCGCTATTGCAGGAGTACGATTGTGACACAAGGCATGCATCAAAGATGAACTACGAGCATTCCAAAAATTAAATTGACCATATTTAGTTATAAACAGTGAGTGATTAGAGCTGTCAAAAGATGCACATCATGCAAGGAAATACACTTGATGTGAACTAAACTAGTTGCTAGCCCTGTGAAACATTGTGGCTGTAAATCAAAGCAAGAATTACTCTCATGAACGAGCTGTTGTTACGGTGAAAGAAAGCTAGAAAGAAACATCAGTAAACAGGATCCTTACCTTTAGCGGCTTTGATGGTGTACTTGAATCTCCAGTACTACAGCCTTCATCATCAAGATTTGATGTCACTTTAAGTACAACGGGCTTTGAGTTAGCTGTTCAGTTTGGGCAAAGGAAGGTCAAAACTTTCCATTGACATAGACTTGAAAACGTAGATATGTCCAGTATCTTATACCAGGAAATGAACCAATTTAGTTGAACTTTAATATGAAACAATTGTCCCAAAGTATAGGCCAACTTAACTCCCAAGATCTAGTCTCTAATGTGAAAAATCTTGTTGAAATTTAGTACCACTTTTTTATTTTGTAACTATTTAATCTTCATAGTTATAAACACATGGTCACGCACTAATGTATTTATTCATCTAAATTCCATTAAATCTTAACATTTTTCAGAATATGAACTAAATGGTTACAAATTTAAAAATGGCATACTAAAATGTAATCTAGAGATTAAGTAGTAACAAATTTGAGAGTATTAGTACTAAATCATTACAAACTGATGTTTGTGAACTAAGCCCCTATTTTAATGAAATTACATGGACCAAAAGTGTTGTTGAACCAAAATCAAACATGAAAAGGAAAACCCATTTGTAACAGAGCTAAAGGATAACTTGGGATTAGATTAGCAGTTCTTTAGCTCTTGGTTAACAAGCGAATTAAACCCAGAGTGAAAGAACAATTGCAGAAGGGGACGAAAAGCACCATAACAAAACTCGATGAAGAAAGGATAAGTTTATACAGAAACAGTCCACAAAGTGAAACGAACCGAAGGCAAATCAGCTAATCAACCACAGAGAGAAAAGCATGGCAGCTGCTATGTCAGTAATTGAGTATACATATGCGATAAGAAGAGAGGGAGAGAGAGCTCACAGTGGGATAAGGAAGGTCTAGAGGAGGAAGAGGAGCGCAGGGGAATGGCGGATAGATGAGAAGAAGACGCCATCATCTTCTCTCTGCTGTGCGCCACTCGTTCTGTCACTCAAATACTGTTAATTAGCGAACACTGTAATAGCCAAAGGCCATGGCTCGAGAAAATGAGCCCCGTCCACCATATAGCTCCTCCACCAATCTTGGATATTTAATATAATAATTTTTTTATTAATTCCATTTTTAGAACTATTATTGTTCTTATAGATGCAATTTAAATTATATAAAATTTCAAATAATTATCTTATAAGTATTTATAAATTAAACATGAATTTAAAATTAATTGAAATATTGAATTTACTATAAGTTATGTAACAATGTAGCCCCTGAAAACAATATTAACAAGTTTACAAAGATGAGATAAAATTTCAGTTAGACGCTATGCTATACAAAGCAAAGACGAAACTCATCTTATCTTATCTTTATAATCGGTGGCTCCCTGGGGAATGAATTTCACGAACTTATTCAGTAGTACCACCTAGAGTGCACCGCACAAATACGCCTTTGATATATATATAATATATATATAGTGTGAGCAGCACGGGAGAATTTGGTAAAATTTAGGGACTAAATTGAAACCGAGAAAGAAAGCGCCATTTGTACACAGCTTTGACGGAGGAACCAATTTAATATACAAACAAGGGCATGTACTCTCGCATGCTAAAAATACAGGCAATGCAACAACAACTATTATCATCATCAGATGAGACGAGACGGCCACCAAACAACAAAATCTGCTGCTGCTGCTGTGCTTTCTTTGCGAATTCGTTGGAGGATGATGATAATATGTGATTTAAGCTACAGTTCTTCCATAACACAGGCATGCAAGATACAGATTCTTCGCCCATTTTTCCTGCTCCAGACAAAACATTCAAAATCCTAGTAAGAAAATCTCAAGCTACACAATTTTTGTTACTTTCCAAAAATTTGCATATATGACTGCTCGTCATTCTTCTCTACTATTTGCATGTTAAAATTGGTGTACCTTTACATGGGTGCTGGGAAACTGAGATGTGCGCAGTGTTTCTTGAGTCTCGTCACCAGGTTTGCGCCTAGGAACACTCAAAATAAGAGCTGCTTGATCCCAAGTTGCAGCTGTTGATGTTATTCGGTACCCATTATCCCATCGTCTATGGATGCCCTCACTTGGATAGAGGAAATCAAGCTCCACAACCTGAGCATTGACTAATAAATTAATAACATGAAGAGGTAAAGCTTGATTCCCACACCAAGTATATAACTTCAAATTAATCAAAGGGCTATAACACAAGTCCCAGAACGTATCATAATTAATGCACAAGACATCCATGTCAAAATGATGTTCGAAAGAAAAATGCAACAAGGAATAAGAAGTGGAACTTATTACGACCGTTTGACACAAAGGGAATGTATACTAATGCCAAGGCCACAAAATGTAGAAGTGAGAAATGAGAGCAGCTGATGCTGAAAATAAATGTCACGAAGAGATTGACACACAAATCAAGGAATAGGAGGCTGGAATAGGAAAAACACACACATACACACACATCAAGAACACAAAGTTGAAATGGAGTGTGACGGGAGATATAACTATCAACTGAAAGAAACAAATTGCACAGAAGATAATTAACACAACCAAAATTGACCATAGATACTGCAAAAAACATAAACGAAACTAAACCTGGTCGCTAAAACCAGCATTGCGTGACATGACAACACCCCATCGGCTTCCTGCGGTTGCCATTGAGGTCACGTGAAATCCCTCTCTCCATTTCTTGTTTATCCATTTGAAGGGGAAAGAATCACTCACTTTGTACGACTGTTGGGTATATTGGGTCCCTGCAGAAGAAGGATAAACGGGAAGTGAAAATGATGGGAAGTACAAATACAGGCGTAGCAAGAACCATCCTGCAGAACTAATGTCAGAATGGTAGCATCTTAGAATAAAATCCAACAGACTTATTAATGTTGACACTTGGATTAACATTTATGTCTGTGCCTCCTAGGATATTCTCTTCCATTGACTATATGTTGTCGTAACCTTCCAATAGAGATATAGGCAGGAAATATTGCAGAATAATACCAATTCTTAAACGTGCGAGACAACTTAGATAACAAGGTATATAATTGATCACAATGAGGAGCCCACGACACAGGAAAGAACAATTATCAGTCTACAAAACAACCAATAACAAATTAAACATAATTGAAGCAGACGAACCTTTTGACATCACCACGAGGGAGCTTCCATTATTAGCACCAGCAATAGAACTGATGTAATAGTTCTTTTCCCACTGTTCCATTATCCATTCCTGCTTATTTTAAATCAAATTTAATAAACGTTTCAGAGTATTACAGGAAATTTTAAGACTTCAAACTTAAAAAATGAAAATGACCTTGTGCAAGAAAAAGGGAGAGAGCTCGTAGACTTGATTTGTAAAACCAGTTCCAGCATCCATGATTAATGCCCAAAGATTTGAACAAGATGCCACAGAACTAATAAGTAAACCATCTGCAATTCCTCTCTCTACATGTTGTGACAACCTTGCATCAGCCACATTATAATGATACCTGTACCATAGAAAACAAGTTATTTAAGAACACGGCACAAGAAATTTTCCATGGAATGAATGCCAGCTTAGCTCAATATCCCCTTCTCCCAATCATTCAAAATACTTTGCAGAGTAGTCTACAGTTCTTAGTTGATTGGAAACTTTAAGGAAGAAGTAATGAGATGCTTCAAAGTTCACAGCATAAGACCCTCTAAATCAGATAAATGCTCTTGGTTATGACAAAAACATGTGTCATCATCATTTTGAGAGAAAATACAAAAGGCCATACACCTGTTTGCAATTAAAATGGGAGGAAGTAGTAAAAGCTGCACCATGTAACTTTACCTTTGCTTCATTGGCAGCCGAGCATTGTAAATTGAAATCCACTGTGTAGCAGGAACACCTAAACGAACTTTCTTTCTTGGCTGCCCATCGTCTTCTTCTCCAATATTCAGCCTGCCACGCTTTTGTCCAACTTGACTGATAATCTAGCAATGATTATGAACAAAAAGATTTGTTTAATAAAACACATTGGACAAAAAATCTCAACCAAAAACCTTGGGCAAATTCATTACCTTCTGGGCACCATCAGTTTTTATGGGTCTTACTGCTGGATTTGGCCCAAGAAAACCCTCAAATAAAGATATTAGCTTAGAATAATTGGGTTCTTCATCGAATTTCATGTTCACCACGATTTCAAGAAATTCTTTAATAGGTGGGGGGCAGAAGCAGCACAACATTTCAGGAGATGTTGCCATCTTTTTTTTGCAAACCAGAAAGGATTTGTTGTCACCCTAAAAGAAAGAGGCAGGTTAGAAGTTAGTTTAACAAGGGAACTAAAAACTTCAGCACAATGCTAAATACACTCTAAACTTCTCAAACCTGATAGCCTTGCCATGGTAACCTTCCCCGATGGAGAAATATGAGAGTGTATGCAAGAGATTCAAGATCGTCTCTTCTACTAGCAGTTCTGCCCAAATGTGCATGAACACTAGCATACCGAACAGTTCCTCTGCGGTTGTAGGAAAGAAAAAGTATCAAAATCATTGAATTCATATCAACATAAGTATCATAAGTCATAATAACCACATGATAGAAAAACAATGTTAGTGTAAAATACTGAGTATCACATGGACACATGCCAATGAATATTATGGATTCTATAACAGCCATAAGGATCAATCAGAATAGAACACATAGTTGATGACAGCACACATCACTCACCTAAACATATCAGGACGTTGGTCATATTCAACATGCTGTCCAGTAGAGCTGTCTTTCCATTTAGTTGCTGTCGAAAGATTGGCAGATATGGATGATAAAATAACCATAATGCAATAATAGTAAATCGATTAAAGAAAATCTATGTCAGTTATAGAACTTTGCTCACCTAATCCCAGGTCAACAAGAAACAATTTTTTCTCTTGTGCTGTAGAAGGTTGACCGAGTAAAAAGTTCTCTGGTTTTACATCTCCATGCACATAACTATTTGTAATTTTAAAAAAAGAAGGTCAAGACAAAAAAAATATTGAACTAAAAGATTGATAAACCACTTTAAAAAAAAGAAACCACAATTGCATACCCTTTTGCATGCATCTTATCCAAGATTGATAATGATTCCACAGCAATGCAAGATACCATTTCTGCAGACATGCTGTCATAAATCCGACAATAATGAGACAACAACAAATGAATGTCCAAAATCAAATATTCCACGATCCATAAACCAAAGCAATGATTAATTTCTTTCAGACTAAAATACTAAAGAAGCTTAATTACAAATCATATTCATTTATTAATAACATTAGTAAGAATGGGGTTTGAGTAATATCTCTCTAAAGCATAATAATAAGACATTGTTCAACTCAATCAGGTCTCAAGATCTCAACAAATCTCATTCAAGTTCTGATTTTATAAAACCCTAGATCAGTATCAGAAACCAGATGCAAAACTAATACATTCCTCAAGCCAGAAATTGCATTAATGCAATTCACCATTTCACTTTTAATATGAGCGATAAGTAATGGTAAACGACTAAAAAAATGAAAAATATGTGCAAGAAAAGATGTGAGAAGTAAAGCAACGTAAAGATACAAGCTCAAGAAACTCACGCCTGCCCTGAAGAATTCCATACATCCCACAAGCTGGGGCCTAACATGTCCATTACCTAAAAAAGAAAGTTTAAAACATACTCTTAAGGAAACAAGTTAGAAAAATGAAAATTATATGCCACAGAGGGACGAAGTAGTTGACATACCATTACGTAATAGTCTCCTTGTCGACCCTTATAGTGTACTTTTGGTACTCCATGACTACCACCAAGGGCACTATTCAACAAAGTATCAGAGGTGAGCATCTACAAATACAACTTCTATCATTAAAAAAAACGTCCATATGACCCAGAAAGTTACTCACTTGTAAACTTGCCATTCATATGGAGGACCATAATTACAACCTTTGCTATTTCTGTGTTCAAATTTCAGAGCAACCTGAAAATAAAATGAAATAATAAATAAAAGGTAAAAATATGAAGATACGTGGATGCTGACAAATTATAATTTAGCATATATGCATCAATTAATAAAAATACTTCCAAATTTTTACCTCAATAGCTGCAGCACCAGTTGCACGATCATTTCCACCTGTAAGCCGACGACCAACGAATACTTGCCCAAATCCACCTTTACCCAGTTTTCTCTCTATTTTATACAGTGGTGACCCTCCTACTTGGACCTTGAAACAGAACACAAAACAGTAAATAAACTCACGATGAAACAGAAACTCTGAACACGGAAAATTCACTCAAAGTACTTCCAGGACATGCCAAGCCCTATAACTTTAAATTTTAAAAGTTCAGTAAAGTGGATAAGCCAAAAATTTACATGCAAGCACATTAGACATCATGCAACAACTCAAGTAGAGCTTAAAATTACAGTGGAAAGATCCTTCTGAAGTAAACCATGATAGGTTAGCTCAGAGACTGAAGAAACAAATGCAGATGACTCAGAAGTCATAACTTTGACTGTCAGCTAAACTGTTAAATATGAGCACTTGGAGGTTAAATGTGGTTTGGCAGGAGATTGCCCCATGATATAAACATCCATGGTAACTGAATTAAAACTGATAAAATACACCGTCGGCCGAACTAAATTGAAAGGCAGATGCTCATCTGTTGCAATAACAAGACGTAACACAATCAACCTAAAAGCACTTAGCCGAAACCCATAATGAGCAAAAATGGCAGATTAAAAACAGGAAATAATCAGAAAAATCAAACTAATCTAGAGTAAATATCAAAAAGAGAAATACCTTCTCCGGAAAAGGCGCTGAACTACCCTCTTCCTCTATGCCAGCAGCCTTATTAGCACTCAAGCCGCCACTTTCATCACCCATCGCGCCCTTGTCTTCTTGTTCTTCCTCAAGCCCTTGCACCTTTCTGTCCTCCAAACCAGTATCCCTCTCAGATATAACAATCACCTGATCGTCCTGATTGTTATTTAATTCTTTAATTGCCAATCTTGTTCTCGGCCTGGGTCTCGCCTCCGCAGCTTCTCTAGCAACCGCAGCCCGTGTCTTGACGTAATTTCCAGGCCGCGGAGGCTCCTCAAAGCGATTCTGAACGATCCTAGCGCGGCCTCTGCGCACACCTCTGCGAAGCACCGGCATTGCTCAAACCCATAAAAAAGTAGGTGCGAAACAACGCCAATAATATGATCATTATCTTAGATTCAACTAAGCTCCGATATCGTAGACATGGCCGAATTTTGTGGGAGGGAAAAAAAAAAATTAAAAAGGAAAAAATTGGAGGAAAGTAGATGAGGATTCCAATAAAGAATCGGTTGAAGGATGAGTGAATGCGTGAGATTGATTTCTGGATGTTGAGATTGAAATGGGGCTTCGATTTGGGGTTAGGGTTTGACAAAAAAATGCGAAGCGAAGGAAAAAAAAAAAAAAAAGAAAAAAGAAAAAAGAACCGACTCCTCCTCGTCCCAACTGTACGATGACGTGGAATTAAGCCCAATCCCTGCTACTCATCGTATCATGTTTTCTGAGTATAAATATTTTCATTTTTAATATCTTATTTCTATTAAATAAATACATCATGTTTTGAATTCAAATTTTAAAATTAAAAAAAAAAAAAAAAAAAAAAAAACCTAATAATTAATCGAAAGATTTTATCCACGAGGTTGTCTAAGGGCACAATCGACTTTACCTAAAATAATCAATAATGCACCAAAAAAGAAAAATAAGATTTTTTCTTTTTTTTTAATTTCCAAATTTAACAATGTTGTTGCTTATCCGAAATTTGATTCAAATTTTTTATGGAATTTCTTTTAAATTTTTAGTTAAATCGTCATACTACTAGTTTTGGTGAATTTAAATATCTAATTATGTTTTTTCTTAAAAAAAAAATCTAATTTATTTGTTTTAAATTTTTTTTAGTCTTCAAATATTATGTGTATAAAATTTTAAATTTTTATAAATTTGATAAAATCTTCAATTTTGCAATAAAAAACAAAAAACAATTTACATATTTAAGAATTTTTCTTATTTATTTATTTGTGTGTATTTAATTTGATTATCAATCATTTTAGAATTTGATTGCCCAATTTGAAAGTTTTGATTTTTTTGCATTTTTAGTTTTAATTATATCATAATTTTAGTAAATCTTCTGGCTTACTTGTGTGTGAAATTTAATTGTTTTAGATTTTTTGTTTGTTTGTTTCTAATTACCGACAAGCATGATATTTTTTTTAATTTGTTGTCCAATTATATCATACTTTATTTATCTCGATTTTAGATCTATTTTAATTACTCCATCATTTCGGGATTTATAACCCTGTTTTGTTGGAGGCATTTTGGTATTTTCATAAATCTTATTAATATTCCAATATATTATTTAATAATTTTTCCAATAAAAAGTCAAGTCTCATTAAAATTTTAGTCATGATTTGAATTTCTAATTTTTTTTTAGAGTTAAAAACATCTTTTATCTTTATCTCTACTTCCTTAAAAAAATATTAAATATTAGAACCACCTAAATTATATAAAATACTCTTATTATTGGTCTAATTTTAATAATATTCCTAAACTTTCAAAATTCTTTAAAAATATCATTCACCTCTAGAAAAAAAATTTAAAAAAATTCTCGATTTTATATGTAAAATGTCAAAGTCAGCTAATTTCCTTAGACTTTTCAAAAAATTAAAAAGAAAAAAACTTCCAAAAACCTCTCTATGTAACAGCTTTCTTTATTTCATATTCAAATTCATAGAATTTAAAAACAACTAAATCATAACAGTTCAAGCCCCCAAGCCGGTATTGTTCTGTTTAGACTTTACCATTCAAGCTTTCTAAAATGTGTATGTTAGGGAGAGGTTTCCACACATTTGTAAAAAAAATGTTTCGTTCTCCTCCCGAACCGATGTGAGATCTCACAATTCACCCCTCTTCGGAGTCCAGCATCCTTGCTAGCACTCGTTCTCCTCTTCAATTTATGTGAAATCTCACATTAATTTTAACACTTGAGTGTGGTTATAATAATCTTTAGTTGCAGAAGATTGGTTGAGAAACAAAGTCAGCTGATTCACGGTATGGGTTAGCATCCACCAACAATAAGTAATAAGTGCATCTTTTCTACATCTTCCACTATGGTTCACAGTTTATGGATCATCATGGCTAACGTATTGACGGATGATTGATCAGTGAAAGTAAACTTATATGCAACCCCACACCAAAACACCTTGTACATACCAAGCCACAGCCTTTTGAGCCAATTTTGCCTAGCTTAGGTACCATGTTCGAAGTTCCTCATGTTAGATGAACACGACTCTCTACAATGGTATAATATTATCTAATTTGAGCATAAGCTCTCATGGCTTTGCTTTGGGCTTCTCCCAAAAGTCTCATATCAATGGAGAGAGTATTCTTTGATTATAAACTCATGATTATTCCCTAAATTAGTCGATGTAGGACTTTCATCATCCAACACTTCATATGATTGAACTCAGGTCTTCTAGTCGCCCTCCTAAGCATAGCTTCAAAATTGCTTTCTAAGGCTAACTTGGGTGGGGAGATCTAAAGGAGTCCGAGATTTGGCTTGCCCTTTGACTCAGATCAACTAGATTTGGGCTGAACTCTGCTATTGAACTCACTTCTATCAAATGGCCAGTTTAAGTATGGTATGAAAAAGCACCCTACGTATTTGAATGGGAAGCACATACCAGGAACGGAGAACATACGAAAGCTTTGGAATATTATTTTTGAGCACTAGATCGAAACTCATTCTTATCAAAAGCTTTTAATAAAACATGTCCAAGAACATATCGTAATAATCAATCGTCTTTTTATTACTTTGGCTCAAAATGCTCCAAAACGCACCTCGTAACTAATATACCATGCTACATAGTTTCCTAGGCATAGATTATTCTTTTAGACCAGCATTCTACATAGTTTCATGCCTAACATCCATGAGCAACTTTTTCCATTCCAAGGTATATGAATTTCATTACAAGAACAAACGCCCTAAACTTTGTATTTTGAATACCAAGTGAAGTAAGAGGATATATATATAGATGGTGGGCGTACCTGTATGTTCACCAATTTGGTTATGGAGATTGGAATCGGCTCTGAATGGTCCAAATGGCTCCTGCGGTTGCCCTCATCAGCCAGCCCGAACAGACAAGAGCAAATCAACACTCACAGGCGTCTGATGACAAACAAAAAGCGAAGTGGTTGGTCATCTCAAAGCTTACTTCCCACTTAAGCATTTCGTCGAACAACTGGTACGCACAATCAACTGATTGATGACTAATGCGTGTCGTTATGGTTTTCTACCATCACAGTAATAAATTATATGACTTGGAAGCTAAATTTGATTAACTGGATAGTGGAATTACTATTCGATCTCGAGTAGAAAAAACTGGACTTTCTATTTTCATTAATTGTTCGAACTTCCACCACGCGATCACAGCATGAACCAAGAACAGACAGAATCTTAAAAACAACAACAACAACAACATTTTCATCCCATTTTAGAAGAGTTCTTCGATTCCGAAACAGAGAATTGGAAGGGAGGTGGTCGGAGCACGGCTTCCTCTGTCTCAATTGGATCTGACCTCCGTATCTACAACAAAAGACAATAGAGGCGGCAAAAGAAACAGGAAAAATCTTCAAGTCGTGCACATTCATACAACAAAATTCAAGAACAAACCAGAATGAAAGAATTAGTAGTAAGAATTAATCTGGGAGAGAGGGAGAGAACCGGATCTTGGAGAACAAGTTTGGTGTCATCTTCAGCAGGCCTGAACGGCGGTTTATAGGGCCTGTCCTTGCATTCTGCAGTATTCGTCGGATTGGATGGAGTTGAAAGCTCTGAAGTTCTCATCGCCACTGATTGAAGCTTCGAAAGGTTCTCCGATCAGAAATTTGCAGTTCAATGGCCGATTTCCAAATTTTCTTCTTCGTCGGAGATAATAAATAAATAGGTTTAAATTTTAAAATGTTCTTTTTATTATTTCATCTTAATGTTTTATAACCATTTTTTAGTGACCAAAAATATTTTTACTTTCATTATATTTTACATTTTTACCCCTCCCATTTTTTAATTTTATCTAATTCCATTAAATCCATTTCATTTTTGTTTTTGTTTGATGAGACGTGTTGGATGATGAAAGTATACGCTAATTTAGGATTCGTAATGAAATAAAGGTATGAGGCATTTTGAGTAAGCTCAAAACAAAGTCACGAGAGTTTATGCGTGAACAATATCATATCATTGTGGAGAGAATCGTGTTCATCTAACACGATGAAGGATGGTAAGCAATGACGGGCGAAGAACGTGTTTATTGAGTTAAAAAATAAGAACAAACAAACCCACATGGGAAATAAATAAAAATCCCATCAATAATGCAGCAAATAAATATTATATTCAACGATGGCATCCAACGAGGTAGCGTTGAAAAACTGAGTTTTCGCCTGAGCATACCCTCTCGCAAATCGGAACCGCCCGCTTCCACCGACCACCGGCATCTCTCTGACAGTGTTGAGAATGGGGTTATGGCCAAGGATGGCGATGGAGCTGCCATTGTACTTGCCGGAAGTGAAGACGAAGTTCATGGCCATCAAAAGCCCAATCTCGGTCTGTGCGGCAGAGGCGTAGAGGCCCTGGTGACCTACCCACCAGCTGGGATTTGGGGTGTGGGCCGACCGTCAATGGGTTGTCGAACATGTTCACAAGCCCAAACAACGTGGTGTTGCTGAGCCCTGGCAACACCGCGATGCTGGTGGGCTTATTCCCGCCCACGACGTCGTGCCAATACAAATGAAAATGGGTCAGCTTCTCTTTCTTCAGCCGCAACACTTTGGGGTTCAGGTTGCTGGCGAATGAGTACTCCGCCGCCATGGCTGAGCTAATCATGGCCATGGAGAACAAAACAAAGCACGAAATGGCGAGTTTAGTTGCCATGGCTGCCAGAACAGAGCAAAATTTTGGGGTTTGGCGGATGAGGAAGCTAGAAGGGTAGTGTTGGATGATGGAAGTCCCACATCGACTAATTTAGGGAATGATCATGGGTTTATAAGTGAGGAATACTAACTCCATTGGTATGAGGCCTTTTGGGAAGCCCAAAGCAAAGCCATGAGAGCTTATGCTCAAAGTGGACAATATCATACCATTGTGGAGAGTCGTGTTCGTCTAACATGGTATCAGAGCCATGCCCTAAACTTAGTCGTGCCAATAGATTGATAAATCCTCAAATCCTCAAATATCGAACAAAGAACTCCTAAAGAAAAGGAGCCAAGCCCCTCCTCGAAGGCAGTCAAAAATGACTAAGACTCCAAAGGAGTCGAGCCTCGATTAAGGGAAGGCGCACTTTGTTCGAGGGGAGGTGTTGGATGATGGAAGTCCCACATCGACTAATTTAGGGAATGATCATGGGTTTATAAGTGAGGAATACTAACTCCATTGGTATGAGGCCTTTTGGGAAGCCCAAAGCAAAGCCATGAGAGCTTATGCTCAAAGTGGACAATATCATACCATTGTGGAGAGTCGTGTTCGTCTAACAGGTAGAACGGGTATATATATATACACGTGGCGAGTCAGAGTTGCCAGCTGTGGGAAGAATACGACTGGAGGTGTGAATTGGACAAAATTGGCAGACCGATCATTTGTCGTTTTTTTTTTTTTTTTTTTTTCTGTATAATTATTATTTTTTAAAAGAATAAATTTTCATACTCATTTAAATTTTTGTTATAACAAAACTTAATATTTGGGGCTATAATTAAACATTATGAGAGCATAAGGAATTAAATATATTTTTTAAAATGAATTAAATGGAAAATTTAGATTAGTAAACTGAAAAACAAGACACTAAATGTCAAACATGGCTTCTTTGAATATTAGAAAAGTCAATGATAATATACTCTCTTTTAAATATTAAAATTCAATGAATTTGATTTTTGTTTTTAATAATTTTAATTTCTTCTAAGAAAAAAATAAATAGATAATATTTCTAAAAAAATTATTGAAAAGAATAAAAATATTTTAATTAAATATTGGCAATATAGATCAATAAACGTGTCCTTATAATAATCATTAAATAGAAAGTGAAATATTGCCTAATTTTGTTCTATTACATACAGTACAAATAGATAATCATGTGGTAACAATTGGAGTGAATAATTTCTTTAATAAAGTAAATCAAAATTAGGACGTCTTATTTCATAATTATACATTAGATTTATAGAAATAAAATAAATCGAAGTTAGGACGGTGTCACTTCATTTGCTGTTATTTTTTACCAGTTTGTGAGAGATTGAAATTGACTTGCATGTTGGTGAAGGTAACATATGGTTTGTTTACCTTGGATTTGTGTACAATAATATATAATGATTATGAACAAACAACCTAACATAACCATACCGAAATGGAATGGATTTCATTTGAATCAATTAACCCACGTTTTTTCTTCCGAACACAATCATTACTCCTACCTAAAAATTAGTGATAGCTCATCTTAAAATTCAGACCCGTTTAGAATTGATTTTGAAGACCTTAGAGATGTTTTTGTGTTGAGTAAAACTTATATAGTTTAAAGAATATTTGTTATTTTAACCTTTCCTTTATTGTTTTTTAAGGTATTAGCTATAATTCTTACATGATATCTTAGAGCCTACTGGGGCCATTAAAATTAAAGATGGGGGAGGCAGAAGCTTATATGTTAGAAAATAGAGGTCACTAGTTGAGCTTGCTCAGTTCACCAGCAAAGTATTGAATCACATATGCATTCTAAGTAATTTTTCATATTTTTGAGCAGAACATGAATACAGTCAAGCTTTGATGAGCTTAGTAGATGCTCATCACACTCACCTACATCCTTTAGAGTGGGCATTTTGGGGCCTCAATGGGTGATCCCGGCTGAGTTAGTCCATGCAGCACTTGGACTAACTCGGAACTACAAACAACTGATGCGGTTTGACAGTTCTCATCTAGGCAGATTGCTCCCCTGTTGTTGAGTGCCAGACACAGATGTAGGAGAGAACGGATCATAAACTTGCTGCCCTCCGGAACTGGGAGGTGGCTTGCCAGAAACAAATGTCAGATTGCCACTGTAGTGTGGAGGAGCAAACCGGACATCAGGTCGAGTAGCTTGCATGAGGAAACCTTGTTCAATTTGCATATGGTTCCCTGGTCTGTGAGGAAAATTGCCCACCAAATTTGGCATTTGCATTGGCATACTTGGCCTAAAGTTTCTCTGATGCAGTTGTGTCCGAGGACCTGGGTCAAGGAAAGCAGGAAGCCTAGTTGAGACCTCTTGAATTCGATGATTACCAATCTGGCTACCAGTTTGGGGTCCGGGAAATGGTTGATTCCCAACTCTGGGAAAATTTGGGGCAGCCGGATGGAAAGATGGCGCCCCAGATGCAGGCTGCTGCAATGAAGGTACGGTTGGTGAGTTTTGAATGTTCAAATTGAGCATTGGTTGAGCAGACGGGTTTGGTGGACCCCGTGGTTGAAATGTAAAGTTACTTGTATTTGTAGGTGGTGTTGGACGGGTTAAAGCAGATCCAGCAATGAAGTTACCAGCTGGGTTGTGTGCTGTTGGAGGTAATAGTGCTGAAGGAACTGAAAATGGTGGGCGATGCCCTATATGGGGTGACGGAATTGGAGCCTGGGGGGTGGATGGTCCAGAAGGAAAAGATGCATATGCATCCACATTGGCTACTGCTGTATTTGCAGGTACTGCGCTAGAAGAATTAACACCCTGCAGTGGAGCTGCACGAGGTCCTAAGGGTGGGGGAAATGATAGAGCCGTCTGTCCCATGTTATTTGGACCCTGCGGCGGAGGGTGTCCAGAAAAACCAGTAGAAACTGTGCTAGGAGGTGCCAAAGGGCGATCAGGCAGTGATCCTGAAGGAATGCTATTGGGAACATGTTGAGGCAAGGAAGAGGGAATTGATGACCCTGGCATATTTAGGAGTAGACCTGAAGGTAATGGACCACTGCCAGTGAAGTTTGGATTTGAGACGCTAGATTGAACCAATGAAGGCCGTTGAATTGTCAAAGGATGAACCCCAGGTTGACCAACATGACTGGGCTGAGTCATGAAAGGTTGCTGCATGTCTTGTGCAGGAAACTGGTGTCTGGGAGGATGAACAGGGGGGGGCCGGAAAGCTGGGTTGAAAGGAATTGGAGTAGGTGGGCGAGACAAATGGATCGGGTTGTTCGTAATTGATGGAAGATCTTGTGGGGAAATAAATCCAGGAGCAGGCGTTAAATTGTGAGAAGGGCCCCTTGGCAACCATGTGTTAGGATAATGAAACTGCCCTTGTGCTGAAGTTGGCGCATAAACCTCTCCTTGTTGCATAACCCCCTGGTTTGGCATAGGAGTTTGCCCAACATTTGAGACCGTACCCTCGGCTCGGGTGGAAGAACTTTCCTCCCTAGAAACCAAATCAGACGATGTGGGACCAGTGGCCAAATTTCCCTGTGGGAAGAATTCAAGGAGTTATAAATAATGAGAATAAATTATCTCAAAGTAGATGAGAACCGTGGAGATTATCTCATTTTCTTAAAAGAAATTGACTAACCAATATTGAGGTGATTAGGATTTCTATAACAGAAATTGCGGCGTCGATCTTATCAAATGTATCAGCTGACATGCAAACATACAGCTCTTCATAACCACTCTGAGCTTCGTGTCCATCAGTTGGTTTAATTTCGTCCTGTAAGAAGAAGAGGGGCAGGGAGACACAAAGAGTAAAACTGTGAGATCTTACATTGATTGGAGAGGAAAACGAGTGCCAGCGAGGACGCTGGCCCCGATAGAGATGGATTGTGAGATTCCACATCGGTTGAAGAGGGGAACTAAGCATTCTTTATAAGGGCGTGGAAACCTCTTCCTAGCGGATGTGTTTTAAATCCTTGAAGGGAAGCTCGGAAGGGAAAACCCAAACAAGACAATATCTAACAAAATTAAATCTCGGCAAAATAAAAAAGCCCTGAGGTGCCTTCAAACTTCAGAGCCATTCTCACAGAACAGACTCTAACTTCTAGACAAAATAAACAGCCACAGGTTGATCTAGTGAGCTTTGGAACAAATAAAAAGTAAAAGAGACTTCTGAAGAGATTCTTGACAGCTAAAAAGCCCTGAGGTGCTCATATATTTTGCAGTAAGAATAAAAGATTAGAACAAGATAACACGCCAGACTGTGTATAACTGGTATAGACCATATCATGAATTTCATGAGTCAAAGGGATCACCTTTTCACCTGTCCCAGCTTTAATACCACAAATTTGAATTTTGGCTCCAGTTTCCTGACACGTTTAATAAGTCGAAATATACGTTTAAAGTTGAAGAAAAGGGAGATAATCTTTAGCAAAACATTTCACAGCCTAGTCTAAAATGATTTTCTTACCTTTTCTAATCGCTTTTGATTTTCCCCACTGGGGCCGTATATTAAGCCAATAAAGTTGTAATCAGGATATTCTTTAACCTGCAAGGTAAATTCTACATGGTTATGGAAATAATAACTTATAACTAATAAATGTAGGGAACTGAATGGATGACTGAGCAGAACTCTCCTGTGTATTAGGAAAACATGAACTTGTTTCTTTGCATTTCTTGTGTTTAGATTTACATACTCGAGTTATTCGAGTAGTCTTGATCAGGCTACCTTGTGGAGTGATTTGAATCACGAGTTTAGAAACGAGTTTTCTTTACTCTTGATCTTGATTATCAAGATAATCGGTTCCAAAACTTTTGCTTGGATTGATTCCTTATTGCTTTTTGGATTCTTGGATAATTGAGATCTAAAGGTCTTGTTCTTCAACAAGGTTGTGATCACACGGAAGCACCAAAAATGACTAGAGGAGAATACCAATCTCATAACCCAAAAAGGAAGCTCACCTGGACAGCCTATCTTGATCACAATTAACTCCAATAACAGAAAATTGACCTTTATTAATCTTCAGCTCAAAAATTGACTCGAAAAAGGACAAAACCCGATTGAGATAAAGAAAGAAATCCTCATTGCTCAAGCAAGAAAGATAGTATCACATGCAAACTATAAGTAGAATATGTGTAAACTATTCCTACCAAGCTAAAGACCATCAACTGCACCCTACCTACCCCTGCAAGATCAATCTCCTAAGGAAATCCACCACCAAAAGAAAGATAACGGATCCCTCTAGAAGCTAGAATCCTGCCTCTTGGTCTACTACTAACAAGGATAAGCACTAAACAATCTTGATCCAATTTCAAATTTAGGAACACCACTTAAAACCAAAGTCTTTCTTCCCAAGCCAAGGAAATATTAGTCGCAATAGTGGGCAGGTTTCATGAGATCTATGTCGACTATGAGAACCAAATGAAGGTTGCAGTAATAAATTGGTAGCAACAATTAATCCTTATCAATACTCTTTCTTATCACTTGTTAGAGACACATGCACTTGCATTATTTAGATTTTTTTTTTTTTTTTTTTTTTTTTCCAACAGTTTGTTCACTTATAAGTTCTTAGAATAAACCTAAGCTAAGCTTAAGCATCGTTACAAAATGTCCTTAATGATAATCAATAGGTCATGGGCTCAAATCCTAGGGCGCCTCCTTAGAAGGTAGAATGTTCAACTTTAACATCAAATAACATCACTAAATTCACAATATACATATTCCATTAAGTGAAGGAAAATAAACAATCTCCTAACATGATTTTATTTATAAATCAAGTGAATGATCGTGATCCTCATGTAATAGGGGTATTAAAAGATCATGATTGACTTGTGAAAATAAGAATAACAGTGCTATAATTAGATACCCTTCCAACTATGGTTATAAAAAGAATGAGACTTAAAACATATAGTTATCATTAAGGGAAAGAGTAAATAAAATAAGAGGTTAATATGTTTCTCGTTTCTATGGCATTACCAAGCACAGAAGAAAGGTAATCCGAGACCAATCTTACCGGGAGAAGTAACTTGTCTGCTTTCAACAAGGGCCTATAATCAGGAGGGGCCTTATAACTTGGATTCAGTTTTAGTATTTCACCTGTATAATAATGATAAAAAAAAAAAAAAATCTATAGATAGCATTTGAAACTCAAATTGAGAGCATAATAGAAATAAGTCACTAACGAAGCATACCAATAACTTCACGTTTCTCAATCTCCAAAAGTTCGTTGTTTCGGACCTGTATATTATGATTAAGGCATACATCAAAATCATCCAGAGAAAAAACTGTCCCTGAAAGTAATACGAGCTCTGAATTTACCTCATTAGTTGCTTGGGAACCCGGGGAATCATCAACATTCTCAGCTTCTATTGCTGAATCTTGTGTCTCTGGAACCTCCAGGGTTCCAGACTTAAGGAGTTCCATGATTTGTTCCAATCGAGTCTGCTCAAAATATGTATAACCATAGAGGCAGTTATGTCACTAAGTAGCACCTGGATTGGAATGTTCCATGCGAAACAGTCACACAGAAGACTAACATTTTAGCACCAAATAAGAAAAAGGGGAAATTCAATGGTAGCAAATTGACAATATTCAACTGTATGAAAATGGATCAAAGATGGCTTCAAAAGAATAACATATCAATTCAAATAAAAAATAAAGAAATATGTGTTCAGAGAGGAATTTTACAAATCTCCTCTTTTTATCCACAGATGATCTTAATTCCAGCCATGTTGACTGGCATCTCAACATTAAGTTACTGGTAAAGCAATAACTGACCTAAATGATACAAATAATGCAAAACATCATCCCAAATATTAGAAGAGAAAAGGCTTAGGATTGAGATACGAGAAGAATTTTATCCCATATCATACCTTGAGATATGAGTAGGAATTTATCCAAGATACACAATGATAGGGAAGTGTGACACTTCAAAAGCTCCACAAAATAAACAAAACAAACGCATTTTCTATTGACTTTGAGTTGTGCCTTTAACACGTGGCACGGATACATGGATACATAGAAAAGGAAAAGAGAGAGTGCTCCACAAATACCTGATAAGCTATGAGCCTCCCCCTTCTAACTGCAGAATCCTGAGTTAGATCAGGACCCCACTTTGTTTTTCTTTGAGACTGTTTCCTATTTTCTCCATTAGCTGATTCATTCCCTCCCAACTTCTTGTTCACTCGAAAGACAGGAACCAAAGATCCTGAAAGCTTGTTTTTTGGTATAACAAACCCAGTCTTCGCTGCAAACATGGAAACCTTTTGGCTTCCCATTGGTGCAGCAGATGAATTAGTTGCTCCAGACATATTTGCATTTCCCGGTTCAATATGCGACGTCTTTTCAACCTCTGCACTCATATTGTTCTTCAATCACCTAAACAACAAAAGATATATCATATGTGAGAAAACCTCAAGTACAAATAAACTTGAAATTTCCATTTTACACCCTGTGTAAAGTATTCATGAACAATAGAACAAAGGAACAAGAAACTTGCATGACCCCGTGTATAATAGTATATTATAACGGTTCAAAGAATGAAATGTGGGTAATAGGGAGGGGGTAACGATCCAGGGAAAAATTCTAGCTTGATGCTGAGAAAATTGATAAATGTAAATAACTGAGCTTGCCATAAATATATATAACTCTCATGTGTTCTTCTCAACATGATGAGGAGAGAAAAACTCAGATCCCTGGTGGATACAACAAAAAACAAAACAAAACAGAACAGAACAAAAAATCTCAGATGTTTCCAACAAATAATGTCCTTAGCCAACTAAAGTGCAGCGAGTGCCTATTTACCAGTCGAAGCTGAATCTGCCACTGCAAGGAAACTCGATTGTGCTTCGATTTACACTGAACAACCATTTTTGTCCGCATAGCACACACAATATTATAATCACATTGACGCATTCTCTAGAACACGATATTATTCCTGATCGTGATTCATTTAGTCAGAAAATGATATTTTTACAAGAAAACACCTCCACTCCCAGATTGCAAATCTTAGCTGCTGGTCTCAAAGACAACAAAGTTCTAGCTCCCATTGAATTACATGGCTTAATAAAGAATGATCATGCAAACACAAATTTGTAGCTTATTTTGAGGTTGCACCGGCGACAAGGGGGCTAAGAATTTGTCAATTAGAAGTCCATTTTCTTTCCCTTGCCCCAAGTCATCTCAACAACCAAACAAAAACCAAACAGTAGAGAGATGAAAGTACCTGAACCGCTGCGTTCTTCAAAATTGAATCCACAATGAAGAATTGCCGCACTTACGAGAGCACACAAAGTGCTCCGGGAAATTGCTTCACTCAGAACAGAACAATGTTTCCCCCGTCCGGCACCTTTGTTCACAGCTCACTGGGCCGACCCGGTTAATATCCAACGTAAATAGACCCGGGCCTAATCCATACCAAATGGGCCACATGTCTTGGCCCAATTATTCTGGCCCTAGTTCAATTGTGGCAAGTAGCTAGTTTATACCCGAGTATATTCGGTCAGCTCCCCAACCTAAGTAGCTCTTTAAAAATAAAAAAATAATAATTAAAAAAAAGTCAAAATTTCCGCCGCAATTTATCTAATATTTTTTAAGATTAAAAAAAATATATAATTAAACATAAATAGCTAATACCTGGCTCGTTACGTATCTAGATATTTGCCTTACATTACGGGTTACCATATTTGCCCTTTTATTAAAGGCAAATATATTGTATTCATTTATTATTCTTTCATTTTATCGCTATTTCCATATTATTTGTAATTTATCATATTTCTGTATTCTGTAAATGATTATAAATAAGAGAACTCTCACCACCATTTAGGTGTGGTGGATTAATCAAACATTCACATGGTATCAGAGCCCTTTCGGTTTAACAACCCTGATCCTTTCTTCTCTATGGCTTCCAAATCTTCTTATCATCTTTTTCCTTTCAATACTCTAATCCATATGATCACCATTTAACTTTCTTCTTCCAATTATTTCTCTGGAAAAGCCAACTTCTCCCTCTCCTTGAGAGTCAAGACATGCTGGGCTATGTCGATGGAACTATGGTTCCACCACCTCGCTTTGAACTAGAAACCTCCTCAACACTCAACCCCAAATATTTGGCATGGAGAGCAGCCGATCAACGACTTCTCTGTCTCCTGCTCTCCTCTCTCACTGAGGAAGCTATGGCTGTTGTCGTTGGTCTCTCTACTGCACGTGATGTTTGGCTTGCGTTGGAAACTACGTTCAACCATAAGTCGAAAGCTCGTGAACTGAGACTCAAGGATGACTTGCAGTTGATGAAACGTGGCACCAAACCTGTTGCTAAGTATGCCCGTTCCTTCAAAAAAATTTATGCCCAACTTCATGCCATTGGCAGACCTGTCGAGGACATTGATAAAGTGCACTGGTTCCTTCGTGGACTTAGCACCGAATTTTCAGCTTTTTCTACTGCTCAGATGGCTCTCACGCCTATCCCCTGTTTTGCAGATTTAGTCTCTAAAGCTGAAAGCTTTGAGTTGTTCCAGCGCTCCCTTGATTCCTTTGACACCACTCGTACAGCATTCACAGCCACTGATCGTGGTCGCACCCATGGAAGCCACCCTGCTTCCTTTACTAACCAGCGAGGTCGTTCTTATTCTCACAAAAACACTCTTCTAATCGAGGACGAACCCACTCAAGTCAGGGTCGTCGACCACCTCACTGCCAAATATGCTGCAAAGAGGGCCATTATGCTGACCACTGCAACCAACGGTATGTTCGACCTGATTCTTCTCATGCTCACCTTGCTGAATCCTTTAACACGTCATGTTCTATTGCTGGACCCGATGCTGCTGATTGGTTTCTGGACACTGGAGCTTCGGCCCATATGACTGCCGACCCATCTATTCTGGATCAGTTTAAAAATTACACGGGTAAGGACTCTGTGATCGTAGGAAACGGTGCATCCCTACCCATTACCCACACCGGTACTCTTTCTCCTGTTCCAAATATTCACTTATTAGGTGTGGTGGATTAATCAAACATTCACAGTATCTATTTGGGAGAGGTTTCTACACCCTTATAAATAATGTTTCGTTCTCCTCTCCAATCGACGTGGGATCTCACGAAAAAATAAACTTAATTTTCAACTACTAGGTCTAAATTAGTAAAATTGATATAACCGAGAAAATATATATTATAATCGATAGTTCATAAACAAATAAAAATAAAATAATAATAATAATAATAATAAGTTATTATAGTTGTAGACAAAAATATTTCAATTTTGGCAAGGGTATAGTTGTAGATTATTAAAATTGGAATTAATTTTGGGTAGGACATTAGTCACTTGCCGGCAGTTCGGGTGGACAAACAGGGTGGCGTGAATGACCGACATTATGAGCATAGACACACTTGTCTGATAAATCGGTATTATTACGTACAAAAAAAAAACATTAATTCCAAACAAAAATATGTGTTTAAAATAAGAAGTTCAAAATAAAATTTTAAAATTCAGATAATTATCAAATTTATTGATAAGAAGTAAGTTGGGGGCTCGGTTTTCTTTCTCTTGTTTCGTGATTCAATTTTACTCCTAACAGCGAAAATTTGAACTTTTAACCTAAAAATAAGTTACTGCAGTCGTTTATCAATTATCATAAAATTACTTATTTTCAATCCGATAATTAAAAAATCAAATATATTAAAATCAAAATGGGAAATTTGTGATAATTTAGTCGAAATGAACCAAATAAATAGTAAATTCGTATTAATTGCAAGACTACATCTAAGGTTGTTGCACGTTGCAACATGTACATATGAGAGGTCTCTTACGCATATATTGTGGCTACCTAATTAAACCTACCTGTATGGCAAACATTTAATGAGTTTTTTTTTTTTTTTTTTTTTTTTTTTTTGTTTAATTGTGTTTAATAAATATAAATTAAAAAAAATATTAAATAAATCAATAATTTATTATACACACAACTGAGTAAATTATAAGGGTATAGATAAAACTGTAATTTTAACAATTCTACTTACTAAATTCACGTGTTTAAAAGTCATTTTTAACATTTTTGTTTTTGTATAATAAATTAGTTTAATTTTTACGAATTTTTATAAATCTTACGTGTCCAAGTAATTTTAATATAATGCATTTATTATATTATATAGGCGTTAGATTATGATAACACAATAGAGACGTATTAATACATCTTTGAAAAGCGTACAAATTTTAAATTTTAAGATAATAGATTAAATAAATATAAAATTTAAAATATTATTTATTTATATAAAATTATAAAAAATGTTATTCTCTGACATTATATAAAATTGTAAAACGGTAAAGAGATTACTTAAAAGCCTAATATTATGGAAATAAAAAAAAACGGTAATAATATGATTAAATTTTTAACCTGACTTTAAATAGTGAATTAAATATAGAAAAATTGAGACAAACACAAAAGAGCTCGGGCACGTAGCAAGGACCACCTTGCAGGATTAAATATTCTTGGGTGACTGATAGTGAAGTAGTACTGAGGGGAAGGGTGAAAAGAACCCCATCGAAAATAGAACATAAAACCGTAAGCTTCCAAGTAATGGGAAAAGACCAGGATTCTGACGGTGTGTCTGTTGAAGAATAGCAGGTAGATAAGAATTGAAGCTAAATAATTTAATAATTATATGTATGTTTTAAAAAATTAAAGTTATAAGTAATGAATGATAAGATAATCATGAAGGTAACGAGTGGTCACAATAAGTGCTAAACCAATCACTACCACCCACTCTCTTTAATTCCCATTCACCATAAAAACCCACTGCCCCTTCTCCCCGCCCACTCCGCCCAATTCCCAGTGCCACCGCTCGCTCCCTCCAAAGCAATTATGACCTCCAAATCGCCTTCAACTAATTTGGCTATGTCATGCGCCCTGGCGCTGCTCTTCCTGGGCTTGGTGACCTCAAACGTAGACCAGGACAGAGCCGAGTGCACAGACCAAGTGGTGGGGCTAGCGACTTGCCTGCCGTACGTGGGCGGCGAGGCGAAAGCGCCTACACCCGACTGCTGCAGCGGCCTCAGGCTTGTGGTTCAAAAGAGCATGAAATGTCTCTGCGTGCTGATAAAGGACCGTAATGACCCCACCCTGGGACTCAAAGTGAACCTTACGCTCGCTCTTGGACTACCTAATGTATGCCACACCCCGGCCAATATAACAGATTGTATCGGTAATTGATTCATTCGTGATTCATATGTCGTATCATTATTGATGTAATCTGTGACTTAATTGTTGGAGTATGTGAACTATAGGGCTTCTCCATCTGCCACCCAACTCCGCAGAAGCCAAGGATTTTTTGGGGCTGAGCGCCAAGGGAGCAAACGTTACATTTTCTCCCGCAGGTAATGATACTTATTAATTTCTTTTAGAGTAAGAACGAGAAACATAAGTGATTAGAGGTATTTCATAATAGAGTAGTAATTAGAGGTATTTCTATTTGATTTTGACATTAATTGTACGTTAATTAGTCTAACAAAACATGTTTTAATTTGTTGCAGCGAGTAGCAATCCCACAGAAAAGCCTGAAGTCAAAAACGACGGTGGAATGAGAAAACAATGGCTGGGGGTCGAGATTTTTATTTCATGTATTGTTCTATTCACTTCTATTTGGTAGTGTACCATTTTTAGTTCTCTCAAACTCTCCCGAAATAAAACGTTTCATTAATTAATCATGTGATTTGAAGAACCGTAGTAAAGTTTATAGGTGTTCTCGAAATAAATTAATAACACTATTTACTCAGCCCACCAAACCCACCATTGGTAAATATTGTCCACTTTGACCTCTTATGTATACCCATCAGCCTTAAAACACAGAAGTTTCAAGGAATGCTTTATTCCCCTCCTCTTTCTCTCGTGTGAAATCTCACAATCCACCTCTTTTGGGGGCGCAACGTCTTTGCTCACACACCGTCTGGTGTCTGACTTTGATACAATTTGTAAAAATCCAAGTCCACCACCAGCAAATATTGTCAGCTTGGCTCGTTACATATTGTCGTCAACCTCACAATTTTAAAATGCGTCTACGAGGGAGCTCACAAATTTTATTAATTTAACCTAATATAACAATATGTACGGCTGTGTTTCTATTGTTATTAAAACAAAATAATCCTTAACGGCGACTCTGTGATATGATATATGATGATATTTCTAAAGATAACATATGGTCTTTAAAATATTAATTCAATCAATCAAACATTATATAACATGACAAATTTGAATCGAAGAAATTGTGTTTATGAAGATTGCTTGTGATCTTAAAACGCTTCTTCAATCAATCAAATATTATATAACACAACAAACTAGAAGACAATTCGCTGCTATTATTATTATTATTATTATTATTATTATTATTATTATTATTATTATTATTATTATTATTATTATTTTCAACCACAAAAAATTTTAATGATTAAAATGGGACGGGCGAATAGAAAAATAATAAAATTAAATCATAAATTTAATTTTTACAATCATATATAATTACCATATGAAAGGTAAGATTTAAATGTTATAGTTCTCCTAATTTTAATTAATGGATTGAGGTAAGTCGAGATTTAATTTAATTTAATTTAATTTTTTTAATTTAAATTATTATAGGGATAATTAGAAAATATTTAAAATTTAATTAATTTAATTATACCTCCATATTAACGGGGATTCCGCTAATATCCAATTTGAGAGAGATAAGGCTGATTAGCCGCGTAACAATGACAAGATTTTTAGCTAAACATAGTCAATCTTGATCAACAACAATCCGTACGCCGCACCAAATCGATTGCGCGCTCGAACCCCTCCTTTCGGAGTTCAATCAATCTTTCATTTCTGCCTTTTCCAAGAACACAGCCATGGCGCCGACCCCTAAATCTCATCTGGGTGTAGTCTTTTTCACCTTCATCGCCTTCTTGGCTTCGATTCCTGAGCTTGCTGTGGCCGGATCCGATGCTCCCACTGTCTATGATATCCTCCCCCAGTATGGGCTTCCGAGTGGCCTCTTACCTGACTCTGTCGTCGATTACTCCCTATCTTCGGATGGTCAATTTGTTGTTCATTTGGCCAAACCCTGTTATATCAACTTTGATTACTTGGTTTATTACGACAAGACCATTACTGGGAAGCTTAAATATGGCTCCATCACTGATCTCGACGGTATCGAGGTTCGGAAATTCTTGATGTGGCTCGATGTGAAGGAAATCAGAGTCGATTTGCCGCCTTCTGATAACATCTACTTCCAAGTTGGATTTATCAATAAGAAGCTCGACATCGATCAGTTTAAGACCGTTCATTCGTGCCGGGACGATGGTTTGGGCTCTTGTCTTGACTCCTGGAAACGGATTCTTGAGGTATATTCTTAGCCGCCATTCGCTATTGTCAAATCTTTCCTGCTTTGGATTATCTACTTTCGAATCTTGTTTAACTCATGGGTATCTGTTTGTAATCGCTCTGGTTTGTTCGTGATTAGAACTCTTTGATTTTGGTGTTTTTTATTGTTCTTCCATTTGATGCAGTAAAATTTGTTCAAGATGTTTGACAGATTCTTTGAACTTGAGAGAAATCTTGCATTTAAAACACGATGGTGTGTATGAACTCGATTGTTAAGTGAAACCAGTTCAAGAGAATTTAGACCTTTGTTCTGTCAAAATTTATGTTTAGTACCCCACGTCGAATATTTCTTTTCAAGCGTTGATTTTTGGTGAGCGCATCATTCTGTGTCTTGAAGTTATCATCTTGTTGGGCAGCCTTTGTCATGACGTGATCAGGATTTGTTTTGGTAGAAAATTGTTTGCTTATCTTTTTAAATAGGCAATGAACGAATTTATTGACCAAAACACATAAACGATATACAAAAAGGAGAAGGAATAACTCCAAATGGTCAAGGGAATTACGAAAAGGACTTCCATCCAAGGGAAAATTGTTTGTCATTCAGGATGTTTGATGGCTTTGATCCAATTTTATAGAACCAAACCATTTTGAAGCATTTCAGTGTCTATATCCCTTTTGAATTCCCTTGCTATAAGAAAATTGAACCTCTGAACAATAATCTGGACCTTGAGGAGCCTCGTCTTTCGCTTTTCTCAGTTCTCTGGAATGTTCTGAGATAACAGTCAGTGTTTAATTAGTTTTTGACATTCATATGAAGAAAATGAGGAATATGAACTCAAATTGGCTGATCTGGGCTCTGTCCAAGTCCAGGTTGATTCAATTAAGTTTCGGTGAGTTGCATTTGTTTGTGGTATTAGAACTTATAATTCCACACCTTTGTCGAGTTTGAATTATATTTCGTAGTCGTTAGGCTGCAACTGTCATATATTGTTCTTCAGGACTTGTCACAACTTCAGTGAACAGGTGATCAGATTAAGCTAGACTGCCTTCATTTTTTCTCCTCTATTCTGTTAATGTTATTGTTTCAAATTCTGCTGATGTGATCTTCCAATGAAATGGCCAATTTGGTTGATCGATGATCCAATATGCTAGTTTCAACGAATCTCGCTCCTTAAATTTCATAGCTGCTTAGATTTGGATCAACTCATTGCACATGGCCACTCTGTTTCTCTCACTTATTGCTTGATCACATCGAAACTTCTCGAACATGTTGCTGTTAATTTATATTGGTCTTTGGCATTGTGCAAGATATGCTCAGTTACAGGGTTGCTTTGTCTTTTAAGCACCAATATGCTTCACTAGGTTCAAAAAGCTTACTCACTTGTTGCAAATAAGTTCAAAGAATGTTACAAAGTGAGTATGGTTGGAGGGTGATTCTATCATGCTAATACTTTTTCATTGGTGATTACAGCTCCCAACTCCAGTTGACGACATCCAGATGCTAGTCACCGAGTAGCTCTTCGTCCCTTGTCCGAGTTTTTGACCTTCTTGCTGCATTATCTAAATGACCAGAAGAAGAAGTTTAGAAGTTATCGGTATGTGGTCTCAGTTTAGACGGCAAAATATGAATGTCTATCTTGGTAGACCTATGATGTAAGCCACTATGATGGTATGTTAAATATTAGGCGAGTCTTCTGTTTGATCCACAGAAATAGTGCCTAAAACATTGGCATTGAGGAGAACTATAAACTGAATGGATATGAATGAGATGTGATATTAAATAGTATGAATTTGCTCACGTTTTATACTATGTTGCTGCTTACTCGTTGAATATGATTAAAGATCACCAAAGAATCTCTTTTCTTTTTCAATTGTCTAATGTTTCTTAGATTCTCTGAATTGTAGTCTTGAAATAGTTCATGGTGTTTGGTTGTGTTGCATGTTCCATCTTTATGGAGAATGAGATTTCTTTCAGATTCAATGGAATGGGGAATTATTTGACGATATTGGCTTATGTTTCACAAAGTTTTCTATTCTAGGTGAACTCGTATTCAACCCAAGCTCTAAGGATTGTGTTGTGTTAGATCTTTTTCAATTTGGGTTAGGTTCAATTTTTTAAAAATCAAATATTAAGTTGATTCACAGGTTCAGTTTGTTATTATGTTAATGAGATAAAAAAAACAACTCGACCATGTAATGTGAGACATATTCAAGTTATCTAGGTTCACTAATCCAACCAATATAAAATTTTTAGTTAGTCCCAAAATTTTCAGTCGGTGATGTTAGGGTGGTGATCCATTCGATGTCGAGTTAAGTGTCCACCCAACTCCATTGATAGTTGATCACCAACAAAAAGAAAGAAAGATCGATAAAAGAATAAGAACCTTTGTATTTATTGGTAAGACGGTCATAGAGTAGAATTTTCTCGAAACTTGAAAAAGGGAAAAGAAAGTCAAAAGGGAAAAGAAAGTCATTACGTCGTTGAACCGAACAAACAATTAAATTATAATAAAAATTATAGCATGTGGTTAATGTTGAGCAATGTAAAAGAATGGCATAAAAATAAGAAAAGGGTTATCAAATCATGTCTGGAATATCTCACTTTTCCAGTCACTAAGCTTTACCTTTCATCATCTTGCCTATAAAACGCACCTCCGTTGCCATTTCCACTCCCAAGCAGCTCATCCACCCATTTCTCCCTCAAAATCAAAGCCAATTGCTGCAATGGAAAGCTACAGAGACATCTTCATTCAAGTGCAGACCACCAACAAGGACCAAACTTTCCCCAGGAGGAAGTTAATAGCGACGACGACGGAGAAGGACACGAAAGACGACATCAATGAAAGAGCCGAAGCTTTTATCAGCAACTTTCATAATCAGCTCAACCGTCGTCTCTGGGAGACGATCCCACAAGCAAAGATCTGAACCATATCACCTTAGCTTCCTTGCAATGGCAACAAGTTCCTGGAGTTGCTTTGTTCCTTTTAATCTCCTTTGATTGATCATCATTTCACAAGTAAAACCAGAAACCAACTAATCGTGACGACCCGTAAATCGAATGTTGTTTATATTCTAATGAAATGTTGATATTCACAAGGCATCTCTAAGATTACATAGTAATAGCATAAGATCCCCCACAAAATAAACAAACTAGTCTGAGATTGATTGATTGATGGACAAGATTTACTTACAAGTATTTGCTTTCTGTTCATGAATGTAATGAAATGGTCTCAGAACTCTAAGCCAAAAGCAAATTCTAGAACTAATCCCTCTTCTCATGCCTGGAGCACTTGACAATGCACAATATGACTCTTCAACCCGCTTCGCCCAGCTATGCTCGACAATAAATTTGTAACTAACGTCCTCAGGGGACCTTTCCCAGCAATATTTTCCCATAGGTGAGGATTGCTCTCGACACTTTTATCCAGACTCGAAACGTCGACAAGGCTGATACTCATGTTGTTGCGTATAATGCAAAGCTTCCCATTAAGCGAAACGAGCGCAGCAGCCTCCAGAGCATGAGAACTTCCAAGATGGAGCTTGCTATCCATGAATTTGTTCCATGAATCTGTTGCACTATCATAAACCCGTAGCTTGCATCCATCACTACAATCCAAGGCATAAAGTTGTCCATTCAAAGAAATACTTGGGTTTCGCCAGCCAGCGATCATACCGTCACTAACCGACGTCCAAGTATTAGTTTCGGGAGAATAGGCTTCGCTCATGACCTCTCTGCGAGCTCCGAGTCCTTTAAGGAACCACAACCCGTCATGAACTACACCAATTAGTGGCACCATAGCTGAGCTCATATCTGAAATAAAGCTCCATTTGTTCTTGTTGGGATCATAAACTTCAGCAGAACGAAGAGTTCTCTGGATCCCCTCACATTCACCGCCAGCAACATAAAGGCAGTTGTTTATAACACAAGAACCGAAACAATGACGTTTTCGAAGCATATCAGGTGCTCTATGCCACTTGTTTGTACGGGCACTGTAGAAAATCACACGCCTCATCGATCCCCTTATCGGATCTTTCCCTCCAAATAAGTATAGGTGGCAACCGCTAAGAACAGCACAGCCAAAACCAAGAGCCTCAGAGTATTCGACGGGAAGGGGTGGAAGTGATTGCCAAAGCTGGTAGGTCGGATCAAAAGCATGCCACGAGATCCTTCGATCACGGTCTCTTTTGATAACATAGACCCACTCATCTGCCATGCCAAGACTTTTCCTTAGAGAATAATAAAAGTTTCCCATCAGAAGTCGATACCATCTCTTGCAAACAAGGCGGAGTTTCCTATGTTCCACTCGAGGGACTCGAATCAGACAAGCAATGGCAAGATCGTCTGGAAGGCCTGGTAGAAGCGGAGGCTGGACTCGGGTCCTTTCTCTCCGTGAAGTTTTACTTCTATGCGCATTTGGATTAATATCAGGCTGGATACATATTTTTGAGCCAGGGACGAATTTTCTAGCTCCAACAACTGTTTTCAAGCCTGAGTCTACTTTGCAATAGCATGACACAGAATCAACCTACAACATATTTCCAGTTAGATGCAAAAATTTACATATCAACTACCCAAAAACGAAAAACGAAGACAGAGATAACCCATACGAAAACCAGTGGATCGTCTACGACATTCAGTTCGAAGTCCTAAGTTTTTCCCCTATATTTGGATAGTTGGTATTATGTGTCCAAGTATTCTAGAAAGGACAGTACGACATCCGAGGATTACACCGCAACTTCTATCTTTAGTTCACTAGGACTAAAGGGCACAGCTCCTATGGTGGCCTGGCTGCATAAAGGGCATTCGGAACCAACCACGCCGTGAGGAAGACCATAACAAACTGTACTATGTTAAAAGGTTTGAGCACATCACATCACTTCCTCCAAGATGCGCATACTCGTAAAAATCAACGGGAAACAACGAAAAGTCTCACTCAATATACACCTACCAGAGGATATATTAAATTTATCTTATGAAGCTTATTGTAACAACCCAAGCCCACCGCTAGTAGATATTGTCCTCTTTGGGCTTTCCCTTACGGGTTTGCCCTCAAGGTTTTTAAAACGAGTCTACTAGGGAGAGGTTTCCACACCCTTCTAAAGAAGGTGTCGCTCCCCTCTCCAACTAATGTGGGATCTCACACTAATCCGGCATATTCTTAGTCGAATCAATTCGCCTATCAGTGAATCCTTAAAAATCGACGTGGATCTAACACTCTGTGCAACTCGAATCTGCAGCAACATTTTGTTCATATTTCATAACCCTCATAAATTCCTCCAAGATGCAGCTTCAAAAGAAGTAATAGAATAAAACCAGAACAACTTGTTCCAAAACAAACCCAAAATCCCATGAAAAACTTAACTAGAGTTCACTCTAACACTAAGCATCGTTGTGAACATACTTGGAATCAATTCTCAAAGAATATTGACAACAAAATCCAGCATTCAGAACGCAAAAAAGCAAATCTCAGAAGAATAATTAGAATATTCAACAAAATGCTGATGAAATAAGCCACGAATTGGGCACAATCCAGGGAACCTAAAAAAATCCACCGCAGAAAACCCCAATAATCGAAGTAAGATACGAGAATCATCGCAGACGAATCAAACTTCAAATTCTTTCTCAAACTACAGTGCATTAGCTAAAACCCACTACGATTTCACTAGAAATTCGCGAAGTAAAACCAGTAAAGAAGAAATGCGAGGAGTTGCGGGGCGAAGAAAAGCACTCGTAATCGAAATTACCGAGAAGCATTTCCACAGATCACTTAATTGGCAGTAAATTAAGTGTAAATTTGGATTCAACTAACCAGTGGAGCTTGAATTCGAAATCCCCTTTGAGCACTTGAAGATTGTTCAACCGATGCGTTCATTTCGAAAGCAAAGAACCATATATTAAATTTGTAGGCGCACCCAGCATCCAAAGCGAGGTTAAAAGAGGTCAAGTAGAGTCGGATCACGAACCCTTTGAGCTAAAAACTTGAACCCTTGAAAAATCTGATCTAACAGAAGGAATTAACCCCAATAACCGCTTAGAAGGACTACAAAGCGTGAGAAAAAGGGAACCCAGATTCTCTCTCTCTCTCCGTCTCTCTCTCTCTCTCTCTCTCTCTCCTGCGCGCACACAAAAACGCAGAGAGAAGCAGTCCACTCTCCTCCCTTCTTCTCTGGTAGCTAAACTAAAAAGAAACAATTACATGCTACAGATGGGACGCTGTGCTACACCCAAATACTGATTTTTTTCTTCTTCTTCTTTTTTTTTTTTTTTTTTTTCTCCAAGCGAATATAAACAAAATTTATGGACAGCACCTAAAGTTCCATTGTTTAATTAAGTTTTTTGAAGTCTGACAAAAAGACAAGGAACTCTAATGAGAAGGGTCCTCTTTGTTGTTACCATTAATGGGTTTAATGGGTCAAAACCCAATTTTTAGGGGAAAGAGAGAGACAAGTCAATGGAACCCTTCCTCTCTTACCCATTTCACAAATCCCTTTTAGCTTTTTTTTTTTTTTTTTTTTCTTCTCTCTTTTCTGTTTGAATAATTATTTTCCAGAGAGAAAGTGAGTTGAAGCAGTAAACAGAAGACAATAATAATAGCCTTATTAAACAATATCAACACTACAATGATTGAGTTTTCTGCATTTTCCGATGCTATAATGATTCTACTTTCTCTCTTTCTTTCTTTTTTAAGTTCTATAAAATGGAAGATTTGAACTTAAGGTGGGTTGAAAGTAGATCATTTATTTTAGCGGTGTCTTTCTTTCTGCTTTTATCTTTGAAATCAATGTACAAAAGAAAAGAAAACAAATCTTCACAAGTTGACGAACTTAGCTTTCATTGCAATTTGTTTTATTGTGTTTCAAAGTTCGAAAATTTTTAATGAAGGGTAAAGGTGAAATTGGATCATAAAGATAAGCACACGATACAAGAAAACCAAAGATAAGATGATGCAAAGAAAATATAACGTAGATCAAAACAAACTAAACAACTACCACCAAACAAAAGAGAGAAGGGAAGTCTGGGTCTAAACCCAAGCTCCTTGGTTCGTCTGGGCATTCTCCTAGCATGTTCCCTCGTCCGATATGGTTCTCTTTTGACCCAATACAAAAAGTAGTCGACAAAAATTATAAGAGTCATGTAAATCTTTTCTCGTGGAGAAGGTAAGCTCTCTCCCCAATATGAACCCTAAGAGAGTCATGTAATTCTTTTCTCATGATAGATTTAGTATGACAAAATAGGAGAATTGAAACATTAGATCAAATTGAGTACATAATCTGGAGAGAGAATCTGGAGAGATAAAATAAAACGTGTAAGAGCGGCGATCATACAAGTTCAATATATGAAATTCAGTATATTTGTACAACTGCCCCCTAACTGTCATTTAAATTTGCAACCATTGTTACTGATATAAGAAGGAAAAGGAAACGAATATAAAGCTTTCACTGAACTCCCAATTTTCTTGCTTCTCAAAGATTGAAGTTTCATTGCCTGCATTTCTAGCATCTTTACTCTCTCCTTCATAGTCCACAGGCACCATTACTTAATTAGAACAGACCCAATAAGACCACTAGAACGAACGAAATAACAATCAATAATTCTCATGAATTTCCAAACAGTAGTGCCCGATCGAACACTAAATCACAGATAAACAACTTAAAACCTACTAATGAGGCACAGAGAGGGCATCTACTCACTAGAATATGGATTTTACTAAAGTGACAACACCGGGAAATAATCAAAAAGCTAAAATGTATACAACAGTTTCATTTCTTTAAAGTATGTGAAAGAAAACTTGACCCTACAAACCTGGTTTCTACGTTCTGAAATGATAAGGCCCTAACAGAAGGTTTCAAATTTATTTCGGGTCAACAACAAAATATTACAAAAACTATGAAATTCTTCAGAAGGGGGTTAGAAGAAGATAGCCCCAGAAAATCGAGGGATGCCCCAGCAAACTGGGTTTTAAAGAGCTTCGCCTAAGCGAAGAAAAAGCACAATGCGGCCCAATGGTAAAGCCCTCAAGATCTCTCTACCCTCCACCATATTCTAACCGGTAAGATACGAGCAAAAAGAACAAAGTAATCCTACTTTGTTAGTACCATCTTAACCACCACCACCTAAGAAACACTGCACACAACTCTACATTCCTAATGGGTCCAAAAATGGACACGTTTTCTCCTTTACCCCCATAATGACAATAAGTTTTGACAATAATCACTTTTAACACCAATAGTCGAAACAAAAAAAAAAAAAAAAAAAAAAAAAAAAAAAAAAAAAAAAAAAAAGAACAATACTCTATTCAGGCAGAAACGGGTTCCTCTACCCATCACCTAAACACTGTAAATAACTTTAAAGCGTACATGTTAGTCCCATGCACTAGTCACCCCTGAACCACCGTATCCTCCTCCATATCCACCGGGAACACCACCACCATAACCCCCACCACTGCTGGTGTTGCCTCCACTATGATAATCAGAACCACCTCTGTTGAAAGTGGAATCCCTTCGATAGTCACGGCTACCAAATCGGCCACCCCCAGAACGACGGTTTCTACCTCCACTGTACGAAGACCTGGCTGCAAATCGTGATAGCCATTCAGGAACTTCTTGATTAGATTCTTGCATAAGTTCAGCCAAGGACCTTGCTATGGATGAATTGTTCTCGTTAAAAAAGGCAGTTGCTACACCAGTCTTCCCAGCTCTCCCCGTTCGTCCAATTCTATGAACATAATCATCAATGTCATTGGGGAGATCAAAGTTCACTACATGTGCAACATGAGGAATATCAAGCCCACGGGCAGCTACATCAGTTGCCACCAAAATTGGTGTGTTCCCACTTCTAAAGGATCTTAATGCGTGTTCTCTTTCCTGCAAACGCGTATAAATGCATAAAACAGAACCGCGAATAAAATAAATATAACCCAAACAAAAGACTGTTGCAATACATGGTCAAAACATAATTCTTAATCTCTCTCATGCATCCAGTGAATAAAACAACCATTACCAGTTAAGAATATTTGGCTCCCTCAAATAATTTCTTGCCCAGAAGCAGGCACCCAGTTAATTAAAAAAATTAAGTACAACCCTTGGAAGCATGAACTAGGTAACAGTAAAATCTGTTTTGCAGACGAGAAAATTAGAGGGCAGGGAAAAAACTCAGATAACAAGATCAAAATGAGCTATTAGTTGTCACCACCTAAAACACTATCCATCTGAAGCTGTAACCCAAATATTACAACTCCAGTGTTCGCTTGTAAACTCACTATCTAGATTCAATACATCAAAGACAAGTTATGCAAGATTGAATACTCCAGTAAAAGGCTGGTGGCCCTTCTTGCATTTTCCAGAGTTCCAATGAAATTTTTCATACAAATTTTAAGAATAATACAAAACCTTCAGAGGAGAGAAGTCTCGTGTGCACCATTCCATTGCCAGTGATGACAAACTACTCACACCTTACTAAATTTAGCAGGAATCTAAAACTCAAAAGCCACCTTAAGATCTGAATAATGCTGAGAATAATGAAATGATCGACAAAAAGAGAAAGCAACAACAGGGCAAGAAAGTGTATCATACGGAATAGTAAATCAATCAACAGAATCAAACTCACAAGTAACATCCATACATATGGAAATGTTTTTATCCCACTACCGTGTCTTCAAGATCTTCAATTACTTAGCTTTTATCTAAATAATAGGGAGAACTTAGTAAGTTCCTTTTTACACAAGACTTGGCTAAATTTAAATTTTATCCTTTGTGTATTAATTTTCAATTATATCCTTGGTAGTGGACATAAAGATTGATGACATGAAAATTTGAAATGACACAAAAGTTAGAGCCAAAATTGCATATCTAAACCATATTAAACTACTGTTTGATCACAGGAATGTTAAGTGACGAGAAGGATTATCAAACCATGTCCACAGAAGGAATAAATTTAAAATGGCATACACCACGAGAAAAAAAAAATCCCGTGTAATTTTCCCAGTTGGAATTAAACCTTTCCTACTTGAACTTTTTCCCCCTTTTTTCCCTTCTTGATGTTGTTGTGTAAAACAAGTAACTAGCATACATAAATTTGAGGGGAGGAATGAGTGAAACATCTAGTATTTTGTATTAAAAAAAAATCATCAGTCGACTAAAGAACTGCATAGTGACAGCCTGAATAAACGAACAAGTTTCAAGCTGCCCATGAATTAATGTTCATATCAATGGGATTACTTTAAAAACAAAGGAAAAGAAGCCACACATTGATTTGGGGGGATGGGGCAACAGTAATTGCTCAACAAAATAAATATGACAGGCACTAATGTACTAACCTGTTGTGTTCTATCACCATGAATAGTAGTGGCAGGAAAACCATTATGACATAACCAATTTTCAAGAGCATCAGCTCCCTTCTTTGTCTCCACAAAAACCAAAGTAAGAGATTGCTGCGAATTCAGGAATTATATAAGAATGTAAGTACAGCATATTTAATTCAATATCTTTTCCTAGGAATATGAGTTTGATAGAAGCACAAGTCAATGACAGATAAATTTGTAAGAAATATAATTGTCTAAAAACCAAAACGAAAAAACAAGATCGCCATGCATCCTCCCAATGCTGTAGAAATATTAAACATACCTTGCCTTGCACACCATTAGCCCTTTGAGCATGAAGAAGGTCCAATAAATGACTTCTCTTATCAGATTCATGAACAAATTCAACTCTTTGAGCAATTAGATCAGTACTTGAACCCACTCTTCCCACAGCCAGAAATATGTAACTTGAAAGAAAATCAGAGGCTAGTCTCTGCAAAAAAAAACATATAAGACACGATACAAGATTAAACAAAAAACAAGTATGGTTGTGTTGATATACATCATTTGTGAGGATAAACAATTAAGACATAATAAAAGCCACTACGATTGCCAAGATGTGCAAGGAGCATTAAAAAAAAAAAAGAAAGTTTAATGTCAGAAGGAGAATTGTAAAAGCTCGTTGATTCAAACATGCTTCCCCTGTTCGGTACCATGTACATACAAACACTTCACTTGGTTTATGGTGAAAAGAAATAGGAATACTATTAAAAATATAATGTATCGGGACATAGACTTGTGCGCAGAAAAGGTACCTGAATTTCCCTTGGAAAAGTCGCACTGAACAGCATAGTCTGCCTTACACCAGGTGGAGGCATGTCCATTTGCTCTACTATTTTCCTAATTTGAGGCTCAAATCCCATATCTAACATGCGATCTGCTTCATCAAGGGCCAAGTATCTTATCATCTGCAGTGAAACTTTTGCCCTTTCAAGCAAATCTACCAATCTTCCCGGAGTTGCAACAAGAATATCGACACCTCTTTCTAGTTCACGTAGCTGATTTTTTTATTGAAAAAAAAAAGTATCAATAGTGCTATAGCCAAATAAATATAAACAAGCAAAGGCATAGGACGTGAGTGGCTCATGAAATGTCAAACCCAGAATTAAATGATATAGAAGAATCATGTCAGCATAAAAATAGAACATGCATGACACCACAAATGAACCCTATGACAATAGAAGGAAAATGTCCCACACGTCAAAAACAGGACACTACAAAATTTTCATGATACTTTTGACAAGGAAAATTATTAGATAATTTTATCATTATGTAGGTTTTACAAAGCTCCGGAGCCTCAAGTTGAATTACACCTTCCATCAATACATGATCGCAGTTTAATCCCTAAACCAAGAAGTTGGGGGATTGTACCAGCAAAGGAAGATCTAACCAATGTTATCTTGAAAAGATTGTTCATCAATGACCATTCAACATTTTAGATGTACACTAACAAATGTTCATCTAATGCTTAAATCATTCCAAAGTAATTATAATTAACCATTTTTTCTCATGGCCGTAGCATGACTGAACAAAGAGATTATGATGAGATGCTTTGCTGTCGTACATATACTCCCTCACCCCTCACATATACTGTTATATAAATGTGTATCAAACGCAGCCTCAGAAATTACAAGAACAACACTTTGGGGCAAAATTAGTTTTGGTGCTGACTTTTCTCATTCAAACATGATACAATATAATACATACACACATATGTTGAGCTCAAATACTTCAAGATATATAAAATGATGAGGAGGAGGTAAAGGAACACAAAACCTGTTGGTTGATTGGTGCACCCCCATAAGCAACCACCACTCTAACACTTGTTTGATAAGAGAATTTCCTTGCTTCTTCATGTATCTGAACACAAGAACTCATTCTTAAACTGCTAAATTGTAATAGTGAGCTGCTGGCTTACTACATAATCAAGGGAAAATAAAATGGAAGTTTTTCATTAAAAACTTACTTGCATTGAAAGCTCCCTAGTTGGGGAGAGAATAAGTGCAAGTGGGTACACTGTGCGTGCACCTCGAGCTGGTCTCTGCACACTTTGGCCCTTCATTATGCCACTGATAATGGGGAAACAAAAGGCAGCAGTCTTTCCGGATCCAGTCTGAGCACAAGCCATCAAGTCCCTCCCTGCAAGAGAGATAGGAATAGCATGCCGCTGGACGGGAGTTGGTTTTACATACTTACACCGCCGAATGTTGTGATTAAGTGCTTCACCCAAGTCAATTTCAGCAAATGTATTCACCGGAGGTGGTACATTTTCACCACTTGTTTCCACAGGAATGTCTTCATAAGCATCAAAATTTATACCAGTATTTTCTTGCTCTCCAAATGCTTGCTCCGTATCATCCTCATCTTCAAATGGGTTCATTTCACGGTCCCCCCTCCCACGATCCCATCCACCTCTACTTCCCCATCCACCTCCACGACTGCCACCACCATAACCAGAACGATTATAATCGTTCTTTGGACCAGGCCAGCGGGACCCTACATGACCAGATCGATCGTTCCCCGCAGCAGGCCCACTATTTGCTGCAGCAGGCGGGTCGGAAGAGGCAGGGCGATTCCGAAGATGTGGTGGAACATAGGCCGATCGGCCAGGTGCTGAAGTAGTTCCAGCACTACAATTGTTAGCAGAAGAACCAGCAGCTACGTTCTCAGCAGCCGGACTTGCGGCCAAATCTGCCCAGGAAGTTCGCATAGTCGGAGACCCTTTCACGAATGCAACTAAAAAGCTTGCCAATCCACTCCAAAGTACAACAAATTCTGCACGTTATTTATCAATAAAACAAATTAACCCTCATCCGAAAACAAATGGTTTAAACCATGCATGAACACAGTTAAAAACACAAGGTATATTCGGATGCAAAGCTGTCAATCCCGCAACGAACTCAATGCGAAAACGTGGACAGCAATGCGTCCTCCGATCAACCAAAAGTGGGCCAAAAAACAACCATCTGATCAAAACCTCTTTTAAAACTAAAAAAAATTAATCGTTCTCATGTCCCAGTTTCTTTTTCGTACGAAAAACATAACCCACAAAAGTAACAAAGACAAATAACCTTGATCTGCAGCAACGCCAAGTATAGGAAAGCTAAAGAACCCCCAAGGTGAAAGAATATAAAATAAAATCAAGAAACGGAAAATAGTTTGAAATCATAACAATGCACGCAAAGACAAAGATACGAAAACGGAGACGGAGGAAGAACCTGAAGAACAGGAAAAACAAAAGGGCGCAGATACCTGAAAAGTCGCAACAATAGTTGAAGATCAGGAACCCTAATTTTCGTCGTCGAGGGAGAGATAAAAAAGCGCTTGCTTGAGAGAACGAACCCAAAAATATCTGCGTTTCCCGGATAAATATTTATTTATATATATATATATATATCCAATTTTGCGTTTTTTCTGCTTTTTTTTCCCTAAAAAATGGGTTGGGCTTTGGTAAAAACCTGTGTTTCAAATTAAAATCAATTAAATTTCTTCTCATTTTCTTTTTCTTCGAAATTAAATAATTTTAATCTAATTTACCACGTCCGTACATATCGAGTCTGGTGCCCTATCCGTATGAGCGGTCCATTTTCCTCACTTCCGATTTTTAATCCTTCTTCTCTAATTACCGCCTACGGTTACTCACTCTTTTACTCTGCAGTAAAAACTACTCTTTTTCTCACCTAACATAAATTATTATGAAATTACGTGATTATTAAACCCAATGCAACATTTCTTTTATCATTTTCCACCGTATAATTAAACCCGAGCCAAGATTGGGCCCAACATCAAAATAACTCGCCAACACGCCCAACCTCGCCTCGATCCCTGACTAGTGTCGTAATCGCACTCTTGCAACAGTGAGATAACAATTGTGTGACATTTGTTCCAACATAACGAACAAGTCAGTTGTGAGAAATTCGAATTTCGCAAATAACATCGGCGTAATCGCACTCTTGCTTCGAGCCACGTTTGTCAAAATGTGTTTGGAAAACGTTAGCAAACGATTGGAAATAAAACATTGTTATAGATTTTAAGTAATAAGGCAACAACGACGACTTTGATAGTATATAACCCGAGTATGAATAAGTGACTAATCATGTCCTACTATAGTACGCTTTGAGACATTTTATCCTTGAGAGGGTGTAGACATGATTTTGATGAACGGTTGTACACCTTCATATTGACACAGTAATGATAGTAAATGTCTATCTAAAATGAAAGCAAGTAAAAAGGGGTTTAGAACAGACATCCACCCATAAACAAAAACGTCCTGAACAAACATGACTGGGACATTCGTTATGGGTTAGGTGCCCACATAGAACCTACCTTAACAAGTTATATATATATATATTTATTATTATTATTTTATAGTTTTTAAAATTTCGTCTATAATTTGAAAACACAGGTAAAACATAGACAATTAAACAGATAAATTAATGGGTAAAAGTCCTGTTACGAGCTTGCCTTTTAAAGTTTCAACGATTATTGAATAAGACGTATTCTCTATATTTCAGCAACACAAGGTTAAATTTGTCATAATATCACCGTCACACCAAATTGAGTTCGTTAGGACATAAATCTTGGTAGATTTATTTTTTATTATTTTAGTGAAAACAATTGTAATCACTTATATACGCGAATCTTTTATTTTTGTAACGAAAATATAATTCATTTGGCAACATAACACCAACTATAGTTCATTAAAGGCCACGCCCAATTTTGTTGATGTTAATTTTAATTTTAACAAAATTCACTAAAGTATAAAAATACAGTAGATGTTAATGTGAGGTCCTACATGATTTGGAGATGATAAGGAAACAATTTTTATAAGGGTACAAAAACCTTTCCCTATGTTTTAAAATCGCGAGAATAACAGTGATACATAACACGTCAAAACATACATTATGTACTAGAAGTGGACTTGAGCTGACACAGTTATATTAAGTTACGTACATAATTCGAGCCTAACATTACCCGAATCATGCTTGAATCGAGTAGAATGAATTTAGAGACCGCTCGAATTATTTATCCCATCCTACCAACCGCTAGATCATGCAATTCGAGCGCGTATATATATATATATATATATATATATATATATATAATATAATACAAAAAAGAAATAATATTTGAGAAGAAAAAGAAAATAAAGAAGAGAAAATGGGTCCCATTTGTTTTGGGAATTAAGAATTTGAAGGACGAAAATGCTCTCGTTTCGATCGCCCGTCACCCGTTCACGTCCACAATCTTCAAAAACATTTCCAACTATTAACAGAAAACGCCCTCTCACGCGATTTCCCAATGAGCCGCCACGTGTCTGCTTTTTACGACAGTAAAACGGCCACGTTCATCTCACGCGCGAGGTGTGAGAGTGGGGATTAGAGCTAACCCTGGTTCGGACCAAAATTTTCAATTTTCAATTCTCTCGAGAAAGAGGGAGAAAGGGACATGGGAAATTTAACATTCATTTTTCAATCTTACTTTTTTTTTTTTTTTTTCTTTTAGTAATTAGAAGAAGAGGACGGGGAAGAAGACGGAGTCCGTTTCTAGGGTTTTCCGAAGGATCTTTTAGGGCTCACGAAATTCTATGAACTTGAGGAGAACCACCACCGGATCGGCGGGATCTTGATCTGCAATTCGCTTTGCTTTTTGGAGAGAAGAATCACCAAAACGCACACAGGCGAAATCATGGATTCTCTATCTTTCAACTCCCATGGAAATCTCGACGAGCAGATTTCCCAGCTCATGCAGTGCAAGCCCTTGAATGAGCAGGAGGTACCTACTTTTTTGTTTATTTTTCTTGTTATATCGTGGAGTCTCGAGATTGTTCGCCCATACTCGGAGGTTCTCGGATGGTATTAAAGCAATGTGATGAATCCAGTCTGATCCGTTAGGGTTGCAGGACTCGGATTGAGGGTAGGATGCGCGGGGTTGGTTACCTTAGGTGCATTTTGAAGGTAGATCTAGCGGTTGGATTATTAGAAATATTGTTGTTCGGGCAATATTCGCGTCCACTCGAAATAGATCCCTTATCCTGGTGCCTCTGCAGTTGGCCTTTAAAATTTCACTTTCAACATTACCTCACTCCGAGATTATTTTCCCACTTGGACGCCCAGAACGTGTCTGTCTTGTTTTTTGGCATAAAAGATTGATATACTTACCAGTCATCAAACCCGCGTGTGGTTGTGGCATTTGAGCGTGGAATCAAGTGATTGGCCTATCGATACCATGACATCTGAAAGTGTAAATTGAGTAATGATTTCCTTGGAAGTATAATTTCTAGTTGTACAATTTACAGTTTCCCATTCAGAAATGGGGCTGATCCTTGATGCAAAGATGGACAAGACAAGAGTTCCACTTTTCATGTCGTGGGATTGCTAACAAACTATACTATACTTATTTTTATCGTAGATATCAGTGGGAAAGCCTGAACAACACCAGTTGCTTAAGTAATGGTATTTAGCTACCTATTTCCGTTTTTGGGACACTGCTCTGAACATTCTAAGAGTTACATTTCGCTCAACGTGAATTTATGGCTCAATTCAATATATCAAGATGGGAAAAGCGTGAGTCATTATTGTGGCAATGGTGAATTCCAAAAATATCATCCAAGAACCATTACAAGGAAAGAAGGATAATGATAAAATTTTTATTTCAAATCCACAATATCAGTGATACATAACATAGTAAATTTTTTTAGAGTGGATTGATCATGTTCTCCTTTTATCATTGAACTTTGGAGTTGTTATATGTTTTATGAACAAGTCTACTAATTATGAGATCCAGTCAAGGTTAGCCAGGTGGGTAATGTTTTATTCTGATCACCCATAAGATGGTGTTTGCCTTGGTTATTATTATTACTTTCAACGGAGTTGAGCTTTGTAATGCTGGCTCGTAATCCTAGTGAGGGCATAAATATGGTTGGAGATTGGTCATTCTTGTTGGTTCCAACTCTATTATTTTCAATAGAATTTGATTTCTTCTCATTTTCAAAGTCTGCACTTTCTAGATTTTTGTTGATGATTTCCTGTTGAAGACATTTTCTCTGTCATTGTTAATTGCTCCTTCACTGACAATGGTTTGTACTATTTTTGTTATGTGTGGAATAAATATGTGTTTGTGGCGAAGTTTTTGCTGTTTTATTTGACTTAAGTATAAGCAAAATATATCTTTTGATGGCACAAATCAATAGTTGGTGATCATATTTTCTTCTTCTAGAACCTCAACTTGGTGTTTATTATCTCTAATGCAGGTTAGAGTATTGTGTGAGAAAGCTAAGGAGATATTAATGGACGAGAGCAATGTACAGGTGTGCTTTATTTGGTGCCATGCACTTTCTCCCAACGATCTCTCTTTGCACACTTTCCTACTAGATTTTCTTTACATATATAATTTCTCTCATTAGCATTGTTTTCACATCCTCATCATAATTATTAAAAAAAAAGTGTTTGAAAGCACTTCTGAAGTGTTGGAAATAAACAACAAAGGGATTTACTATTGGTACTTTTTACTAAAATTATGTATAATAGGTGCATTCTTCTTCAAAACCATTTCCAAGCACACTCTTACTAAATCTGTTCAAGAAGTTGGTTCTATTGGCGGTTTACTCCCCAAAACAATTTTTGTAGCTGTTATATTCTGTCTTCCATGATCTTGTTTTCTTATTCAGTATTCCGATGCATTTTGTTCTTTCCACTTATACTGGGTTGTTATGAATAATTATGACATTTATTCTCAGGTTTCTAAAATGAAAATTAGGTCTGCATCGAATTTGAAACTGTTAATTTGTGATCTGGGATCTATCTGAGGTTGGAACTTTTATAATGGTCATTCTCTTGGTCATGCATTCATTCTTCTCCTGCAATTTGACGATGGGTGTTTCGTGGATGCTGCTTAATTTTTATGCTTATGCCTTGGGTTTTATGCTCTGCAGCCTGTTAAAAGTCCAGTAACAATATGTGGTGATATTCATGGGCAATTTCATGATCTTGCAGAGCTCTTTCGCATTGGAGGGAAGGTATCTAATTTGATCATTGGCAAGAATTTTGTGATTATCTTTGCTGACCAATTAGCAATTAAAGCATAGGAAGAGAAAATATGTACTCAAGTGTGGAAGAAAAGCTCTTGATATGCTGACTGAGATTGTAGGTTCTAGTTAATGTTGAATCGTTGTGCTACTCCATATTACCAAGTAGATAATGAATGGAATTAGTGATGGATATAGACTGAAGCAATAAATGGCACTTTTCATATATCCCTGGTATACACACACAACTTATTAACTTAATCACATAATCTAAAGCAAACGCTGAAGTAGTCAAATTTCTATGTTCACCACACACTTCTAGTGATAAGTTTTTTCAAGTTTCTTTCTGAAGTTCTAGACTATGCTTGCTACTGAATAGTTTAGAGCAGCCTCTTATTTATCTATTTATTTATTTTTTATATTATATCTATATCATAAAGTTCTTTGTTCCTCTAAAATATCTTTCTTGGGGCAGTGTCCAGATACAAATTACTTGTTTATGGGAGATTATGTTGATCGTGGCTACTACTCAGTTGAAACTGTAACGGTAAGTATGTTTTGTTTATGTATAGATGTTCTACATACTTTGTACTTCATATATAACATGGCAGAATTTGTTTAAGGTACATACATTTGCAATTGAATTGTCACCTCTTGATTGGCATAGAAACTGCGATTTTTTAGCATAAATTTTAACTTCAATTAAGTAGGGTCTTGGAATGTTTGCTAAACTAGGTGGTAACGAAAGCCTTGTTTTCTATTAAAAAGAGTAACCAACTTGTGTTTTAGCATTTAATTCAATTAGTTGCAACAACCATTTTAATTTTAATTTTAATTTCTATGGGGTTCTGTCCAAGAAAGATTAAAGGAGTAAATATTTGGATTGGAATTCTAGAGACATTACAAATTTTGAAATTTTGTTTTGAATTATGAAAGTTTGTTTTTGCATGCAGTATTTATGTTTTAGAACTAAGAACAACAGAAAAATGAATAATAACAACGTATCATAATGTGCAAGATTCCAGTGGCAATTGAGTTGAATCATTAGGTATATGAACTAGAATTTCGTCTTGTAGTTTTCTATAACAGAACTTGTATTGGGGGCTGCCTCTTTGTATACCATTCTTCCTTCTATCTCACTTCTACGTACAACTACTTTTTATTTCTGGTATTATAGACTCTGGGACCCATTTGAAGTTTGTGGTATTGGAAATTAAAATTTATCTTGATCCATGAACATTAGACATCACTTAATGAAACAACTGAATGACCATTATCCTAAGTGTGGGCTTGTCCAATAATTTAATGATGCACAACTCCTTTTACCATGTTTTGTTAGCAACATTCAGCCATTCTATAGCAATGTAATCATAGTAGGCATAGGATGCTTTTTGGGGTAGTAACTCAACTTAGTTCTAATGTAAGTCATTTTGCAGCTTTTAGTGGCCCTTAAAGTGCGATATCCTCAACGCATTACAATTCTTAGAGGAAATCATGAAAGTCGCCAGGTAAATGTTTATCACTGTCATTTCTGCTGCTTACTTTCTAATGTTTATTTCCATTCTTTTTGTCTACCCAGATATATAATATTTTGGAAGTTTAAAGTTATAACATCAGTGAATATTTTTTTGGTACCATGGCCCCCTCATATGTTCTGTAATTTTGATGTTCTCGACAGATGTCATCTTTAACTGTGGTTTATGTTCCCTTATGCAGATAACACAAGTTTATGGGTTCTATGATGAATGCTTGAGAAAGTATGTCTTTTCTGGCTTTTATTCTCATTTTGAGGTTTTCATTTTTCTACATCCTTCTATGGCTCAACTCTGTTTTTCTTGTCATCTTAGATACCTTTTTCTATCTGTGTTGCTTTTATTTAATACTACTTTGTTGCACATTTTTTTTGGGATGCATATTAAGTTTGAATAAAATGGTTACTTTGATACGTTCTGACACATTCCTCGAAATCTGTCTTTTATTTATTTATTATGTACTATGGGCTGTTTATTTTTGAAGTTGAGTTATTTATTTGAAGATATAAGTTATTTACTTATTAATGTAATGCACAAAGGAGAGTACATTTTTTTTTTGTGATCAAAGACTGTATTATATTGACACGATCATGAATTATGAAGAATACTTTTTTAGTGCAACCCAAGCCTGACCTGTAAGTTTCTTTTACTATCTTATTTCATTTGCAGGTACGGCAATGCTAATGTTTGGAAGACTTTCACTGACCTGTTTGACTATTTTCCGCTAACAGCCCTGGTCAGTTTGATTTAGGCATCATTATGTATAAGTGCATTGTGCGGTTTTTTTCCTCGCACCATTATGATTGCTGATTTATGTTTCTGATGCTTATTTATCTGATCTTTATAGGTTGAATCAGAAATATTTTGTCTGCATGGTGGTTTGTCTCCATCCATCGAAACCCTTGACAATATACGGAATTTTGATCGTGTTCAAGAAGTTCCTCATGAAGGTCCCATGTGCGATCTCTTATGGTCTGACCCAGACGATCGATGTGGGTGGGGAATTTCTCCCAGAGGTGCTGGATATACCTTTGGCCAGGTAATTTGTGTAGCCATCCCCTTGTTTAACATCTAATCCCTCATGTTTCCACCATGGTCTTTAATGAGATCTTCTTGCTGTTTCTCCAGGACATATCTGAGCAGTTTAACCATAGTAATAATTTAAAGTTGATTGCTAGAGCTCATCAGCTAGTGATGGAAGGATATAACTGGAGTCATGTAAGAAGTTTCTTCCCTTTCATCCTGCATTGATCTTTTGTTTTGGTGGTGTGGGAACTTAAAATTTGTAATTTGCTTGTTTTACAGGAACAAAAAGTTGTGACTATATTTAGTGCACCTAACTATTGTTATCGCTGTGGAAACATGGCATCAATTCTGGAAGTCGATGACTGCAAGGCGCACACTTTCATTCAGGTTTCTTCTCCCACCTGAGTCTATTCATATCTTACATTTGTGTTCTCTTTATATGTGTAAAATGTTGTAATATTCTTTGCATATGCAGTTTGAACCAGCTCCTAGGAGGGGCGAACCAGATGTTACTCGAAGAACTCCCGACTATTTCTTATGATGCGCCTATTCTCAGATGGAAGTTTCTAGCAGCAGCTGTTTATCAAATATATGGTTTGGCTGTTTTTGCATTGGAGAATTTCAGTTTCCCTATGGTGAGGTGGTGGTTTGGGGGGCGCAAAAGCATGTAAATTCCGGCAGGTTGCTTCAGGAGGGAGGAGTGCATCTTTGAAAATCTCAAGGTTTTGCTGAAGAGAAAGCTATAGGGCTGGCGACTCATTAACTGCATGTGTAACATCTCCAGAGAACAATGTATTGCATCTCTTTTGTTTTTTAGTAATTTTTTCATGTAATTTTCTTTTCCTCTGGTTCACGGGCTGGGCTCTCTCTGCCTTTCTGTTAACTATTTTGTAGGATGCTTGTTTTAGTTTTCTTTTTTGGGGGTTTACAGATGGACCATCCGTTTAATTTCCTTCCTTCAATGAGTGCCTTTATTATTCTTTCCTATCATTTCTTCTGTTGTTACTGTGCACTTTCCTTCCCTTAGCTTTTAGATTTTTTTTCTTTGCCTTCATTATTCTTCCCTATATAACATACAAACAGCTTGTTTATCTTCAACCAACGAACAACCAGGTCCCAAGTGGAGAGCAGCACTGTAAATAGTCTTAGTAGGAAGCAAAGAATCAGATGCAATTACCATAACAGGCACACTCATTAGCCTCGCAGTTCCAGCTACATGGTAACAGTACCAATACAGTTCTTCAAAACTATCATATCCTCAATCAAAAGATAAGGATCACTTGTTACCAATACAGTTCTTCAAAACTATCATATCCTCAATCAAAAGATAAGGATGACTTTGTGAGTACTTAAAAAAGTGTAATTATGTGAAGAAAAAATGTGTTTGGAAGTGTTTAGAAAGTTATTCCAAACCGCTTTAAAGGGTGAGTGCTCCTGCCCCTTTCTTCTTTCTTCTTTAGGGCTCCTAGCTTTTTTTCATTTTGAATCGGAATAGGTACAACCTAGTTCATAGCAGGGATATGTGTGCGAAATTTGGACGTTGTGCGGACTTAAAAGCAGCTTCCAGCACGTCATAGGGACACCCTTCAAAGATGTCTTGCAAACATTCTTTGCACCCATCAAGCACTTGGGGACGTCCACAAGTTCATCTGTTCTCCTGCACCAAACTTCACCAATAAGAATACAAAAAAGTCAACACTTTTCTGCATATTTTGATTTTGAAATGTCCAAAACTCCACATTTTCATGGCTTTTCTGAGATGGGTTATCTTCAAAATTCCATATAGTGCTCTCTGCCGCTCCTTCGTCATCAGCAGAGTTCCCAAATAGAAGTTCTTGCCATAATCAGCGCAGATTCTCCGAAGAAATGAAGCATGAATCTTCGCCTCAAGAAATGGTTGGCCTCCTCAGATTCCTTTTCAACGTGCAAACCAGCCACAAAATTTAATGTCCGGCGGCTTCTGGGTGCTGCAATTGCCCCATCTCTGCTCATTTTTAAGCTTTTGGGTGCTACAATTGCCCCATCTCTGCTCATCTTCGTTAACTTTTGAACAATTATTGAAATGCCATACAAAATATTTAATTTAGCATAAATTAAATATATCAAAAATAAGTTTACTTTAGATATAATTAAAACTTTTCCTAACAAGAAGCGTTTGTAGTCCAACGGTTAGGATAATTGCCTTCCAAGCAATAGATCCGGGTTCGACTCCCGGCAAACGCATTGTTTCTTTTTATAAAATTTACTCTTATTATGAGGATAATTGATTCAATCTCATTTTCCTATTGAATATTTTAAATTTTATAAAAAATACAAAAACTAAACATAAAGTCCCCTCTTTATATCTTATCACCAAAGAAACTATGTTAATAATTGAGTTTTTTTTAGATTAAATTTTATATACGAAGCATACATACAAAATTTCAGCCGCCCATGACGCATTATAAAGAAAAAAGAAAAAAAAAAAAGAAAATCAATATGAAAGAAATAATATTACTTTGAAAAAGACATGCCCCAAATGGACTACTGTCCAGTTTTAATTAATTAATTTTTAATTACAAAATAAATAAATAAATCGCAATTTTTTAATAATAATAATAAAAAGAAAATAAGGGAGGGTATTATAAGGAATTGAAAAAAATAGAAAATGATAAAAATAGCGGAAATAAATATCTCAAAAAGACGCGCCTTCTAGAAGAAATGATTGAGGGAGTGGTGAGATGCATATGAAATTAAATCATGGCCGACAAAAAGAACCGGAACCTCCATTTGTCGGACCGGGTCCACTTCGTAGCCCAGCCCTCCCCTCGCCACCGCCATGATGAATTATGTAAAGGCTATAACATCTATAATATATATTGTAACGTCATGTCATATATATATATATTTTTTTTCTTTTTTAATTTCGAAAATTAAAACTTATAAAAATACATATCATTTAATGTATGGGAAAGAAAGAAAAAAAAAAAATTACAAATAGAAATTGGATACTCGACGGGATGGTTGGTATTTACTAGAAACTGTGAGATCAACAATCTCATTAGCTGTTCGTGGAAGGTGGAAGATGCATCAAATGGGCGAAGAAAGATCGTGCTTTGAACAAGTTCTTATAGAATGATCCTCTGATTCTACACGTAAAGCTCGTTGTTCTCCTCGATTCCCCTTTGAGGAACAAGGACGATGTCCCAACATTTCAACCACTATTTATTTACCTTCCCTTTTTTACAGATCTCCTTTGGCTTCTTCATCATCCCGTTTCATCCTTCAAGGATGTTCGATAGGAGTCCGAGCTTCCTAAAAAAAGCCTTCCGACAAGAATGCTGACTGCTTGAACATTTTAAGACATTGAATTGTCGGTGGTAAAAGTCGTTGGAATTCTCATTTTTTGTCCATACACTCTCCTCTATACGAATCTCAAATGTCTTTCTATGGCACAGATGATTGCCCCTAAGGCACGTACCAACATCTTTGTCTATCACCCGAATTTCTTGATTCACAACGTCAAGTATTTGCACTTTTAATTTCGTGACTCGACTTGTAGACGGTGATACCACCACCTTCGAAAACTTGATCCACTTTTCTTCACGTGTACTACCGTTCATAAAAAGCTCAGAAGTCAACCCTTGTGTTCTGACTCTGGGGGACCAACAACCACTAGCTGTCGACTCATTGGTAAGGTAAGAGCACCTCCGAAAGAAACAAAAGACTTCATTCTGTAACTCAAGTATATCTTTCTGTCCGTCAGACATAAATGAATTAGTCCAAAAATTAGTAAAGATTTAGTTGGGTGTCTGATTTACGCCGTTTTCCTAATCTATGGTATATATTTAATGCAATTAGTAGATATTTATGTAATTAATAAACTTTTAAAAAAATATATATCATAAAATATTAATATGAAATTTAAATATAAGCTTATGTGTGTAAAGTTAGTTGAAACATTATAATGCACGTATTAATTTTTGTTACCTAATTTATTGACTCCCAAATTACATGATTAAATTATGAAGCTTATTTATTTTTTGGAAGATTCTCATTTAACATTATTAATTCCAATAATCTTATCTTATAACTTAGATTAAGATGTGACATTATGGTATCTTTAGCACCTTGTTTGTGAGGCCCCACTTAGCAAAAAACCAAAAACAAAAAAGAAAAAAAACGAAAATGATAACATTTGAGGCCCCACTTAGCAAAAAAAATAAAATAATTAAAATTATATACAATTCCTTACAAATTACGGCCTCTTTTTTTTTTTTTTTTTTTTAATTTATTGCAAATAATTTGTGTTAAAGTATTGTAATTTTTTGAAAATTTAATGAAAGTATTTTCGTGGAGTCAACTTAAATATAATATAATTATTTTTAAGATAAAGTTTATTTGTTCGAGACGTTATAAATTAAAAAAGTTATTAGTTCAAATTATTTGATATTATTAAATGAAAAAGTATAAATTTTAATTTATTAAATGCGTTGACATAAAACATACATTAAAGCAACTTAACGTGATTAACTGTTGTTATGACATATTTAATTATGAATTTAGATATACTCTAACGTGACCATTTATTAAGAGTTGACAATATCAACTAGATTTATTTCTACTATGATTTTTTTTATTATTTTTTATTAAATAAATGTAGCACTCAAATTTCAAAACGACTATAAATTTTAGTCATTTAAGTAATCATAAATTTTATATAGATTAATTACAAAGGGTATTTTTGTCAACCATAATAAATTTAGTAAACGATGCAACGAATCGGATACTAGAAGGGTGACCCACCGACCAAATCGAAATTTTTTTATTTTTAAAATTTTTAATACAATCCAATTCAAAAAAATAAAAAAATAGACATTATATTTGTGACCGTTAAATATTTAATATTTGAATTTTACCATATCTTAGTTATTTTAAAATAAAGTGAACCTTATTTGAGTCACCAACAACTGAAATTTTGACGTTTACTAAAAAAAATTTAATCCAACTCTCCGCCAATAAAATATTTAATATTTTAAATTCAACACTGTGATTAGGCATATATCAATAATTATAGATTATTTTGTCAACTTATTTAATATTTTTTTTAATAATGATAATAATTAAAAACAATACCGTCTATTTTTGGCAATTAACGCTTTGTTTACCCCATCAAATACGGTAACATTAAATTTTTGTTATTACAATAAAAAAATAATAATAATAAAGCATTATATATATATATATATATATAATGGAGACAAAATTTTATAAACTTATTTTTCCATTATTTAAGCATATTTAAAATAAAAATCGACTTTAAATTAATAAAAAAATTTAGAAAAAAAAAATGTGGCATGGTCCACTAAAATAAATAAGTGAGAATGACATGCGAAAATTAAACAATTTTTTTTTTTAATTTTTTTTTTATTGTGGGTCCAACAAATTGATTTTTTCTCCCTTAAATTAATTTTTAATCACATTAACATTTTTAGTGACACGTCGGTGTGAGATTATGAGCATGCTTGGAATAATTTTTTAAACAATATATTTCTAAAAAAAAATAATTTATCTAGATAAAATTTATAAAATTTATTTTTTAAAAAAATAATAATAACAAGATTTCCTTTATTTTCAAAACAAATAAAAGGTAGATAAAAAATAGATTAAATAAGGTCATAAATAAAAATTTGGTTTTTAATTTTATTTATTACACTTCTTTATAACTCTAAAATTTAACTTAAATATTGAAAATTTTGTAAAATTAGATAAATAAATAAATTTAGTTATAAAAAAAAATATATATATTGAAGTGGACATATATCTGAACAAAGGGATTGATTAAAGATAAAGATTGGTTTGGATACTATGAATGAGTGTGACAATACAAAATTAAAATAATGTAATAAATTATAATAAGATATATAGACTTTATGGCATGTGACACCAATTATTTTGTGTTGATTTTCCACATATAATTCCAAATAAATAAAAACATTTTTCTTTTTACCTCCCTAGGCCCCATTTCTTTTGCTTTTTGCTCCCTCCCTACAACTTGCTTCTCCTTTTCAACCTTTTCAACTTTTGCATTTTAGTCCACTATTTTTCATATTTGCAATATCATTACTTGAACTCAAATCAACCGATATCTCTTTTTGGCCCCATTATTTCCTTTATTCACGATAAGCCCTTCTTCCTATTATTTAATTTAACAAATTGTTTACAATAAATGAACAGGACAAACGTTTATTTTCAAGTAAGCTAAGTCCATTAGAGCGAGCGTCCATGTATAGTAGTTTCGTGGATACTCCTTTCGAACTATGGTATTAATTATGACCTTCCTTTTGTAGATCCTATTCTCCACGTCTTTTTTAATTATCAATATGGGAAAGGAAAATACAAAACGTACCCGTGAACAACCCTCCAAATACTTTTTTGGAAAGTTTTCCGTTCTAATCGGAAATTGATTTTCCAATTTTACCTCATTATTTTTATTAAAAAAAAAAAAAAAAAAAAAAAAAAAAAAAACACTAGTTGCTTATTCACTATGCCAGCCATCAATCTTCTAGAAGCTTTTTTTTTTTTTTTTTTTTTTTTGGGGAAAGTGGGAAGAAAAAAGTTGTCATTTTCATAGCCATAATGGACACTAAAAAAAAAAAAAACCCTAATTTTCAAATTTTGCAAGTTGAGCTGTGCTCTAAGCTCTATTTTTTCTATATTTATCTTTTTGCAAAAATTAGTATTTTTTTTTTTCTTAACCTTCTAGAAGGTTTTTGTGAGTGGTGGCCCTCTTGTGTCTTCCAAGTTTATCCAACTAATTACTTTACATTAATTTTATCCAATATTCAATAAATATTTTACTTTTCAATCCAAATTAATAATATTAATTTTTAAAATTAATTGTATCTTTAATCAATTATATTAATCGAAAAAATTAGGAATTATAAGGTAAAGAATTCGAATCTTTCATCTTTATTTAATTCAGGATATAAATTATTTAAAAATATTATAATTCTTTAATCCAAATAAATAATACAAAACACGTTAAAAATATCAATGGGAATATTTAAAAGAAAAAAAAAGAGAGAGAGAGAGAAAATAGAGAATTTCTCCATTACAAGTGTAATCCTATCATTGGACAGTCAGAAATTAGTTAAATAATTATATCCACGTGTCGATGTCCTACCGGCATGGATCTGTCGTGGGACCACACGCAACGACAGGCGGGAAGACTTCGAAACCAAAGCATACTCTTCAGTCGCCTTATCCTATCCAAGTCTCTTTCCTTTTTAAGGGCCGAAATATATATTTTTCTATATATATAAATAAATATATATTTTAAAAAATGTGTAAGTTGAGAGGCTAAATTTGTCATTTCGTTAAGTTTATTAATTTTACTAATTATGCATTTTGAGCTTTAGAATTAAAAAAAAAAAAAAAAAAGAAAAAAAAAAAGGCAATGGGACATGAAAGTACGATATGGTCCTTGCGGCGTGAAAAAGGGATAACGTTTGAGTTTGGGGAGTTTGGGCCATGAATAATTATTTAAATCCCGCCGTTAATTCACCGTTAATATAAATAAATATATATATATAAAGAAAAATAATTAAAAGAAAATTGGTTATTGGATTTATATAGTCGGGTGTTATAAATAGCAGAGTGAAGGATATGAAAGCATCAAAATCCTGAGTACCAAAGAAAATCGATCTAAATCTCACTCTTTTCAATGGAAACCTTTGAATTCCAATTCTCTGAGTTGATTCCGGGTCTCCCTGAAGAACTCGGCCTCGATTGCATCACTCGGTTGCCTTACACCACCCACCGCCTCGCCTCCGCCGTCTGCCGCCGCTGGCATCAGCTTATTTCAAGCCGCGATTTCTATTACCACCGTCGCAAATCTGGCGCTACCCGTCATCTTGCTTGTCTGATTCAGGCACTTCCCCCTGCTTACACTGCCACTGGATGGAAGCTCTGCACCTCACTCAGTTATGGAATCACCGTTTTCGACCCACTGAGTCAATCCTGGGACCGAATCTCTGCGATTCCTCAATACCCTGATGGGCTCCCTTTGTTCTGCCACATAGCTAGCACCGAAGGAAAATTGGTTGTTATGGGTGGGTGGAACCCAGAGACTTACGATCCGATTGTCGATGTTTTCGTTTACGATTTCACTACATGTGCGTGGAGGAAGGGCAAAGATATGCCGTCTGAGCGATCCTTTTTTGCAATTGGGGCTTCCGATGGCCGAATCTACATCGCCGGTGGCCACGATGGGAGTAAGAACTCCCTGAAATCCGCCTGGGTCTACGATCTGAGAAGCGACGAGTGGACCGAGTTGCCGGAAATGAATCAGAGGAGGGACGAGTGCGAAGGGCTGATGGTCGGCAGCGAGTTCTGGGTGGTGAGCGGCTACGACACCGAACGACAGGGAATGTTCGACAGCAGCGCCGAAGTCTACGATCTCGATTCCGGCGAGTGGAGGGTCGTGGATCAGGCGTGGGAGACCGGACGCTGCCCGCGAGCATGCGTCGGAATGGGTAAAGACGGAAAACTGAAAAACTGGTCGGAATCAGCGCCGTCGGTGAGAGTCGGAGCCTGTGGGATGGTGATCGGAACCCAGCTTCTGGTGACCGGGTCGGAGTACCAAGGGGCGCCGCAGAATTTCTGTCTGATGGATAAGGAAGAAGGGCAAAATAGTAAAACAACGAAAATGAGTATTCCAGAAGAGTTCTCCGGGTTTGTACAATCAGGGTGCTGCGTGGAGGTGTAATTGACGAAAATACCCTCAATCGAAATCGGGAAACGGGGAGGGCATTATGGTATTTTCAGAGATGTAGGGTATGTACATAAATACATATAGAAGGGGAAGAGATTACGAATTTTGTTTTGGTGTAACGCGTAATTTAATTTCCCCTCATTTCCCGTATAATATAAAGTTTTAAAACTTTACTATATTTTTATTATTATTACATATATATTTTTTATTTTCTTGTCTCTAAAGTTTAGTTCCAGCAGAGGAGAGCTCATCCTTCATCTGCTTCCTCAGAACTCTTCTCAGTAACTTGTTAGAAGCAGTTCGCGGGAAGCTTGGCACAATTTTCACAAACCCAACCTGCAATTTCATTTCATTTCATTTCATTTCAATTTTCACATGAACTTGAAGGAATATGAACTTTCCATAGCATCCTTACCTTGAATAAGGGGTTGAGATTGCTTTGAATTGCTTTTGACAGCTTCATTTTCAGCTCTTCTGTGGACCTTTTGTATCCTCTTTTTAGCACCACCAAGATGACTAGCTTTTCCGGACCAACTCCTGTGGGCGACACGCTCACTGCAGCCGTTTCCAATATGCTCTCGTCGACATTGTTGCATATGCGCTCAATCTCAACCGAACTTGTCTACATTGTGTTAGAAAGAAACGGATGTTATATGATCCAAATGTTCAGAACTACATTGTATGTCGTTTTGTAATAGAGTTTGTATGTGAGATTCTATGTCGGTAGGGGAAGAGTACGAAGCATCCTTTATAAGGGTCTAGAAACCTCTTTTAGCATACGTGTTTTAAATGCCAATGCCTTGAGGGGAAGTCTAAAAGGGCAAGCCTAAAAAGGACAATATCTACTAGCGGTGGGTTTGGGCTGTTACATAACACTAAATTCAAGTTTTATTGAGATGCAGATGCTATCGACTATTACTGGAGAAACGTCAGTACCTTGATGCCGCCGAGATTCATGGTGTCATCAGCCCTACCTTGAACAACAAAATAGCCTCCAACAGTTCTTTTAAGGATGTCTCCATGTCTCCTCAGTTGCTGCAATGAAGCGAATCAGGTAAAAGATGGCTTGAGAATGGAAGAAATCTATAAATTACAAGAAAGGTGTGCTTGAGTTTGAGCTTGACCATACCATTCCCTTGTAAATTGGCATTCCCTTGAAGTAAACTTCATGATGATCAGCGTTTAGTAATCTGTCACTTGCTCCCAGATACAAAGGGAATAATCCTATTTCACCAACGCAAGCCTGATCCTCTGGCTGTTCATAACAAGAAAGAAAATATAAGATACTCGATTTCTTCGTCGATAAATTCACGAACAACTTAAAAATGTGCATATTTCTTGCTCTCACGTAAGGTATTCCATATTCATCAAGGATCACAAATCCTGTGGTCATAGATGGTGTGCTAAAAGCTCCAAAAGCCTGTGGTTGTAATGGACTTCCCATGATGTAGCATGAAGCAAGTTCCGTGCCACCACAACATTCGATTACCGGTTTGTAATACGACCTCGAAGAAAGCCAGAGGTCATCGTCGACATTCGAAGTTTCCCCCGTCGTGCAAAAATACCTGTAGATATCAGCTTCCATGTCCATTAACTGATACTCATGTGGTAACTCAATAAGTACATGCCAATTATTACCTTATCTTTGTCCAATCTAAGTTTTCCATGCACTTTGTATCCTTCCATGTTTTTACCAAGCTTGGAACTGTTCCCAAAATGGTCACTCCTGCATCCTAAAACAAATGCACAGCAAGAAAATGTATAAAAACCGAAACGAGTATCCTGGAGAGCAAGTCTGATGGTCGGTTCCGTAACCGACTTTATAAACTTGAACAAAGATTTCACCTGGACAAACTTTCCAAATCCAGAGCCGAGGGGAGATCCATGATAGAGTGCAAGAGTTGCACCAGCTAACAGGCATGAGTACAATGAAATTGGCCCCATCACCCATCCTAAATTTGTAGGCCAACAGACAATGTCAGCAGCCTGAACATCCATATGAGCCCAGGAATCAGCCGTGCATCGAATGGGTGAAAGTTGTGTCCACGGGATTGCCTTCGGCTCTCCTGATTTGGGCCAGACGTTTATAAACAAATAGTAAGTACCAATGCCAACGTATTGTATAAACAAGTAGTGCTTAGAGTTGCTTTTTACCTGTGGTTCCAGATGAGAAGAGAATGTTAGTCATGGCATCTATTGAATGAAACACTGGAGAGTAATAATTTGATCTACAAAATAAAACATAACCGGCACTGTCGGTAATCTTTGGAAGACAACCTTAACAGCTGCAGAATTTAAGAGTGTTAAGAAATCTACAAGTAACCATTGTCATTGCATTACCTTGGAAGATCCTTTGCAGTGGAAAGAAATTCTTCCCATGATAGGTCCTGTTCTCGCAAATTCACTTCCAATCTGTTTCCAGTTGCGGGGATCACAATAGCCTTACATGATCCACGTTCTATAACTCGACTGCGAACCGAAAAAACTTCCATGAGAAAGTGTCGTGCAGATACGAATTCTTAAACAGCTAAATCCATGGGTCAAATGGTAACATAGGCACTAAGACTTCCAAGAAACCTACTAAGAAAGACTTAAATTCTAAGTTGACAGATTAATCGAGCTGTGATAACAAGCCTTGAAAAACCAGAGAATGAATTATTAATGTCATTCCATCTACATTGCTTTTGTCACTGTAAGTTATGACTCGTAGAGTTGTTCATTGTTTACTTCACCTATATAAAGGATACTTCCTGCCTCCTCTCAGTATGAAATCCTGCTTGAAATATGAAATAAGAATTAAACATTGAAGAACACAAAAAGAAAGCCAAATGTTCAAAATTTGTTCTTGTATGAAAGCATATATAATAGTAAGGGTTAAATTCTGTATATTTCTAAGAGATTTCTTACTGTAACAGCTTAAGCTATTGTCCTATTTAAGCTTTCCTTTTCGGGCTTCCCTTCAAGGTTTTTAAAACGTGTCTGCTACATCAGTTCGAGAAGAGAACGAAGCATTCTTTATAAGGGTGTGGAAACCTCTCCCTAACAGGTGCGTTTTAAATACTTTGAGGGAAAGTCCGAAAGGAAAAGTCCAAAGAGGACAATATCTGCTAGCGGTGGGTTTAGGCTATTACACTCACCATTGCTTGTTTTAAATTACCTGAGTAAAGATTCCCTTTGCCTTTGATATCTGCAAACGAACGGCAACTTCGTTGGCAGCAAAGCTGTCAGCAATCGACACGACGACAAGTCCTGCTAGAACAATAGCTAAATATATAACAACTGCATTGACTGTCAATGGCATATCAATGGCAATAGCATCGCCCTTTGAAAACGTTGCATCAAGTGCATTAGCCACCAACCTGAACAGTATACCAAAATCGCATTAAAAAAGAGTAAAATATCAGTAAACCTCTTCATTCCTTCTAATTATCACCAAAAAGAACCAACGAAGAGTAGAGCATACATTACTTCCTCTCGAAGTTCTTTCAGTGTCATATGGTTCACATTTGAATCATCACAGCCTTCATCCCTCCATACAATTGCCAAAATATTATCATCTCTAAATGGACGACTTGAAGGAAGCAAACAACAATGTGCAATATTCAAAATGGAGTCAGGGAGCCATTTTCCCTTTAACTTCTCAGTCATATCTAAAATACACCTCGGTGGTTTTTGAAAAGTAACACAAAGCTCTTCCAAAACAATTGACCAGTAAATCTATAGCCATCAAAAGACAAGACAGTAATCACCAAAATGAATGCAACATATGGGAAAATCCCAGCACAGAGTTTGAATCAAAACCTCAGGGTTCTGAGAGGAGAATTCCTGAAAGAGCCTGAAACTTGAGATGGGATCTTTATATGAAGCTCCCAACAGCTTTGGACCATATAGCTCCATAATCCTTCCCAAGTTTGTCAGTTTAGATTGATGCCTACAAGTAGAAAACAGCATAAACATTTAGAACACAAGGCTTAAGAATCCCTGCAAACTGATGATCGGGTTTAAGAGATTCATTACAGAGAAGGAAACCAATAGGGAGGAGGTCCATTGGAGGAGAAATTCCAATCAGCATAAACAGAGAAATAAACAAGCTGATGCAACCCATATGGATGTGAGGGTTTCAACACGGTTCGAGACATAAGCTCACGCCAAATGTCTCTAGGGTCTGATGTTTTGACCATGAACAACGCATTCTGCAGAATGTTGTGGAATTCCAGAGCCGCTTCTGGGTTTAAGCCTGCCTCCACAAAATCTTCAATACTCAGTTCCCAAATGTTCTTCGCCATTTGTGCTTCTCCTCAAAATGAAATCTCTGTTGGGGTTTAGGGTATAAATCCGAGTCTGATGCAAGCGATTGTGGTTTTGGATCAGCCACGCTTCGACATTTGTGAGAATTTATGATCTAGGCCTGCCTTGTGAGTGTGATATCCTACTGAATTTATGAGCGGAAGGTGAATCCAACTGGAAAAAGTAATAGTTGACATTTTGATTTCAACGCATAAATATAAATATTTCAACTAATTTAGTAGATGATAATGAGTTTATAATAAAATAATATTTTCTCTATTAGAGGGAGACATTTGAAGTCCAAAACCGCTAATATGATATCATTGTGGAAAGTCTGTTCATCTAATATAGTACCATGACATTTATTTGGGGATTAAATTGTTTTTTTTTTTTTGTTAATATTTTATCAAAATATTTAAATTAAACAAAATATAATTTGTATTTTAAATATATGAAATTGTACCTGATTAATGATCTATTATACATTTACCAAAGACTAATAAGGTGATTTTCCATGTATAAATCTAAAATTTACTAAATCAGTAATTTTTTTAAAAGCAACGTTAACGTTTATTTCAAAAGTTAGAGTAGTCAAATTTAATATAAAGTTTTTTATTTCATTGACTATCCTCCATGAGTTGTAATTATATGAATGGTCGTTATTAAATCTCATTCAATTTATAACCATTTTAATTAATATTCTTATTTCTTTCAGTTATTAAATCTCATTTAATTTATAACCATTTTAATTAATATTCTTATTTATTTTGGGTATGACTCTTTCATAACCATTTTGATTAATATTCTCCTTTATTTAGTTTATGGATGATGATTAGTACTGTTATTCCTATATACAGGTTTGTCTAGCATTATTTTTAGGTGTGAAGTTATGTACCTATATACAGGTTTGTCTAGCATTGTTTTTAGGTGTGAAGTTATGTAGAATTATTCTTATTTTGTATTTGTCTAGAGGCAATTGTGACGAACTTTTGTTGTGAGATTTTGTAGTGTGAGAGTGTGAGAGATACTTGTAAACACTTTGATTAAAGTGATTGGCTACCACATGTGGATGTAGTGGAATTTCTTTTATCAGAACCACGTAAATCTTTGTCTCTTTGTTTAATTACTGTTTGTGGGCGTATGAGTGCGTTTGCTTCCACTTTCACTACAACAATTGGGTATCAGAACATTTTGGTTGTGACATTCCGCTACAACAAGTAATATCAGAGCATTGGAAGTTTTAGCTTTACGGCACAACAAGTGGTATCAGAACATTGAAGGTTATGTAGCCTTACAAGGCACAACACGGGGATGATTGAAGTTATTGAAAAAGTAATAAATATCTTTAATTACATTAATTAGTTAATTTTTCCACTAAAAATCAATTAAATCAATATTTAAGACGATTTATTTATAATAATGAGATATTTAATTAATTTTAGTTAAATACATCAATTAAAATCAATTAATTTTAATAAAAGAATATACAATATATTTCAATGAAAAATATACAAAACTAAGACAACATCAAATAACCAATAAAAAATAATTTCAATAAGCAATTATAAATATTAAAAATTAAACTTTGTACTTAATTTAACTAGTTAATTATACTTAAATATCTTATTATACGTATATAACTACAAACGATACATTAAGTTGAAGTCAAAGCAGAAAGGAAACAGACAAAAGCATGGATGACAGCAAGAAGTGAAATAGCTGGGCTTCAAGTTTTGAACTTGAACTCGGAAAATTGCTGAAGGGTCCCGGGCTCAGTGAAGGAGCTGGGACCGACGCCCCCCCATCTGTGTTACCACCGCCTGCATTAGCGCTGTTACAGAAAACACATTAGCCATTGTGTAGATACGTATATGAGCTTTATAGAACTAAATAGCAGACAACATCAGGAGCTTCTTTTTGCTTACCTTCCTATGTATACACAGGAGCCATGACCTGCAAGAGGGCACCCATATTAGGAATACGGAATACGCTTCCTCGACTGTATTTCGTATATGTGTTTATGTGTGTGGTAGAAAGCATTTCCAGGCTCTAACATTCAAGTTACATTGGTGGTTTTTGCAAAAGAGATTTCTTTAGTGTACAAATGGTGATCTGAAAGCACTTTCAGACTCGACACTCGAGTACAAATTAGTGTGTTTAGTAGTGCTCTAATGTAACAGCTCAAGCCGATTGCTAGCAGATATTGTCCGTTTTGCCTCGTAACATATCGCTATCAATCTCACGGTTGTAAAACGCGTTTGTTAGGGAGAGGTTTCCACATCCTTATCAGGAATGTTTTGTTCTCCTCTCCAACCGATGTGGGATTTCACAATTCACCCCCCTTGGGGGCCAGCGTCCTTGCTGGCACACTACTTGGTGTCTGGCTCTGATACCATTTGTAACAGCCCAAGCCCTAGTCCAAGCCCACCGCTAGCAGATATTGTCCACTTTGGCCCATTACGTATCGTCATCAACCTCATGGTTTTAAAACGTGTCTGTTAGGGAGAGGTTTCCACACCCTTATAAGGAATGTTTTGTTCTCCTCTCCAACCGACGTGGGATCTCACATCTAAACATCTCTTCATGCATTCTTTTTCCTAGATACTATTAACAAACCCAACAAGAAAATACATTCTTTGCAAAAGAAATTCTTGAGGATTGAGGACAAAAATTTTGATAGTTGATAATTAAATAGAGTACTATCGGGAAGGTGAAATTCAGACTGTTTAGGCTCAGTTTGGTTCATGTTAGTGTAAGTTGGTTCAATTCAGGTCCAACATACCTTGTGATCAAGCCAATAGCTCTATTGGTTCAGTTGGGAGCCCATTTCCCCTAGATAAATCAAGAACTTGGAGAAAGGAACTTACTTGGATTAGTATTAGTTAACGTTGCTGTGCCTTCAAAGTCACATGTTCCGCCATTGCCTTGCATTTTCTGATAGTAGTCATTATAAGCATAAGAAGCATGGTTTACGACATTATCGGGAAGAAAACACGGTTGCCCTGGTTGAATGGCAGAACAATTGGCTCCACCCTGCCCACAAGCCCAGTTCAGACCACTTTGCAACTTACCAGGATCTGCACCATCTTTAGCCACACAGTAAACAACAGAAGAACTCCCAGTGACACTGCTGGATATCAAACTCAAACAATATATAGCAGAACCGTTGGTCGAAAGAACTCCCCAGTTTTTCTCTGACATAGGCCCAGGCTTCTGGTCTTCACTGAACAACTCATATACATAGGCGTTAACAGGATTAGTTGGCTCGCTAGGTGGACCGGAGCCATTCAAAACCCTACCGATCAGATTGTTCACATATATCTCAGCATTTTTCTTGGTTGCATAAGTTTCATTGGCTCCACCAGACCAAGGCCAGCCAGATTCAGTCACCATAATGGGGATACCAGAAAAGTTGAGAGATTTTATTGAATGATAGGTTGCATCCAACATGGCATCAAACATGTTGGTATAGTGGAGGAGTGTGTTCGGGTCAACAATCCGCCGGTTAATAGACAACGGCCGGAAAAGAGCATAATCTAGTGGGAAAATCCCGTTTCCTTTCATGTATCCATAATAAGGATAAACATTCAACATATAATATGACTTGGTGTCTTTCAAAAACTGAAGAAGTGGGTAAATGGTGGAATTCAATGAAGAATTGAATGTGGCTGTGGAAGGAGGAAACGACGTAACAACGACATCCATAGACTGAGGAGTTGAAACTTTGACTTGAAGATTTAGGTTCGCTGCCACAAGAGCTTTATGAAGGTATTTCATGACACGGATCAAGAACGGGCCAGCATTGGGGAAAGACGTAAGAACCTCACTGCCTACAGCAATGGCTGTTATATTGGTTGCAGGTATATAAAGTGCAACATTTTTGTTAATCCAAGCTGCAGCCACTGATGGAGACTTTCCAATTTTTAGAACCTCCTCATTTGTAACACCAACCATTACTTCAATGCTACTGTTTGCCAAGGCTTTGAGTAATTGCGCATCGGCATCGTAGAGTCGAACATGAGTTATTTTGTAGAGTTTGAGCATTGAAACCACATTTGAAGCAGGTGGAAGATTGGATACATGAGTCCCAATATTTATCCCAACAAATGCTGGGTAACACAGGAAAGAATGCATGCTGTGAGTGTTACAGAAGGAGGTCACTTTTGAATTGAATTTTAGCATTTAAGATACTAGAAAGAGTTTATAGAAGTACCTCTTACATGGAAAAACATGGCAGACACAAGCAAAAGCACAATGGCAGACCATTTCTCATGCCTCCTCCAATTCACCAAAACGTCAACCTCAAACATCTCTCCGTTCCTTCGAGTCGTCCCTCAGCAGTTTAGTTTACCGGCCTGTCAAAATTACGATGAAATGCCACCAAGAGAGAACAAAATTCAATAAAGACTGCAAGATATCGACAGTACATCAGAGTCGTGCTGTTGCATATGGAAAAGAACGATTACAAGATCGAACCAAACAGAACCAAAATGATATTGAAATACAAAAGATTACTAACATACTCTCACTCCAAGTCAAAACCATCTAAATAATTCTATCCCAAGCAACTCATTACCTCATTACTAACATACCTTTAATACCCCAAAAACATCCCTAATTCTATCCTAATAACACTCCTATCAAGAACACAATCACTTCTTGCACAGAATTATAACAGGAAGAGACCCTAAACCAAAACAAGCAGATACAAACAACGAACAAATTCATATGTAAGCAAGTAGCTAACCACTAATTACCAAACATTAACCCATAAGCACAAATACGAGTAGAATACAGAACAACAAACGACCCAACCAACGAGATCGAATTTCCTACAACTGTAGAAAACCCTGATGGAATAAAACGATAAAAACCTTAATCCCCACAAATAAACAGAGAACCCCCAATATCTGCCGCTCCATGGAATGGGAAAGGCAGCAAACTATTACAACAAGCATCATGAACCTCGATGCAACAGGAACAGAAATCGCAGCAGTTCACAATAACACCTCCAATCCCCGCCATTCCCAGCTCAAGTAAAAACTCTACTGAAAATGACAATAATGTATGAATATTAAGAAAATCGGCAATGAAGTATCAACCAGTACCTTCAAAACCAGTATAGGAAGAGGAAACTGCCGACCAATCGGAGGACGGTGCGCTCCGACAAAACATTGGGTATTCACCATAATCTGTTGGATTATAACCTGGGGTATGTTTTTGTAGAACATTCCGCATCGAAATCAACGCCATGTGTAATGTTCTTCAGCTTCAGAAATGCATTTTTAAATTACCTGAAAAGGGCATAAAATATTATCATATTCGAACCACTGAGAGAAAAAGGGAGAGACGATCCCGTGATTTCCCTCCAAATTCTGTTCAACTCCACGTTGAAACGAAGCGCCAAAGTCAATCGAGTGACGACGAGAAAAAGTTGAGAGCCGTTCGTTTTCAGCTGCTTATTGGGCCACTAATTCATGTAGCCCATGGGCTTCTAGGCCCATTATCCTTTACTGAAAGTGATCCTAAATTCAATCAGCCCAATGGTAATGGGCTTTTGGGCTTAGACAGAAGAAGCCCAGATACAAAACGACGCCGTAATGTGTTGAATATGTGACGCTGAAAAAGGACAGAAGAGGAAGTGAAAAGTCAACGGAACTGTCTGGTGGGCTGTCTGCGGGCGACTGTCTTGTTCTGTCGGATTGGGCTGCATATAATTTTTTTCTAATTTGGAGTTTCACACTAATGCCCAAACAAATTTGTCATTATTTATTTGCAAATTATAGTATTTTGATGTGAAATCTCACCAAAATCCATGCCCCCCAACCATTTTAAACCAAATAATAATAATAATAATAATAAAATAAAACCCCCGAGTAATTTTTTACCTTAAATGAATCGATGCCAAATAATAGCAATCTTGATAATATGATGATTAAAAAATATTTAAAAGAATTGAAAATTCACGGCCTATACCAACAAACTACCCAATTTTTTCAGTAGCTCAATCGTAAGAAGTCTATATAGAATACTTTCCTACAAATCTTTTTAGAATGCATGCAAGTGAGGACAACGCATGCTAAAATTACTAGTGTTGGTTTGGGAGAAGCAGCTAACGTGACTATGTCGCAACGGATGCAAGGAAATATCGAGACCATCAGGTGCCAAATCCAAATTCTGAAACATGAACATGGGTCGTTATATCCTTAGCTTAATGGGTTTTTTGAATCTAACATAACACGCTTCTTAAACAACACCGACAATATATACATTTTTTTTATATATATAACACGTCACTCGATTTTGACGTTTCAATAATTTTATTTTCACTTCATCCATATATGTTTTTTAATGTTTTTTTTTTTTTTTTTTAAAGTATTTCAGTTATAATTTGTCAAACGAAAAAGGTGGCGAGTTTAGGTAAAACCTTACCTTATAAGTATAGAAGAATTTCTTACCAATTTATGCACTTTTTGTCTCCCCTAATGGTCGCGTCTACCAATATTAAGGAAATTTTGACTTTGATTCCTTCCTCCTTTTCTCTAAACGACTTTTACACATCCAACTTGTCCAACAAGTTCGATCACGTGACTAAGACCAAACATGGGTATTTTGGTCTTTTCCGTTATCTTTAAAATAATTTTTTATTTTTCTTGTTAGCTTGTGAGCTAAGAATTGGTCAATTTTTTTTGCCGTTTGACCTTGAGACAGGTGTGTAGATGGCAGATTTATGTAACAAGACAACGTTGAAATTCCTATTTTAGGTTTTCATACTTAAATACGGTAGTTTTTTAAAAAATTATTTTAAAAGCCAAAAATACATTTATATCATATTTATTAATAAAAATTCAATAAATTTTAAGATACGTCTCAAATGATAATTAGTGTTTTATCTACTGAGTTATGTCAATATTTTTCTCTCAAATTATATAAAGAGAAAATATGATGGATACGTACAATTCTTCATTTGACTTTTAAGTACAAATAAGTGCTCGCTCGAACTTATTTGAACTAGTTTAGAATAGTCAACTTGAGTTTGACTTTGAAACCCAAGTAGATAAGTGGTACAGGAACAAACCAATATCATATTCGAATGAGAATGATGCTTGATGATAAAATAACTATAAAATGCTTTAAAAAAAACTTGAATATTAAATGAATTTTACTTTAAGCAATTTTATATTAAGTAACATTTTGAATGATAACAAAAACGGGTCGAAAAAACTTCGGGTTGATTTAGGTTAATAATTTTATAATGTCGGGTGCAGCAGCGTGGCACGAGGAGGGTGAGATTTGGTGTCGTGTAATGTGTTGGGTGTGGCCTTTGAGAATCAGATTGACGCGGTTGTATTGTGGTCCATGCACCTTTAGTGCACCTAATCAAACCCCCAATACTAAATTTTGTATACAGCAGCGTGTTTACAGGTGTACGCTGTTTTCAGTGCGATAACGACTGTCATTCAACCACCACCGTCCATCTCATCTTAGGCAGATCGCAATGGACGGTTATACCCTTTCTCTCACATTCTTTACATTCCACTTTTTTACTTGTCTGTCACAGTGCCCAAACATTCGGAAACTATTTTATTTATTTATAATTAATTTGGAACAAATAAATGCCACCTAGCCAAGTGATTGTTTTAATTAGTAATATTTTAAAAATTATAAAAATAGAAATAAATGTATATTTAAAAAGGTGGTAAAAAAGTGGAATATTTTCGTGAGTGTAAAGCAACCGATCCGGCAAGCGTCAACGAACTCAAGGCGAAGCGTTGACTTCTAAATTCTAATATTTTTCTTTCCAAAAAGGATTATAATCTGAGTTAAATAGAACAGTGTTGACGTTTTCTTTCAAACTTTTGTACTGTACGACCCACGCGCGGCCAGGCGCGTACAGTCACGACGAACGTAACATAACATCGTCGGTGCTGACATAAACGCGTTTATCCAATCCATGGATAACGTTTTGAATCTCGTCTCAAGCGGGTACAGGCCGTAATTGGTCTGTGACAGAAAGGGGTTGGTGAGGCTATCACTTCCGCTCCTACCAGAAGGAGAAAAAAAAGGGAAAACCCAGCGGCAGGCATGGGATTTGGTTGTGTGGTAAAGAGCTGTATTGTTTGCTATAGACAGCATCACGTGGACAAGTAAATTTCCGCCAGGTGGATGTCAACCAATTCGTACAATGCAGAGTACCCACGCCTACATGTCACGTTTTATCAAATATTTTTATTTATTTATTTAAAACAAAATATAAAAAAAAATTAATTAATTAAGTTGTATTATTATTTTGCATGCAGATCTGAAACGACACTACTTGTACTGCTAACGAATTGTCGGCTTCGAGTCCCCCCTTTCCCTCTTTACTTCCAATCATTTCACATTTCGCAGTTAATTATGAGAATTTATTGCATTTAATTATCAAAGATCCGATCCACTCTCCTTTTAATTAATTAATTAATTAATTAATTTACAATTAAACTTCTTCCACTATATCTTATTTTTCTAATTTTAATTTACCATTTTAAATCAAAGTGTGAAGGGAAAGAAGCCCAAATGTCGATGAAATAAAATAAAATTTAAATGTCAGAATAATGAGTGGCAATAATGTGTACAATGATAATAATAATAATAAATAAATGACGTTGGGACTGCCCAATAATGAAAAGTATTTAGAAATTAAAAGGTTTGACTTTCTCGTAATAAAATAATTATAAATAAATGACATACAGTTGTCAAAATAAATAAATAATAATAAAAATAGCGAGATCTATCCATATTTAACTACACGATTAATAATATTATTTTTTACATTTCATTAATTTGAACGAGAGATCCTCAAGAAGCACGCAGCCGTTATTAAATATGAAAGGTGGGAGATTCGTATCATTTTATAAAAAAAAAATGATTATTTCTTATAAACTTAATTCATTGATTTATTTAAATTTGGTGTAAAAAAAAAAAAACTCTTGTTATTTAAATTTTAATCCAAAATATGTATCATTATTATTTAAAAAATAATACTAATAGAGTATTAATTGGTAATGTGGGACATTTTTATGTAACCCAATGTATTTATTAATTTTGATTGTATGAGTAAATCATGTGGATAAGATTGAGCCACGTGTACGTTGATAGAAGGTGCATTTTAGAAATCAGAATCAGAATCCAAAAAAACATATATTGTAAGGTAGTATGACAGATAATACATAAACAACTATATTAAAATGCATGCATGCCAGCACCAACATTTATTTTATTATTTCAAACTTTATACACATTTTTTCATTTTTCCTAAGTTTTTGTTTCACTTTTTGGACTTTTATGACACCATCTATAAAATATTCCCATATAAACTTAGATAAATATTTTAAATTAATAAAATCAAATTTATGCGCATGAATTTTAATTTTTTTAGAATCATACGATGAACTATAAGAATGTATAAATGAACTGAGGTCATCTGAATAAGAGTGATTTTACAAGTAGTATGGTCAAAGAAATATCTATGAATATCTTATTTTTTATATGAAACACGTAAGTGGAAGTAATGCATGCTAAAAAAGACTCTGTTGATCAATACTGTTGAGATTGTTGGATATGGAGCCTGATGTTGAGATATAGTAAAGATATATTTAGAAGATATTTCATAAAGATTTGATACAGATATATATGGTAGATATTTGGTAAAAAATTGATAGAGATATTAAATTTTTGAAGTTATATTTAGTAAATTAAAATCATATATAAGTCTGTGTTTACAAAGTACTTTTCTTCATTCTCTGTATTATTCTGTTCTTTGTGTTCATCTTGATCGAGTGCGTCCATTGTTGAGCGATCCTAACAAGTACGATTTAGTTTCACACATGAATTTAAAATCTCGATGGAGATGGGCGTTACACATTTTTTATTTTTATTTTTTAATGCACGAAATGAAATTGAATGGAAAAATTAAGGAAATGTTTGGGATGGAAAAGAAAAATAAACACAAACTTGGGAATAAAGCTACTTTCGACGGAGGGTGACATAAGCAGTGGCGATTGCGGTTTACGAAGAAGTCCAATTTTTTTAAAATATTATTTTATTAATTTTTGACCCAAATAAATAAATATTTATATATATATATTATATATATAAAGGACTTTCCATTGAAACAGCAGAAATGAAAATGACTTCCCAGAATTTTGAAAATGTCAGAATTTCTTTTAATTTTCCCAAGAAATTCATCTTAGCTTCACCTCCAAGCTGGCATCAATTTTGCATTGGATTTTTTTTTTTATTTAATAAATTATTAATTTTATTAAATACTCTAAAATAAAACTTAATTTTTTAAAATAAATTTTAAAATTTTAAAATAGGTATTTAAAAAAAAAATTATTTTGTGTTACGGGTTGGACATGAAATTTAACCGAAAATTAAAAAAAATATTAATTTAAATTCAGAATTTTCTTAAAAAAATGAAAAAGGTGGGAGGTGGTAGGAATTGACGTACGCGGTCCTATATAAACCCCAACACTCGCAGAATTATTGGCATTTCAAAATCCGCTTCTTCTTCCATTACTTTTCTCTGTAATTCTTATTCTTCTTCGTTCAAAGTTTCCATTCCAGTGTGTTCAACAATCGGACTCGGACTCCATACTAACTCAGACGCAGAACTTGAAAGCTTTATCCCTCCGTCTTCAACCTTCGGATTCTCATCGTTTTCCTTTTCAAGGTCAGTACTCGACGTTACTGTTAACTTTCTGAAATTCATTTTTGGTTCTTGGAATGGATGTGCTCGGTCTGTATAGATTTTTGAATTTAAGTATTGAGGTTTTAGGAATCGGCGTTTTAATTTGAAATGAGATTGGGGATTCGCTGCCATCTTGATGGCTTAATAGGGGCGGCCGGATGCCGGCGGCGGCTAAAAGGAAAAATAGAGACAGAGAAAGATACAATGAGGCTGCTGTTTAGTTAGGCAGATCTATGGTCATACTTTAATGGACATTGAATTCTATTGTATCAGGATCTCTTTTGCTTTTTGTGATCAATTGTTGCTATCTGTTCCATTTCTTTTAGTAGCTTGCTTTAGCCTATAGCCTATAGTCATTCCATCTGATACATAATCTTGTTCTTACAGGTTATTAAAGGATCTTATTATGCCATATGGGTATATCTAGTTCCTGTCCATTTGCAGAGTATATTGATTTGGGGAATAGTTTAGAATCCATTTTGATAAAATCCGGTAGTTTTGGAGATGAAGGAAAAACTCTAATGCGGTCCATTAGTTTCACAAGCAGTGATTCAGAATCAAAAGTATTGAAATCTGTTGGTTCTGGGAATGTATCTTTGGAAGCGCCGACCGAGACTTCGTTAGAAACTGGAAATGACATTGTTGGTGAATCGATCAGCCCGAAGAGTGAAGAGTTTGATAAACAATCTCTAAATTCGGATAATGATATGGGAAGATTCCAATTGTTACCAGTTTTGGATCCAAACAATCCCAAGCATGCTGCTGCTTTAAAATTGCAGAAAGTGTATAAAAGCTTCCGCACCAGAAGAAAGCTAGCAGATTGTGCAGTTCTTGTTGAACAAAGCTGGTACGTTTCTTCCCTTCCCTTCTATTTGTGTAGGTGATCTTTGTCTTATTTCATCGTTGATTAAACTGTCAATATTTGTAGGTGGAAACTCTTGGACTTTGCTGAACTCAAGCGAAGCTCTATATCGTTCTTCGACATGGAAAAACGAGAGTCTGCTATCTCACGGTGGTCGAGAGCGAGAACTAGAGCAGCTAAGGTGAATTCAAAGAAATTCCTAAAAAGAAAAAACTTATGAACAATGTTTGACCATATATTTGTTTCAGAAATCTAACCAGGCTTTCGTCAATATAGGTTGGAAAAGGCTTATCCAAGAATGCTAAAGCTCGAAAACTTTCTTTGCAGCATTGGCTCGAGGCGGTAAGTAAACTTCCTTTAACCAAGAACTTCTAATACATTATCCTCGTTTTGTTCCGATGTAATTCTTGATGTATATATACAGATTGATCCGCGACATCGCTACGGCCACAACTTACATTTTTATTACATGAAATGGCTTCATAGTCAGAGTAAAGAACCCTTCTTCTACTGGTAAGATTTCCTTCTTGCTACAACAATATGTTTGCAAGCACCATTTTTAGACCATGGACTCGAATAAAATGTCCTGTTTCTGGATTCAGGTTGGATATAGGAGAAGGGAAGGAAGTAAATCTAGTGGAAAAATGCCCAAGATGGAAACTCCAGCAGCAGTGCATCAAGTATTTGGGTCCTGTAAGTAAATACTTCTTGATCCAATTGTTCTTCATTTCCTTATTCTTAGTATAGCACATTGAACTTATTTTGTTTCCTTTTATTTTAGATGGAAAGGCTTGCATACGAAGTAATTGTGGAAGATGGGAAACTTGTATACAAACAATCAGGGAAACTCGTCCACACAACTGAAGAAGCTAGAAATACAAAATGGATTTTTGTCCTAAGCACGTCGAAGATCATGTATGTTGGAAAGAAGAAGAAAGGTACATTCCAGCACTCGAGCTTCTTGGCTGGAGGAGCTACAACTGCTGCTGGGAGATTGGTTGTGGACAATGGTGTTCTAAAGGTACCAACTCTACAATTCGAAGTCCTGATTTTTTTCCCCATTAAAAAGGAGTCCGACATTAACGATTTATCGCTCTTCGTTGACAGGCTGTTTGGCCTCACAGCGGACACTATCGACCCACGGAAGAAAACTTCAAGGACTTCAAGTCATTCCTTAGAGAGAACAATGTGGATCTTACTGACGTGAAGGTAAATATTGCCTGAAAATGTATAAGCCATTCATGTTTTCCACTTTGATATCATTTTGTAAATAACGCCTGAAATCCATATTTTCTTCCATTCAGACGACTCCTGTTGATGAGAGGGATGATGGCTTTGAAAGCCAAGAGGGTATCCATCACGTTAGGAACCACTCATTCGAGGAGGACTTCATCGTCAAGCTGAATGGCTTTGAAAGTGAAGAGAACCATACGGAAGAATCAACTGAAGGAAAAACTGATTCATTTGAGCAAAAACAGTCTTCCATGGAACTATCTGATTTAAAGCGTCATAACATTGGCAAAAAATTGACCAATCTTGAGATACCAAACAGGGATGAAGTGATTGCGATGTTTGAGAGAGAACAACAAGATGTGGGAAGCAGTGGTAATAATGATTTGCTATTGGAATCCCCTGTTGAAGATAGTTCATTATCTCCAAAGCCGAACATCTCTGAAGATCAAGGGAATACTAAAGCGAAGATCATTCACGAAGAGTCGGTCGTTAGAAGGTTAAATTCACATAAAGAAGTCAAATCATATCAACTAGGGAAGCAGTTATCTTGCAGATGGACAACAGGAGCAGGTCCTCGCATAGGCTGCGTGCGAGACTATCCATCAGAGCTTCAGCTACGAGCACTCGAGCAAGTGAGCTTATCACCGAAAAGCACAGCGCATTCTTTGCATCGCTGCTATCCTTACATCGCCGGTGAGCTGTTATCTGGCCAACTTCCCGGGCCAGCCACCATATAACAGCAAACATAAGAAGATGACTGTCCATTCCTAGACATGATCCTCTTGCATTTTTTTATCAGAGGAACATCAATGAATGGAGCAGATAGCAGACCAGAATGGCTTATAGATTCCTTATATGTTCATTCTTTTGTACATACACAAAAAGATAATGTAGGAATTGTTTGTGCTTTAGATTTTTTCCTACTAACCCATATATTCTTTTTTGTGTAACAAAGGGAAACTCCACAATTTTTCCTATTCCATTTCTTGTCATTATGAATACAAGCAACGTTCTAGAGTCTCATGAGTTTATGGCTTCGGGTTTGCTACTCTTAACTCTTTTTGTCCTCAACAGCCTGACGGTGAACCCCACCTGAATAGACTTGAATAGACTTAAACAGATATGAATCATTGAATGTGCAACCAGTTTGCGCTTGCTCGTATGAGCTGTCTAATAATTTGTTGGCGCAACTACAAAATTATTGTATGGCCTTACAACAAATATCCCATTTAATGACAGTAATCTCTTGATAATATAGTCTTCCACGCGCCAACGACGAGATGAATATTGTCTCCATTTAGTGGTTCCCGCGCCACCACAATGGCATGACATCAAAAGTTCACTCCGGTTGCCATCTACGGATGTCAAGGCTATCCCGATCGATTGTTTACTGCAATGTATTTCTAAATCCTGCTTGGTAAATACCTCAGTTGTTCTAATGTTATAAACGCCAGCGAGGTTGGCTGGTGAGCTGCCGATCACCTTTCCTCCTCTCTATCTCTTTCGCATTTATTCAAACACCTAATGTGCGTCGTTGTTGGGTTGATGTATGTGATTGAACATTGTCGTGTCGAGAAAGCCAAAGGACGTGTGAGCCATGCGGCTTAAAGTCGGGACTCACCTCATCCACCAAAGGTATTTTAGACCAATAAGTTGATCGGGCCACACGCTTTTATTTCAAGGTTTTGAGCTTCCAATTTCACCTTTCATAGCTGCCTGTAGCGGGATCATGAATGAACTAAAACCACGTTAAAATAAAATGAATTTTAAAGATAAAATAAAATAATAAAAAAATCTTTAAAAAAAATTGAAAATAATTACCTATATGTACCCTTACATCACTGGTGTGGCTCAATTATAAGAATTTTAAAATTAAGTGCAGTAAATCTTCCATGTGAGGAAAACTTGGGTTGGTTCGCGAAAATAGTCTTCAAACTATCAAATTAACCTCTAACTTGACTAAGTTATGTTCATGTAGGCAAAAACTATTAGTTCGTCTCGAATTCCTAGAGAAAATATGGACGTCTGTGGTCAATAGATTATCAATTGAATTTGGATCAATTGAATTTGGGCTTCTTTCATTTGTGGGTTGGATAAAATTCCCAATTTAGATATGAAAATAAATATTAAAAGTATCAAAGTATTATAATTGTAATAATATCTTCAAAATTTGATACATAATTTATAAATATAAAATTGATTATAAATTTGGAAGTGTAATTAGTCTCTATAGCTTTATTAAATGACTTAAAAAATTGAGTTTAATTTTTTTCCGAATTAAATTAATAACTTTAAATGTAAATATATATATTTTTGGAAGGGTGGAGGTTGAAAATGGGCCGAAGAGTCCAATAGGCCCAAAACGGACGCGTGGGGAGGTTTCTGGTCGGGCGACAATGCCCCTTGGGAGGAAGTGAGAGGAGGGAAATTCCAAAAATGCCCATTTACATAATGAGGAAGTAGACATTCCTCGTTTAGCACTTCGCACTCATTTTTGGTTTTCCATTTCTCCACCCCAACTCTCTCTTCCAAGGCTGCAGAGACCATGACTGTGATGACTCCGGCTCCCGTCGATGTAAACTTTCTATCTTCAAACCTCTCTTCCATTATTCTCCCCTCCTCTCTTCATCGTTTTTCTCTGTAATTCAGATGTATTCAACCTTAGTTTCATGCGAGTTCAGTCAATCTCTTGTTTTCTTCTTCTTCTTCTTCGTCTGTTCTAAATTCAAGTATTATCTTAATTTAATTCTCAACGAGTTTTCAGCTTTTCATCAGTTATACAATCTTCTTGCTCCGTAATCTAGGGCTTTCCGTTCAATTTCTGCCTTTCCTGCCACTCCGGCGATATTTTTTTTTCTTTTTCTTTTTGTTATTGTCGTTGCCGACTGGCGCCTCTGGATTTTACACACATATCTGAACTAATCAAGATTTGCTTTGGTGGATCCGATTGCTGTCTTTAATTTCTGCTTCATCTTTTTTTTCATTTGCAGCAGCAAGAGGACGAGGAGATGCTTGTGCCGCACTCGGATTTGGCTGAGAATGATCACCAACCTATGGAAGGTTTACTTTTGTCCCATTTGATCTGTGAAATTATCTCCCCTAGCTTATCGCATATGTTTTTCTTGTCTCTTGATCTAGTTGAATTCTTTCGGTGTCTGAGATTATTTCCTGGCTGTATGGTTTACTCAAAGAATCTGGAAATTTTTACCACCAGTTTCCAATTTGGCTACTGTCGAACTTTTTTTGTTCTTTTATTCTTCACCAGGATATCTTCTTGCTGTTTTTTCCCTCTTTCCCTAAGAGTTACTACAATTTTTTCAATAGTTGAATCGATGGTGGACAAAGGTATGCATTGGCATACCAACTGCTACTTTTGGGAATTTAGTTGTTCTGAAAAATTAATTTGCTGTTTCTTTATCGGAGTTACATTGGAGGTGGTTGTGCGGATTTTTTTTTTTTTAATTAGTTCGGAAAGTGCGTTTGTTGCCTCAGATTCTTTTAACGAAATTTTAAAGAAGTTTTCCCTCTTTTTTGTTCCTTCCCTCCCCGCAACCTGATAGTTGTTCCCCAATCCGAAACTGGAAGCACAGTAGAGAATCAGCCTGTCGAGGATCCCCCATCATCAAGATTTACATGGAGAATTGACAACTTTACACGGCTCAACATAAAGAAGCTATATTCTGAAATCTTTATTGTTGGTGGATATAAATGGTAATTTTTTCTTATACTAGTCTGATACTTCAATATACATATTTATGTTGTCATATTTTACACCCAAGTAATTTGAACCTCTTTCGTCTAGGCGTATACTTATTTTCCCAAAAGGAAACAATGTGGATCATTTGTCCATGTATTTGGATGTTGCTGATTCTGCTAGTTTGCCATATGGGTGGAGCAGATATGCTCAATTCAGTCTGGGCGTCATCAATCAAATCCACAATAAATATTCAGTGAGAAAAGGTTCATTCTTAGTACTTTATTATTTTGGAATAATTTATTGGCAATCTTATAGATTTATGCACTATGATTACGTTGATCTTCGTTATACTCTGGGAAATTTGGATGTATTTTTTATGTTTCTTAGAGAAGAAGAGAAGATAATGCAAATTTTCTGAAATGTGCAACCAAGGATTTGTGTACATTTCATGTCATGTTTGTGTTGAAAAATATAAAATATATACACAGCTCTTTTTGTTGTCAAGAACTTGAGTTTCTTTTATTACTATTATTAATTTTGTTTTTCCCTCTTCTGTTTGATCACCCTATGATGGTCAAGGACTTTGTTTTCTTTTATACTACTACTAATCCTGTGAGAAATCTATGACACTATTCTACTGAATCATTGCAGATACACAGCATCAGTTCAATGCAAGGGAAAGTGATTGGGGCTTCACGTCATTTATGCCCCTTAGTGAACTGTATGACCCTACCAGAGGATATCTTGTTAATGATACCCTAATAGTTGAAGCTGAGGTCCTTGTTCGAAGAGTGGTCGATTATTGGACATATGATTCAAAGAAAGAAACAGGTTTTGTCGGTCTTAAAAATCAGGGAGCAACATGTTACATGAACTCACTTCTTCAAACTCTTTATCACATTCCATATTTCCGGAAGGTGAGTGATTATGCCGTTTCCTTTGTGGTCTTACATCAATTTCCAGATATAGAATGAAATCAATCAATTTGAGTAACTATTTTGACCATGCACCATGCTTTTGCTAATGAAGTTGATGTACCATCCAAGTTTTATCTTCTCCTTTTCTCCTTTTATAAAAAAAATAAAAAAGAAAAAGAAATTGATGTACCATCTGTGTTCTTCCTTCCCTCACGGGGCATACACACTCTAGTTTAACATCCAAAATAAGTCTGTCTGTTTGATTATTATTTCAGGCTGTGTACCATATGCCTACTACAGAAAATGACATGCCATCTGCAAGCATCCCTTTAGCTCTGCAGAGCTTATTTTATAAGCTCCAATATAGTGACAGCAGCGTAGCAACAAAAGAACTTACTAAATCTTTTGGATGGGACACATATGATTCTTTTATGCAGCATGATGTCCAGGAACTGAACAGGGTTCTATCTGAAAAACTTGAAGATAAAATGAAGGTAAATAATATGACCATGCTTCTCTCCACAATTTTGTAGGATGTGACGGATGGTTAATTATATGACCTTTACAAATTTTCCTTATAGAAAAGAAAATTTTACTTGCCTTGAGGAAATATATATGATTAAAAGATGTTAAAGCAATTCATAAAAGCACCAATACTTTATCCATGTATACAGGGAACTGTTGTGGAGGGAACCATACAGAAATTGTTTGAAGGACATCATATGAATTACATTGAATGCATAAATGTGGACTATAAGTCAACGAGAAAGGAGTCGTTTTATGGTAATTACTTTTTTGGTTATTAATCAATATAATTATGCACGGATTCATTTCTTATTGGCTGAACAGCGCCCTTCATAATGTTTTAATTTCAGATCTTCAGCTTGATGTCAAGGGCTGTCGTGATGTGTATGCTTCTTTTGACAAGTATGTTGAAGTAGAACGTCTTGAGGGTGATAACAAGTATCATGCCGAACATTATGGGTTGCAGGTTGGTTGTAAAATTGTAGTATGGGACATGAAAAATCTTTATTTGTCCAGTTCAATTAACTCATTTTAGCTTGATTACAATTCGTTGACATCACTTTTGTTAGTTATCAAGTAGTGTTAGTGACTAAGTTTCCAGAAGTTGAGTGGAACTTTTTATTAGACGTTTGTGGTTTTTATTTCCATATTCTATGTAATATTTTATGTCATCCTTAATTTACCCATTATCAGATGAGCGGATCGCAAGTGGGCAGTTTTGGTATTTTGTCTTGGGTTGTCATATTGAAAATTGCTAGGATATCTTGACCTTGATTTGGATATGAATGAGAAATAAGTGGTGTACGTGTGTGGCCTCCCTGTAGTTGTTAGGCTTTGATATTTGCTATGGGAAGCATGTTCAGCTCCAAAAGCCTCATAGGATAGCACAATGCTGATTTGGATATTGAGCATGCATAAGTAATTTAGGTGTGTAGCCCTTGCTAAGGGTTAGACTTGAAGTTTGCTCTCAGAAAGTATTTTCAGGTTCAAGGGTTTACTGGAATGGTGCTAATTTTGAAATTGAGTATGGGAACCACGTGGATGTGGGAACAGAAAACATAGTAGTCATATTACAATATATTTAATAGACTGTAATGAATCCTCTATTTAACATAATAATCATGTTACATTTTAGACCTTGAGGCATTAATATAAAACTGTTAAATTTTAGGGCAAAACTAGGAGTAGAATTTAGAGACCAAAACTATACCTTAAGCTTTTATTTAAGCTACATGCACGTGCATGGTTGTTTTCCTTTTTTTTTTCCCCTTATTTTATTGTAAGCTACTTTTCATCCCTGCTAAATTTAAGGTTTCAAATGTAGTTACATTCATGACATTTCATCCTTACCTTCATTAATTGGCATAAATATTGCAATCTACAGGGGATATTCCCACTTTTTTTTTTTTTGAAAGATAAGAAACTTTAGATAAGGATAAGGATAAGGATATTCAAGGGAAGGATAAGCATCCCAACTGGCGTGAATAACTAAGGGACAATTGCTAAAATGGGGATAAATGGAAGGATAAAAAACCCTCATAGCTAACCGAAGAGCTAACTAATAAGCACTTCTATTGGTATAAATAACAAAAGAAGGGCGATTATAGAAATGGTTACAATGTGAGCAACAAAGAAAGCCCAAAGCTTTTGCAGAAATCTAGATATATTATTTTCCTTGAAATAGTTTTTTTTGGAAAAGTCTTTTAATTCTTTGAAACCATAGCTTATTTGAGAATATCTTTTCTTGAGTTGATCAGGAAAATATTTCCTCTCTTGTTGAAAGTATAGCCGTAGCACACATAATTTATCCTAGAATTTCTTTTAAGGTTCCCATGGAATCCATGGTAAACCAAAGATTTGTAGCATCGGGGCACCTCTGTTAAGAAGCGGAGTGCAATCTAAAGAACAAACAAATATTATCACATCTGCAGAGATTGCACCTCTTTTAGTGAAAACTGCTTTTTCTTCAACCGTGGCTTCCAAATAAGAATTAACATAGAAAACTCTGTATCAAGATTATGCTACAAAACTTCGTTAGTAAGTAGGAGTTTTTAAAAATGAAAGCCAACTTTTATTAGGAGGAATACAAGTACGAAAACAAGGACCATCTGAACAAGTCCGGAGAAGGAGCCAACTTGAGCATAACTCAGTTGGGAAAAGATATATGCCCTTGACCAAGTGGTTAGAGATTCAAACTTTCCCACATCCCACATGTCATTGAACTCTGAAAAAAGAATTCTTGATTCTACTAAATGATGCTATTTGGATTTCCCCCTGTAGATTCCCCGATAATGTCGTGGACAGAGATCCACGTACTTAACATCATATAAGTGACAATTCTTTTAGGAGTGGGTGGGAAATTATGAGATGTACTTTTTTTGGAAATATAGATAACTGCGTGGTTTTAGTTGTACCTCTCTCTCTCTCTCTCTCTCTCTCTTGTTTTTGTTATTTGTTTTTATAATTATTTTTTTCGAGTGCGTGTTAAACTCAAAATCTTGTTGTTGAAGTTTTTGGTAGAATGTGAGTTTTGAAGAGAGAAGTAGAAAATTATTAGTATCTTTTCAACTTAGTCATAGTGATAGTGCTTCCTTCAGTTGCTTTCCGTGATTTCAGATTCTCATCCTATACAAAATTCTTACGATTGTTTCATTTACTGAAGTTCCCCCTCCCAATGTGAACTTACCTATACAGGATGCTAAGAAGGGTGTATTGTTCATTGACTTCCCTCCTGTTCTTCAACTTCAGTTGAAGCGATTTGAGTATGACTTCATGAGAGACACCATGGTAAAGGTAAGTGGCAGATGTAGTTAGCTTACCATCATTATTTTAATGGTTCTTCCTGTGGACTAAAAATTGTAAATATTCGAGTTGTTATGCCATTATAAGATCTAAGTATAAGATATTTGGCCTTTTTTTTTTCCTTTATTATTGATAAAAACCTATGATACTTCTAGATTCCTGTTCTTGTTGCTGACTATGGTATAAGGAACACTATTTGCTTTAACTTGAAAATTAGGTTTGTGTTTATATTTCCTTCTTTCTGGCAACCAATTGATTCTTTTATTGTGTCTAATTCTGTAGATCAACGATCGATATGAATTCCCTCTTCAACTGGACCTTGATCGAGAAAATGGGAAGTATTTATCACCTGAAGCTGATAGAACCGTTCGGAATCTTTACACACTCCATAGGTATAATGGATGTTTGACCATTAGCTCATATGGAGTCACGGACTACGATATCTATGGGACTGTCCTACCAACAGATATGATATTGTCTTTCTTATTAAATTTGGTTACAATTTTTTTTAAAGTCTTATTGGTTCTTACTCTTTTATTTTTCTTTTTTGTTTCAAATAATAAGGTAAAGAATTAGTTGTTTCAACTTTCAACTTAATTGCTGGAAATTGTTTTCTACTTTACGCGCACACATTTTTTTAAAAAAATTCCTGGTTGGTTCTACAGTCTTCTCCGAAGGAAGTTCCTTTGAGGGAGTTTTAACATCTGGCCATCCTTCTCCCTTTTTCAAGTTGTTTTATTCGTTGAGTTGGAAAGCTTATGTCCCTGATGAAAAGACGTGTTTATGTGCATTGGAAGTGATGGATGGTGTTACATAAGTAAATAAACATAGTAGATTTCTTCATGGTAGAAGATGCTATGCAAGTGAACGTGGAAGATGAGATGCATGGTGATCGAATAAGAACGGAAAAACATGATAAAAATAAATCACTTTGTTTTGTTGTTTATATTTCAATTGGTCAAACACAAATCAAATGTTTTATTCTGTAAGTATTTATTTGCTGTACGAATTTGTGGATGGTAATTGCATGCTCTTCATTATTATATCGTAGGTCACCACCTTGTACTTGGAGATCTCTTTATAACTCTTGAAAAGTCTTTGTTCAATCCATTCTTTAAGTATTTTGTGTAGTTAATATTTTCTCTTTTTTGGGGGGGTTCAGTGTCTTGGTTCACAGCGGTGGGGTGCATGGTGGACATTATTATGCCTTCATCAGGCCCACCCTTTCGGAGCAATGGTATGTTATGAATTTTATATTACCAATAATTCAGTCTATTCTCTATTTGCATTTGACACTTGTCCATTTTGATATCTACATTATTGTTCTTTGCTGGATAGACAAAACTATGTGAAATTTCTACAGTGTAAATCGAAACCAAAACGATGAAAACTTACAATGGTTTTTAGAGTTTGTGGTAAACTGTATCTGGTCACCTTTTGCTATTTCTCTCTCTTCAAGATCTTATACTTACCCACAGCCTTAAGGGACTGCTCAATTAGTTGAGGGCATACACTTATACAAAATGTCAAAATCTCAGGTTCAACCCTTTTAATAATCTTAAAACTAAGGCTTACAGGAACCTTGTGTTGGAAGTGTGCATGGTATCCATGATAATAGTTGGGGTGGCTTCCTATTAAATTATCCATGATTACAATTTTTTTTTTAAAAAAAAAACTTATGCTTATCACCAGTGAGGGAAGACGGAGAAATTGTGCAACTTTAAATAAATTCTTAGATTTCATCCTGTATTTTCTATCCTTGCCCTTTAAATTTTGTATAATTACGTAAGAATTAAATTCCACTAAGTTAAATTGTGTTGCTCTCTCGTGGTATGAACTTTTGGGCCTGCAGGTACAAATTTGATGATGAGCGGGTTACAAAAGAAGATGTAAAAAGGGCATTAGAGGAGCAATATGGTGGTGAGGAAGAGGTACAATTTCCACGTCAATATTTTCAGTAAACTTTAATCTGATATATATATATATTTCTGCTTGTGATATTCTATCTGGTGGTTAACAGTTACCTCAGACAAATCCTGGATTCAACAACACTCCTTTTAAGTTCACCAAGTACTCAAATGCATATATGCTTGTGTATATACGTGAAAGTGACAAAGACAAAGTAATTTGCAATGTGGATGAGAAGGACATTGCTGAACATCTCAGGGTATGCTGTTGTTGCATGCTTCTTAGGCATGATATTGAGCTTCACTTCTTTATCTCGTAATTTGCAATGTGCTGTTGTTCTTTCTTCAATGCTAGCCAAGTAGTAGAATACTTGGTTGGAAACTAATTAAAGGATTTTGAGCTTCACTTCTTTATCTCGCAATGATCTGATGCATAACAGATCTACTTGGTTATGTTATCTTGTAAGGCTCTGAAGTACACTAGATCAAATCTTACGTATTTTAGATCGCCTAAACCCAAGAGCTTGTTGATAGATCAAAATATTGGGAGAAAAATATGGGTTGAAAATAATTGGCATCCAAAGCTTGTAACCTAAACCTTTTCCTGCTTGTGTTTGTGTTACTGACCCAACTACGGTTACTTGAACAACCTCAGGAAAGGTTGAAGAAAGAACAAGAAGAAAAGGAACACAAGAAGAAAGAAAAGGCGGAGGCACACCTTTATACTATCATAAAGGTTTAAAGTTGATCATCCTACCATTAGCTTGCAAGTGGTTTTCAATGTTAAGTTATTGAAAAAAGCTGAGCGTTTGTTTGATCAATCTCATGATTGTTAGGTTGCTAGAGATGAAGATCTAGTTGAACAAATTGGCAAAGATATATTTTTTGATCTTGTTGATCATGACAAAGTAAGGAGCTTCCGTATCCAAAAGCAAACGCCATTTAACCTTTTCAAGGTAATTCCTTCCCCCCCCCCCCCCCCCCCCCCCCCCCCCTTTTTGGCTAGTGCTGTTGTCGTCAGCAATTTCTGGGTATCAATTATATATTTTGCCAGCTGAAATATTGTTATATGGTATGTGCAGGAGGAGGTCGCAAAAGAATTTGGTATACCCATCCAATTTCAGCGATATTGGTTGTGGGCAAAGCGTCAAAACCATACTTATCGACCCAACCGACCATTGACACCTATGGAGGAAGCACAATCCGTAAGTATCTCTTTATCTTTTATATGCGGAAATAGATTTGTTCCAAACTCAGGAACAGAGATAGAAACTTTTATTGGAAGGGGCAAATTAAGGAAAAGACTTCAAACCTTAATTTTCTAAAAATCCAAGACAAATTGGGGGGGCAGTTCCCCCCAGTTTGGTAAATATTACCGTTCACTTTATTGAATGCTTGAAAATGGCATGGCCTTTGATGTTGGGTGCATTTATTTTGTGCTATCACTAAAAAAAAAAGAAAGAAATACAAGAAGAGGTCACAGCACAGATTCAGAGAGGGAAGGAAAAGAGGTGAAAAATTAGAGAAAAAGTTCATTGGTCTCTTAACAAGCAAAAAAAGAGAAAAAGGAATAATGTCAATTAATTAAGACCAGAAACTTGAAGGGAAGCAGTGAAGTGAGCATCATAATCAAAACATCTCCCCTCGTGTTCTCCATTCTCTGGTGCATTACAGTTTCAGGTTTCATATGAATTTCTGAAATTACGCTTGTTTTCATGAATATCCAAGAACATACTATTCATTTTAAATCTGCAATTTCTAATTGGGTTGAAACTATGAATCTACTTCTACAGATGTTTTCCCCTTGTTAAGGGAAGTTGCTAATTTTCTGAAGATGCTCATTCCTAATCTATGGTCATATAGGTCGGACAATTAAGAGAGGTGTCAAATAAGGTTCACAATGCCGAGTTGAAGTTGTTACTGGAGGTGGAATATGGACTGGTAACTTTCTTTTTACATGCAGACTTCTCATTTTTGTGATCACTTTCTTATTCCTCTTGCATATATGATTTTCTATAATCTCATTCAGGATTCACGGCCTATTGCTCCACCAGACAAGACAAAGGATGATATCTTATTGTTTTTTAAGCTCTATGAGCCTGAGAAAGAAGAGCTGAGGTATTTGATACTTTGTACCCCACCACCACCAAAAAAAAAAAAAAAAAAAAAAAAAAGAAGAAGAAAAGAAAGAATAATAATAAAAATATTGTTGACATGGATTGGTGATGAGTTGACAAGATGTTTCACTTTTGTAATCTTTCCGCAATTCTAGATACGTGGGAAGACTTTTTGTGAAGGGTAATGGGAAGCCTTTTGAAATATTGAAGAAATTGAATGACATGGCTGGTTATGCTCCAGAAGAAGAGATCGAACTTTATGAGGTTTGGGCTTCACCCTTTCAATTTTCTGCCTATTCAAGTTACTTCACTTATGCTCCCCCCCCCCCAAAAAAAAAAAAAAAAAATCATCTGATTTTACTTCACTTATGCAAAGACTAAACAAAAAAAGAAAAAGAATCTGAATCATCAGGACAACTCGAACTGCTCAAATAGAGAACAAATGACGATCATAGCTACTAAATTTAGAAGGAATTACACCTTATACAAATGGGTTTGGATTAATCCGAAGTAGAAGATTGTCCCTATGTACCCCACCTGGCATTCCGTGAAATTCTTTTGGGGATTGGCATTCTTATGCTAGCTGCTACTTCCTTATTCTGGTTTATTTTAATATAAATTTATTTGTTTCTTATTGTTGGAAAAATTATGGGAAACTAGGAGAAATTTGATCAATTCAAAAGGAAAACAACTGGGTGACATAAAGAAAGGAATCATAATTACTAAAAATTTTGAGACAGGAAGTTTATGCCATCTTCTTCTTGAACATATTTACCATGATTTTATTCCTAATAAGTGGCTTTCTTTTAGGAATCATCTTTTGATATTCCTATCACTATGACAAGTGTATGTATGAATAATTGGTAGTATGTCCAATCATACCTCTCTTTCTTAAACCATCTATGTTAGCAGAGTTTGTTTGCATTGCAAGAAAGACTTCCGTTAAAATTTGAATATCTGGCATTGCAAGAAAGACTTCCTTTAAATTATGACTAAGTTTTGTGGCATTGGTTAATTGTTATAATTGATATCCTATGCCCTATTTCAGGAAATTAAGTTTGAGCCAAACATTATGTGTGAGCCTATTGACAAGAAGTTCACATTTCGAGCAAGTCAGGTAATGCTGTTTTTGTCAGTGCACCTCTGCATGCTGACTTTCTAAAGTATGTACAACATTTACTTAGTCTAGAAGTTGTTTTTCTGATGCAGCTAGAAGATGGAGATATTATTTGCTTTCAAAAATCCCCACCAGTTGAAAATGTTGAACAGTACCGATATCCTGACGTTCCCTCATTTTTGGAGTATGTGCATAACCGTCAAGTAAGACATCGACATGTTTTGTGAAACTTTATTTAGTTCACGTATTCCTCTGCTCTCTTACAAGTACAAATTATTAGACATGCTTTTATAATCATATCTCCCTCATGATAGAGTTATTATACATGCTTTTAAACTTCATTATGACTTTCTCTGGAATTTATGGAAGAGAGAAATCAAAGAGTATTCATGGAGTAGACACAATCCCATACTGGTCTATTACTTTAGCTTTTTATAATCATATCTCCCTCATGATAAATTGGGAAGGTATTTGGGAAGGTCTTTTGTAAGTATCGTGGACTCATCCATTTTGTACATTTCAAAAAAAAGAAAGAAAGAAAGGTTTAGACGGTTTTATTCTTTGCAGACTCAAGAAAAGGTTTTCTTATGCGGTAAAGAAAGGAGAAGATTTATTACAGAAAAGGAAATATAATAGGATTAGTAACCTCTCTTAATATACACGAAGTGTATAGAGAATGAAACAAGAAGGAAAAAGAATTCTAAACTTATAATTATCTGGTAACCAAAGCCCATAAGCTGAGTTGAGCTCCGTTTCAGATGTCCATCATCCAGTTCTGTTGTTGCTTCCTAACAGGGATTGCAGCTTAGAGAAAAAAAGCTATAAATTCTTCTTGGTGTACCCTAATGCAGGATATAGTTTTGGTTAATTTGTGTTGATGCAATCCAAGTGCCTTGATATTTTGTTTTGGTTCTTTGAGTTGTGTTTCTTACTGTTGAGATTATTGTGAAATTTAGAGTTTCCTTACATAGTTCATGTAATTTTTAGGACAAATGTATGACCAGAAATTACTCAACCTTCCCATTCTTTATTCATTATTTGACATGCAGAGAATTGTCTGGCAAACCTTTTCCAGACACTGATGTGCTTTATTGATTTACTTGTGTGTGCGTGTTTGGGACAAGAAACATGAATTTTCTCATTTTGTTGTGCAATTTACCAAAAACTGATTGGTTGTGCACTATTGATTTATGTTACCAGGTTGTTCATTTTCGCTCCATAGAGAAGCCTAAGGAAGATGATTTTTGTCTGGAAATGTAAGTGGTATAGATTATTTATTACCGTGATAGCAATTATATATTGCATACCACTTGAATCAATTTGTAATGAAATGTCTTATGACAGACTGTAGTTGTTACTATATATATTGTCTCTTTATTGCATTTTCTTGATTTTTGTAGGTCAAAACTTTATACGTATGATGATGTAGTGGAAAGATTAGCCCAGCAACTTGGTATAGATGATCCATCAAAAATTAGATTAACGTCACATAATTGTTACTCTCAGCAACCTAAACCTCAGCCAATCAAGTATCGTGGTGTGGAGCATTTGTCTGATATGCTGGTCCATTATAATCAGGTAATAATTCCCCATCCTCGAGAAATAAGCACTATTATTATTATTATTATTTTTTTTGAGAGACAATGATATTTAATTGATGAATTATAATATAAAAGGCAAATATAATGTCCCAATCACCATTGGTGGATTACAAAAAAGCACTATTAATAGTTCATGATCTAATGTCTTTGACCTAAATGGCTTATGTACAGACATCAGATATATTATACTATGAAGTACTGGACATCCCTCTTCCGGAGTTACAAGGTCTGAAAACGCTTAAAGTAGCATTCCATCATGCAACTAAGGATGAAGTGAGTATATACTACAATCGTGATTGAATTCTATATCTCAAATATGTTAAAATAGAAGTGTTTACATATGTATTTCTTGCGTGCCTATTTGCATGCATTTGGGTCTGCATGTGCTTGACAGTGGTTCAACCTTTTCCCCTTACAATTATATTCCATGTTATCAGGTTGTTATTCATACAATAAGATTGCCGAAACAGAGCACTGTAGCAGATGTGATTAATGATCTTAAAACAAAGGTACTTGTTTCTTAACTTCTTTTTATCCAAATTTTTTGTGGGTTGTGTGATGTGTCATATGTGCGACATTGATAGAGTGTACATGCATCTATTTTGTGCCATTTTGTCCCTGTATTTTTCTTTTTACTTACATTTCTTTTATGAATAGGTTGAATTATCTCATTCAGAGGCAGAGCTCAGATTGCTTGAAGTTTTCTATCATAAGATCTACAAGGTGTGACCGTGAGAGGTCTTTGCATGGCTATTGCTTTATATCACTCATTGTTTTTAATTTTGATTCTGCTAATAAGTTTCTACAAAAAAGATTTTTTTTTTTTTTTTCATTTAATAAAATTAGGACCTTGTCCCTTTATTGGACATTGCAGACGAACAACCTATATCCCTCTTCATAGTTTAATTCTGTCATCCGCTGATACAGGTGTTTCCTCCCAACGAAAAGATTGAGAACATTAATGATCAATATTGGACTTTGCGGGCAGAAGAGGTGCATATCTTATGCAAGGAATTTTCTTAGTTTTTTAAAAATGTGAACTCTCTAATCACATAGTTTCGTCCTCTTCTGTTCACAGATTCCAGAAGAAGAAAAAAACCTTGGTCCAAATGATCGCCTAATTCATGTTTACCATTTCACTAAAGACACCACTCAGAATCAGATGGTTAGTATGGAGCAGTATCCTTACCCAAATGATTTTCATTTGATGATGTTTGGATATTCAGTATTTCAAGCAAATAGGATGGATGCTGGATTTAAATAACCCCTTTTAATGACTACGGTGTTTCCTTTGTTATCTATAGCAAATTCAGAACTTCGGCGAACCTTTTTTCTTAGTCATAAATGAGGGAGAGACTTTGGCCGACATTAAATTGAGAATACAGAAGAAGTTACAGGTTCCAGATGAGGAATTTGCGAAGGTATTTGTTAGGTTTTTCTTCGTACCGTGGTCTGTACTTAGGTAGTTATTACTTGTTAATGAAGTTTGTAAACCCATCGATATTACTGAGACAGACAAATAAATATCCGAAGCAATTTCACTTAATCTAACTGTGTTTTGCTGTTTATGTTGTCAGTGGAAATTTGCATTTCTCTCACTAGGTCGTCCAGAGTACCTCCAAGACACAGACATCGTTTCAAATCGTTTTCAGGTTCGTCTGGAACTTTATTTTTTTCCAGTTACTCTCCGCTTTGTGATAGCATTCTGAATATAGTCCTGTCATATGCTTTAGAGAAGAGATGTTTATGGTGCATGGGAGCAATATCTTGGACTGGAGCACACTGACAATGCACCCAAACGAGCTTATACAGCAAATCAGGTAAAACGAGCTTATACATCTTTCTTTGCTGAAAGCTGATCAAACAAAAATGTGGCTATCATTTGCTGTGGTCTTAACTGAATGAAACATTTATGCAGAATCGTCATACATTTGAGAAGCCAGTAAAAATCTACAATTAGTAAAAGACAAGACAAGACAAGACATGGACATGACTGGGTTGTTTGTTGTGTCTTCATAGCATTAGATGAGTTGGGAAAAATCTACCACACGTGTTTGGTCGTTAAAACGAGCAAAGGATTGGTGAGCAGTTCAAGTAAAAGCTGGCATAGAGTATTATATTGGTAGCAGGATTCCATTTTGATTCTGTTGGCCATTTATTCTCTAGCAACAAAATGGTTGGGGGAAGGACTTTTTCTTCAAATAGATGTGTTTTGTTTTCAGTGTCTCAACCACCTCAATCCCCCTGATCTTGTTATTACAGACGGAGAGGTTTCACCCTGTTCCTCTTCCCTTACCCTTTGACCATGAAGAGAAAAAGGCCCTCCCTCAGCATCAGTTGAGTTGTAATCTAGTTTATAAACAAGATTTTTTTGACTAGTAGTTGAATATGTACACAAAGAAGTATAGTTGGGGACCTGAAATATTGTTATTGTTATTATCATTTTTTCTTTTTCTTTTTGGGCTGTTTGTTTCCTGATTTTTGGTGGTTTAGTCAGATGCGTAATGGTAGTAGTTGTAACTGAACTTGTCCGGGCTTGTGTGTATGCATTACTTGGTCATCCAGCCATTTCATTCTCTGATATATTGTCTCTACTCTTTTCTAGCAGTAAAGAGTTTGGGAGGTGTATGTTACGTGTGACTTGTAAAATAAAAAAATTCTTTAAAAAAATGAAATGATTTTTAATGCAATTTTATTCTTCCTTTTTAAACCATCTTTGATTCGTTTTTAGTAACAGTCCGGCCGGTTATTGGCTGTGTGTGTGGCTTATCTGCATCAGCAAATTGGTTCTTTCCCGTCTGCCGGCCAACCGCCGGAATCCATCATCCTTCTTTTTAACTCTTCCCTGATCCGACCTTTTCTTCTCATCTGCCATGGCCACTTCTTCCCCATTCGAAGTTGATGAGTGTCGTGGTGTCCTCCGCGTTTACAGCGATGGCTCCATCGTCCGCTCTTCCAATCCAAGCTTCAACGTCCCTGTCCTCGACGACGGCTCCGTTCTATGGAAAGACCTCCTCTTTGACCCCATCAACCATCTTCACCTCCGTCTCTACAAGCCTGCTGTTTCCTCCTCTACACTCCCCGTCTTCTTCTACATACACGGCGGCGGCTTCTGCATCGGCTCTCGCACCTGGCCCAACTGTCAGAACTACTGCTTTCGCCTCGCCTTGGAACTTCCCGCTCTCGTCATCTCCCCCGACTACCGTCTCGCTCCTGAGAATCGCCTTCCGGCTGCCATCGATGACGGCTTTGCGGCTGTCAGGTGGCTCCAAGCCCAAGCTCAATCGGACCACCCCGATCCCTGGCTCACCGACGTGGCCGATTTTAGTAGAGTTATCATCAGCGGTGACTCCGCCGGTGGGAACATCGCTCACCATCTTGCAGTGGGACTGGGGCTGGGTTCCCCCTCGTTGGCCCCGGTTCGAGTGAGAGGCTACGTTCTTCTGGCGCCATTCTTCGGCGGGACGGTGAGGACTCGGTCCGAGGCGGAAGGCCCCAAAGATGCCTTCCTGAATCTGGAGCTCATCGACAGGTTCGATTTTACCGTTTTTATAGGCTTTCGAACTTTCAATTTGGACTTTCAAGAATTTTAGTACTGAACCGCTCATCGACAGGTTTTGGAGATTATCGATTCCGATCGGAAGCAGTACCGATCATCCGCTGGTGAACGTGTTGGGACAGTCGAGCCAAGACCTGGAGGCAGTGGAGGTGGATCCGATATTGGTAGTGGTGGGCGGCGGTGATCTATTGAAAGATCGAGCGGTGGAGTACGCAGAGACGCTGAAAAAACAGGGGAAGAAAATAGAGTTGGTGGAGTTTGAAGGAAAACAACACGGATTCTTCACCATTGATCCAAATTCTGAAGCTTCTAACCAATTAATGCTCCTTCTCAAGCAGTTTGTGGCTCAACATTCACGCTGATTCATCCATCCCTCTTCCCTCTGAATCTGCTCAATAAAATGTTCAAATCTCCATCCATTCTCTTCATAATTCTGCGTTCTATCTGAAAATTCGAACTTCTTCAGTACAGATTTCAACCTAAGATTTTCAAATAGTTCAAGATATCTAAACCATGGAATTATGTTGGGAGTTGATCAGACATTTTTGTTAGCACTTAGCAAGAGCCAAGAACAGAGAAGACGTTCAAATTTTATAATTAAAAAAAAAAAAAAAAAAAAAAAAAAAAAAAAAAAAACTAATTTAGAATTTTAATATTTAATATTTATTGAAAATAACATGTTAGACTACAAATTTATTTAATTTAAAATCAACTAAATTCTAATTTCTTCCAAATTAATAACCAAATTTAATATGTAATCTAAATATTAAAATTGAATATTTAAAAAATTGAAATAAAATAATTTGATCATTAATAATATTCAAGTTCCAAACATTTCGCAATAAATAAGAACACGTGTTACAGAAATAGGAGGCGTTAATTTTATATACAAATAGAAAGAACAAGTTTGAAAAGGCGGATCAATTGGGACCGAGAATTCACACAAATTCGTGTTCTTCGTTGATTTGTAATTCTGCATCATCCATATGCAAATTCTTTCATAATTCCAACGGATCAACGGCAGCACAAGACAAAATTTTATTTAGGTAAGTTTACAGAATCTTCCGTCCGTACTTTCCGTCTCCATTCCGATTACTGTCCACAGCTTCGGTGTTGGCCTCCAATTCATACTTAGGGTTCCTATTTTGTGTTCTGATGAATGGTAGGAAATTTGGCTCGCCTTCAAATCCCCTGATCCTCCTTTTATAGCTTCATTGATTACAAGCTTGACGTAATCGAGACCGACAGAGGAGAGAATATTGTATCGAGCGAGAATGATGGATCCGGAGCTGATGAGACTGGCCCAGGAACAGATGAGTCGCATGTCGCCTGCGGACTTCGCCAAAATCCAACAACAGGTGTGGAATTTTGATCTGCTATTTTTGTTTTTCATTTAATTGTTCTTTCACAATTCAAGATTTCGATGTACATCCTGGTCGTCACTTGCTTTTATTGAAAACATTGCCGTCAGTTTCATTTTCAGCCGGTGGCAGATTTTGATATGACGATCTTCATCCTATCACGGAAGTTTTTGAATTTTATAGTCTATGGATATGCAGATTACTCAGCTTTACGTTGCCCCCGTTTTTCCTGTCTGCGCTTTTCCTGTTTTACTGATAGGATCTGCTGTTTGTTTCCCTTTGGAGCATTTCAAAAGAAAACTATCTAGAAAACTTCTAGTTGCTACGTAAAAATTATGGGATTGATTGCATGGATTAATTGATGAGTCTGACTGAATTTAGTTTGCAATTTGATTAATTCTTTCTGGATTGAACAACCCATTTGCGAACTCTGCTAGTCTAGCGTTAATTGCATATTACTAACGTCTCGTGTATTTGGCCTTGTTGTGGTGTGTATACTCATGTCCTCGTGTTACCATATTACTGAATTATTAATCTTTTTGGATAGGGAACACTTTCATTGATTAATTGAAATGTTACAAAAGATATGACCATCCAAAGGTATAATAAAAGATTTCTCATTTCATAAGAAAAAAATTTAAGCTGTATCTGTTAAATGTTACCATGTGTTTACACCAATAAAGAGAATAAAAAAGAGACACTTCTAAGATATGCGTCGGGCGACTTCTCTGCTTCAGAATAGCCTATTAATTCCATTCCATGTCCTCAGGTGATGGCCAATCCAGACTTAATCAAGATGGCCTCAGAAAGCATGAAGGGCATGCGTCCTGATGACTTGAAATATGCTGCAGAGCAGTTGAAGCACACCAGTCCAGAGGATATGGCTAAACTTAGCGAGAAGATGGCTAATGCATCACCTGAAGAGCTTGCGACGATGCGTACTCGTGCTGATGCACTGGCCAACTATGAATTGAATGCAGCTGAAATGCTGAAGACACAGGTAATATTTATAGGGTTTGATTCAAACACTTCTCTGTGGAGACAATGGAGAAGTTTCCCTTTTTAATTGGTAATGCTTTATCTCTCTTTTTTTTTCTTCTTTCCTTGGTTTCTCCCAGGCCTTCAATTCTGAGGACTTAGATGATACCCACCTTTCGTTTTAATTTTATCTCAATTAGAAATATTATTTCTAAGTTCTTGGAGGATTTCTTATTGACGTTTTGTTTTATTTTGAACAGAACCTCCTCTACAATAAAAATAAGTTTCGTCTTTCTTATGAATAAAAAATTGACTCTATCTTATGGTAAGCTAAATATTTTGTTCGAAAAATGAAAATTTGACTTGTTCAAGTGCCAATCAATTATGTAAGCTATATATTCTTTTTGCTGTATGAGTCCACTCACTTTGCCGTATAGATCTAGGGACTAGTGCTGGTACACGCAATTTCTAATTAGTTTGCTGAAGCCTTGAACATGTGAATGGCAGTTATTCCATCGGACAATTATCTGGATGCCATACAGGAAAATCGATAGAAATTCATTGTCCCCATTTCTAGGCTATTATTGTCTCCTAGATTGTCATTGTGTAACCTTGGGTGAGACACAATTCCTTGAATAGGTAGGTTATTATGGTGGGAGAAAAAAGAATACAGTTACTTCATTTTGTTTTGGACTCTGAAATAACACCTAGGACCAATTATTATTCTACTTCTATGTCGTATGCCGTTATCATTTCTCTTCAATGATGCATTTGATTCTGTTGTGCATGTTCTGAATTTTAATTCATTATGCAGGGGAACAAGCTTCACAGTCAGGGAAGATTCAGTGATGCCTTGGAAAAATACTTGCTTGTGAGTATATTATGCTCCTTAGATTGTATTCTCTCTCTTTTGAACATTCATCCGAATAAATTCTTTCATTGAGTATAAGGGCAGCTCTACCCAACTCATGAACACTCTGTTTTCACATTCGAAAATTCTTAGGCTAAGAAAAACCTCAAGGGGATTTCATCTTCCAAAGGAAAAACACTTCTGTTGGCTTGCTCACTCAATTTGATGTCATGTTACTTGAAAACAAAGCAGTACCAAGACTGCATAAGGGAGGGTTGTGAGGTAAGGCAGATTTTCTTTTTCCTTTTTAATATTTAAATTGTAGTTAACCATAATGATCTAATATATGCTCGTTACTTATTACAAACATTATCAGAGTTGATGTAAATTTTAAGTTTCTAGACAGCCTATGTGATAATATATATATATATATATATATATATATATATATATATATATGAATGATGCGCTCTATTCATGCACTTTTAGGAATTCACTTGATCCATGGTTTGTGATTTGATAACCTTCTATTTATGAGGTGCCAGAATCCTTTTTATTCACTGGACAACTTTCAAGCCCATAACTCTGACCTCAGACTTCCATTATTATTATTATTATTATTATTATTATTATTATTATTATTATTTTGCATATGATTATTATTTCAAAGGTGGCTTTTATTCAAATGATTAATTTTCAATTAAAGAAAAAAAATAAGTTTTTATATCTATGATACCAAACATTTCTCTTACTGTAGGTTTTGGCCTATGATTCAAGGAATGTGAAAGCACTTTACCGGAGAGGTCAAGCATATAAAGAATTATGTCAATTCCATGTGAGTTTGGACGATGGCCTACCTTACTGTTTTTCGGATGCTATACTCATCCAAATTGTATTATCTGCTGATTATTTCATGGATTTCATTTTGTTAGGATGCTATTTCTGATTTGAGCAAGGCACGTGAAATTTCTCCTGATGATGAAACTATTGCTGATGTTTTATCGTGAGTTATTTTTCCCCATTATTTCATGCCACTTGTCTAATTGAATTTGCCAGCCAGTCTTTATGTGTTTTCTCATGGTGTTTTGTGAGAAGTTTGACTAGGAGTTTACCGCCTGTTTTCCCATTTGTCATCTATTGTATCACATGTTATCAAGTGGCTTGTTCCATTGCTCTGATATATTCTGTGGATCTTATTGTTGCCACAGGGATGCCAAGGAAAGATTAAAAGAACACGATGTGGGGAATGTACGCAAAGGTATATCCTTTGTGCTCTATTTAGTTAATTATTTTCTCCACTGTATTTTCTGTAGTGTGACAGTGGTGGGATGAAAAATTACGTAGAGATTGAATTTGACATTAAATTGCTAACTAATTTCATAGGAATTGTCATCGAAGAAATAGTCGAAGAAGACGACCTTACATCTAAGAACATATCTGCATCAAGACCACAAGGAGTTGTTGACAATTCTAAGGCTGCTGATGTCTACCAGAATATTGTAAATGCAGAGAGTTTGCAGGAATTAAAAGATGACCCAGAAGCTATCAGGTCTGCATGTTTTCGTCTGGATTTTTTTGACGTAATTGTTTGATAGTAGGTGCTCAGCAAATCATTGAAGTTTTTGAGCTTCTAATAATTTGGCGATTCTTTTAAAAATATCAAAAAAAAAAAAAAAAACGTTTCTTGGGTTGCTCGACTTAATAGGTGTTGAACTTCGTTATCTTCTGCATGCCCTATTTTTTCCATTTACTGGGAAATCTGGAAAATAAGTTGGAGAGTGTTATTAATTATCGACCATTGTTTTTATTCCTATGCTTGCTTATAGATCATTTCAGAGATTTGTTTCAAATGCTGATCCCAATACTCTAGCTGCAATGAGCTTTGGGAAACCTGGAGAGGTATCTCCAGACATGATTGCCACTGCCTCAAATATGATCAGCAAGATGTCTCCAGATGAACTTCAAGAGGTTCTTAAATTGGCTTCTTCTTTCCAAGAGGCAAATCCCCTCAAGGGAAACGGTTTTGGTCCAAATTTGGATAATCCAAACATGACTCCTGAATTAGTCAATACAGCTAGTCGTATAATGAGTAGTATGCCACCTGATGACGTACAAAAGATGTTTGAAATTGCATCATCTTTGAAAAGGAGTGACAACATACCAGATTCTGATACTCGATCAAATTATTTTGAGAGTCACCAATCCAATATCAGCGGAAGTAGTAATATGAACAACACTAGGTCTTATGGAGCGGTTTCAAATTGTTCTTCCAACTCAACTATTCCAACCTCTTCTGATATGCAAGAACAAATGCGAAATCAAATGAAAAATCCGGCCATGCAGCAGGTTTGTAAATCTCAGCCGCTAAAAACAATATAATATCTGAATAGTAACACATTAGAAATTGTTTCATCTTTTATTAGTTTAATTGTTTGAGTTCATTGATGCAATTGATTATGCTACATGAAGTCAAGGTGAGAGGCTCTCTCATTTTTGGTAATGAACAAGGCATGACATGCCTCCAAAAAAGCTGCTGCTTTTCAGAAGATATTGTACGGCAACCTTTGTGCAAATGGTTTCTTTTGATTGTTTTCCAGACATAAACTGAATACAAAAAAAGTTAATCTAGAAGGAAAGGTTGAGGGGATCGTGACTTTTGTAGGATGAGATAGGGGATTTACCTACTTACCATTGTTGGATAGTACGTGCTGTTAGATAATTGAATTCCTTGATATAATACTTTGCTCAGTCTTAATGAGATCCGTTCTGTCAATCCTGTTAGATGTTCACATCAATGATAAAGAATATGAGTCCAGAAATGATGGCAAACATGAGCGAACAATTTGGTGTGAAGCTTTCTCCGGAGGATGCAGCAAAAGCTCAGGAAGCAATATCATCTCTCTCACCACAGGATTTGGACAAAATGGTACGTACACAAATCTTCTCTTCCTCTGCAGTTTTGATTAGAACTATTTTCTTACAAAATTCTGACTTTTTGGTTCTCCCTGAACTGATATGACTGCAGATGCGGTGGGCAGACAAGATTCAGAAAGGCGTAGAAGGTGGAAAGAAGGCAAAGAATTGGCTACTGGGACGTCCTGGTATGATCTTAGCAATATGCATGCTGATATTGGCAGTGATTCTTCATAGGTTTGGAATAGTAGGTGGCTGAGATTTTTACATTTTGTACCAACTGCCGACACCCTCAACTCTGTACTAAAATATTGGTCCAGACGAGCATCTTTTTAAATTATTAACCATTTTGTACCCCCCATACCATATGGATAAAGCTACTACTATGATTAGTTGAATTCTTTCAATATATCAATTTCTTATACATATCTACTCTGATTTATGAACTAGACATCAGGAAGTAACTCTCTCTGAAAATAAAACTCATAGTATATACTATAGTATAGGTGAATCATAATGGGTATTATAAGCCTTCATCCATTAGTTTTCATCATTAACGAAGATTCTATTTGATAATCATTTAGTGTTTAAAAAAAAAAAAAAAAGAAGTAAAATTACCAGCTTTACTCGTTTTGTTATCTATCTTTTTTATATAATTTTAAAATTAAATGTAGGTTTTGAAAACTAAAAAATTAGTTTTCAAAAACTTCTGTTTTTGGAAAATAGCTTTTAAATTAATTAAAATATTTCAAAGTTCTATATATTTATTCCATTTTTTATAAAACATTTGTATAATCTAAAATCATTTAAGAAGCGAAAAGAAATCCAATTTAAATTATTAATTTTGTTTTAAAAATACTTTTTAACAAAATCATTCTAAACATGCTTAAAAGTATACCAGTTTTGAGGAAAGGGTTGAATAAGTAGATATAATGTTTTGTGAGTTAATGGAAGACATATAATCAACAACAAATAAAAAACAGCAACCTGACCTAAATTCATGCTATTCGTTCAAAGAGATATCAATTTTTTAACCAGTTGAGCTATATACAAGATAACACGGGGAAAAAAATAGTTTATAGAAACATATAGTAATGGCATCGAACAAGTGACCATTTCAAATAGATAAAAGATAAAATTATATATACCCAATAGAATATAAAGAAAATAAATTCTAACATAGATGATCTACAAACTCTTGGATCCGCAAGTATGTTTGGATTTGAAAGCAGTTAATGAACACAATGTATTAGATACCATGGAGGCTCTCCAAGCAATGAATCCAGCAAGCAGTTAATCAATCAACACAATGTATTTGATACCATGAAGGCTCTCCAAGCAATGAATCCAGCAACTATAATCAAATAATAGATAGATTTAGATAACTGTTTCAGCTAAAGAGCTTTCATCATATACAATTGAACAAGGAGATGAATGGTAGATTGGAATTTTAAAGTAAAACCTCCGCGTACCGTACAGACATGTAGTCTTGTGGTTGTGGTGCCTCCTCCTCCTCCTGCGTCACTTTTTAGGCTTCTTAAATATATTTTCCTTGTAGTATTTGAGTTCCATTATGCTTTCTCTGATATCATCCATAGCCCTATGTTTATTCTCCTTCGGTGGAGCTTTCTTCTGATCTGGAAAGGAAATGAGTTGTTGATGTATGCTCAAGTAATTCAATAACCAAATGTTGCAAGGTGAGTCTATGTTTGGTTTTATTGATCAACAGTCTACAAAAAGGCTACAGATTCCTAAGACATCATAAGCAGCTGCGAGATTTCCATTAAAATTCTCAAAACGATTGTTCCTGTTTTCTTTTTAGAAAAAATATAGGATGGGAGATTCATACTTCTGACCCAATGATCAAATATATTTTATGTCAGTTCTATTCTCAAGTTGGCACAATCGTCCTATGAATCAAGTAAATGTTTGATCGAAGAGTGTAATGCCACTAAAATCTAACAAGCCTCCTAAATATCTTTCAGAGATGATATTTAGATGGCTATTAACTCGGAATCCCATGAGACAATAAGTAACGTGATCAATTTAGTCGCAATTGACACAAAGGGTTTCTAATTTGAACAAGAATACTGGTCGAGGTTTGCAATTACAGAGGAACAAGTGCAAGGAAATAATGTGTTTCTTATTTTTAATATGAAACAGAGAATTAAGAACAGCATGCTTGTCATTTTGCTCTAAAACCATCAACATCTTTTTACCTCTTGGAAACCAGCGAAAGCATAGAGCCTTAACACTACTGACGTCAACAAGTACGTGCGAAAAAAGTCCAGCCAAATCTGGCATGTATTTCTGAAGGGAATAAAACAGGTCGTTAGGACGAAAGACATTGCAAACCAGTATTTGTTCTCAAAAGGGGTGGAAAATATAACCACATATCAACGAAAACCATTAAGCTTATTCAATAATGCAAATAAATTAGACATATCACACATGTAAAACTTACTAAAGTGAAGATATCATTGAATGTTAAATAATAAACAATTTTCATTTTCAAGATAACACGACCTTTATTTAGGACAGTGAAAGCAACAAAAAGATTCTAAAGAACAGATAACCCAGGAGAAAGCATCAAATGCAAGCCCCAAAAAGACAAGAAACAGTTGAGTGCATAAATAAATTATATAAAAATGTATATTGACATATTGACTAAACTCAGACGTTTACTTTATATAACACAATAAATTAATTCAAACCAAAGATACAATTACGTTAAATTGTGAGAAAATAAAGAATATTGCTGTGGGACTACCTTCAAAAAAATAAAATCCACATAGACTGAATTTCCAGCCAAATGTAGAGTATAGCTACCAACATGTTTCTTCACAAATTCTATAACCTGCAAATTACAAATGTCATTGCATAAAATTTGAGCAAAAAAAAAAAAAAAAAAAAAAAAGATAGTAACCAGATTACATACACATTTATGATACTGTTGGTAATCACTAAAAAGTATAGTTACAGATCTTTCAAAAGCCGTTGACTTTGTTTTCAACCAAGATCATTCAACTACATCCTTAGAAAAAATGTCTATTGGACATGGCTCTATGATCTGGTTTCGGAGGATTGCTGGATGGAATTGTTTCCCTAGCAGCTACGTTGCAGAAATTGATGGATTTTCTTCATCGTAAAAACAAAACCATTAAGGATGTATGGATTGTCAGTCAGTAATGATAGTTGGTTTCTCATAAAGGAAGACTTCGTCAGTCTACTCTTCCTCATCATAATTTTAAAATGAGAGCATGGGTGGTGTCTGTATAGTTCTTAGAAATCTTTGGATTGAGAAAATAGAGTAGTAATCCAAAGGAATGATACGCTAAGGGATGAGCTATAGGATCCAAGCATTTTGCACACACTTGTATTTTATTTATTTATTATTATTATTTTGAGGCAGCTGGTCAAACTTTTTTCCCCCTATAATTACCTAGTGGGAAGCCTTCTAATAACCGCCTGGTTGTGGGGTGCTTTCCCTCCCTTGTACAACTAATGTGCATCTGTGCTTAAACATGAAGTAAGACCTTCAAACTAAGGTCTGGGAGATGATGGTATTATGAAGAAGATGAAATAAAGATTCAAATTAACGTTGTCATTATCATTAAAACCAGATTATAGACAAGAAACGCTTATTTTTTATGTTGTTTATTATTATAAGTTACCAAGTTCATTCATTGCAGGATTCTTGACGTATCTGTATTTATGATTATTTTTTGTGTGTGGCCGCAAGGCACCCCAAAATTTATCACAATAATACGTACATCAAATGACTTAAATTTATGAATTAAGGATACGAATAAAAAAAAATTGCATCAAGAGGGGAGGAGCCTAGCATTAGATAAATTTTTACACACCTGTTTTTCAGCTTCTCGTTCACTAATTGTACTTTGTAGCACTTTTTTTGTCAATCCTGAATAACGACAGTGTAATATAACAATTTGTTTCATCCACAAGAAAAAAAGTAAGGCAGAAAGCCAGAAGCCATGAATATACAATGAAGTGGTATATTGATTAAGCTTGTTGGTTCTTACCACTGGCTGCGTGATGACTTTGACACCATTCTCCCATTTTTTCAAGACATTCTTTTGATTGGTGAATAACTAGATGAGGACCCTGGAAACATAACATAGAAAACGAAACACAAAGAAGCGATGAGACTAAGGTTGCAACTTTTGAACTTCTCTTGTTTGTTTTAGGCATTTGCAAAGACTGACGCTGATATATTGAGTCAGGTTTCTTGTCAAAACTGCATTGTATTTTGTTCGACCTTATCGGAAAATATTGTGTTTCTTTCGTTACTTCATTGATGAAAGGAAATTATTGACAAACATAAATAAGATAACCAATGATGAACAGTGACAAGTATTTGTCAATGGTGTAGGGAAGTCAAAGAAGGCATAAAATTCAATGACACAAACAAACGGGGGCAAATGCATTCATGGAAAACACAATTGAATAACCAATAGCAAAGATACCTCAACCAATTTGGTCAGACTTCCATTGGTAATTATACAAGCTATCTCCAGTATTCTATCTGTTTCTACATTTAAACCTGCATAGTAAGTCAAACAGAGAAAAAATACCATTAGAAATTATGAGTTCAGCATCTTAAATAAGTAAAGGAAGGTATCGACCTAAAAAACAAGTACAAAAGTGTGGAGGATAAAAATTCTAAGGAGAAGAAGGCAAAAAAGAGATTGGAAACAGATCTCAACAGTCACATTAGCACACACAAATTAACAGTTTTAAAATTCTTTGGAAAGAAAGCCCTGTTAGAGGCATTAATCTTTAATTCCCCATCCCAAATGTTTTATAGGCTGCTCTCGTCATCTTTTCAAATAGCCAGGATATTATCAACCAACAATGATTAGGCCTTCTTTTCTAGCCAAAGATGTTGCATGGAATGGTAAATAGTGTCAAACTCAAGTCTAACAAGAATTTTGGCTTCCACATTGCTAAGAACGTGGGACTAACAACCCTATGATATAACCACAGCAGCAAGACAAAGGCTCTAACGGCACATTGCCACAAAATATTAGCCCGGTTCTTAAAACAACTACCAGTCAAACATTCTACCAGCCAATTGTCATTTCTGTTCAATAAGCAGTAGGACAAACCAAACTCTCCCAACAACCAAATCCAACCATTAGAAGCATATGGGTTGTGAAGGAAAATATGATATAAGGATTCCATCTGTTTTAGACATAAGCTACAACCCAAGGGGGCAAAGATCAATTTGGGAACTATTTCTAGAGCTTTTCAACCGTGTTTTCTCACCATATGAGCTTTCAGTCTGTGACTTTTCTTTGCAATATGGAGAAAAGTCGATCTGGTGGTGATGTCTCCCATGGGATTATTCACCCACCCCAGCCTGTCTTGGCCTTCACTTAAACTTATAGAATCTATCTTCTCAATAAAGAAAAACCATAGGATATATGTTTTGAGGAAGCTAGAAGGGTTATAGTTTCTTTTTCTTCTTTTCTTTTTTTTCTTTTTCGGGTGTGTGTGGAGAAAGTTACAGAAAAATAAGTCATCCCATTGCCACAGAAGAAGACAAAAGAATTGTAAGGAGCAAACACTTCCATTAAAAAGTAACAGAAAAAAAAAATTATAGGTAATATGTTGAATATCCAGTCCATTCAACCTTGGGCAAATATAAATTTTTAAATTCCGTTGGACTTGATTTCAATATTTAATGATAAAACCCCAAAACGAGGGGGTTTCTTATAGCTATAATCTACTCCCACTCTTCAATCCACGTTTTACAAGCTTAAAGCATATGGGCTAGTTAATACTTGTTAGTTACCAGTCATTTCCAGGTCAATCCAAACAAGTGGAAACTTGTAGTCTTCTGCAGCTACATCTGGTTGACTTTGTTTCTGTCTTTCTCCCATCAGAATATCACCAGAGATGTTTTCCTTCTTGCTTTTTCCTGATTCAATTAATCAAACCACACCACAGGGTCATGTTCTACTTTTTTTCAAGGATTAGATGGGAGGAATTTACAATAGAAAAATAAATACCCACAACCGTTAACCACACTTGAAAGAACTGTATCCTATTCGCTATGCATGAAACGTCAATGGTAATATCCATACTAAGAAGATGGATTACTACAACATATATTGCTTGAAAGATTAATTCAGTAAAAAACCAACAGGGAGAAAAATCAAGAAAAATAACTACATATTATGTGCGAAATATCGATGAAATATCCATGTCTGTCGTGGGGGATCTACAAGGAATAATCGCAGTAAAATACTGACCCAAAAAAACGAAGTCGCTACAGATTTTCCTTTGAGATGAAGCGAACAATTTCATCAGAGACATAAGGGTAAAACTTAACATATCAAATTGCAAAACAATAGCATCATTCCAAGCTTGAAATTGAACGAAGCTACCATGTTATGCATTGCGTAAAACCAGGAAGTAACGAAACCAACAACTACCATGTCGTGGGGTCTCGGGGGTCTAATCTACAGCAAGTACACAACAAGTGACAATGAAAAGCCTGATCGTAAAGCTACATCGTTCCCTAAAAGCCAAAATTTTCAATTATTATGGAGTTGAAAGCTCAAATTGACAGCTTAGATTCAGAAGTCGAAGATAAAACCAAATCTTCAGCCTTGTTAATGTCCACAATGCCGCGGAACTCAAAACTGGGCAAACAGAACAATCGATTCTTATTGTATCACTTCAATTTTCCGAAGAAACTACCTGAACCTAATTCTTAATGCACTCTAAGCGACCAAGGGGGAAGGTAATCTAATCTAATCGAACTCCTGAAGTTCTCAGAACCTTCAACCTTGCACCTGTAAAATGTGACACTTGATAACGAGAAGAACACCCTAAATCGCATTATAACTAAATCAACCTGTTCTTGAAGAGGAAGAAGCGGCAGCCTCGTCTTTGGAGAAAGTAGAAGGAGGACGAACTTGATCGTCTTCAGCATCGAGCTCCAATACTGAGAACGCATTCACGAACGGCTCCATTGCTCTCTCTCTCTCTCCGCCCCCAAATCTTGCCGCCCGAATGACTAAGGTCTCCCCCTTGTCGAGTAATTAAATACTAATTAAATTTTCTTAAAATTAAAAATAATTTATAAATTTATTATTTTGTATTTTCTAAATTTTAAAATGTATAATAATTAATAATTTTATGCTCAAAATATGAAAATATGACATTCGAAAGGTTTAATAATTAAAAATTATATGGAGAAAATAATAATAATAAAATTAAAATTGAATTAAAAGGAAAAAAAAAAAAAAAAAAAAAAAAAAAAACAGAGGGAAAGGAGATTGGACCAGCTCCTCCTCCTCCCTCTAAAGATTCTCCTATTTATATACCATTTTAGCTGATTTCCTATTCTGAGTTGCGCCTCGCCTGGATCTTTCCCCTCTAATTTGCCTTCTCTTCTTCCCCCATCCTTTGCTCTCTCCCGCTGCACATCAATTCCCATGGCTGACCAGCTTACTGACGATCAGATCTCCGAGTTCAAGGAGGCCTTCAGCTTGTTCGACAAGGACGGCGATGGTCTGTTTCTTTTCAAATCCTCTTTCTTTTTTTATGATTTACAGTCCTCTCATTTTAGATCTATTTCCGTGCTTCTGGAATTGTCATTCATCAGATTATACTCCCTATCGTAGGATCTTTGCTGTTGATTGACTTTTACCAGGATTATGAAATGTTTTTGTTTTTTGTTTTTTGTTTTTTCTCTCGATGTGTTCTGGTTTCGTCTTCTGGGATTTATCGATCCGTTTTTATCGATTCGTTTGGAAGCTTGGTAATCGTGGATGGATGGTTGGATGGATGGCATGTCGATGTGAAAATTTTCATTTGGAGACGATTCTTTACGGGTCGTGCATTATTGTTTGGAATCTGAAGAATTATTCACAAAATACGTATATCTATGGCATTTATAGTTGATGTATTACCGCTGGATCGTTGCGTTTCTGTACCTTCTGACTCTTGAGGCGGTTTACGGTGCAAGGAAAGGAACCGTGCATTTCTCCACCCTAGCTTCGGTTATGGGTTGCCTATTTACGGTCCACATTTATGTTGCTATTTCATAAAATATACCGATTAAGTATACCCCGTATACGGGTCTTCTCTTCGAGTCAGCAATTACATAGTAGAATGTCCACTAGTAAGTTGGAGGGTTAGAGATATGATATGATCAGCAATTTACACATTCCATTAGGTGGTAATCTCTCTCTCTCTCTCTCTCTCTCTCTCCTCTCTCTCTCTCCCTCTCTCTCTAGTTTACGTTTGTATTTTATTTGTGCATCACTGAATTCCAGTCTGAGTTGTTAATCCTGGGTTAAATTCGATATGCTTCCTTGGTCTGTAAGCGAACTGAATCGAATGCTTGGAACAGTTCACAGTGTGCACAGAGAGGTTTTCCCAACATTTGCAACTGTAGGAACATTGAGAGGATAAACAAGATTGTTATTCACCCACCAAGAAACAAAGATTACAAACTGTAGGAGACAAAACCACCGAAGGTTTTCCTTTTGGTACTCTACCCACCGCCCAAGTGGGCAATCCTTATGAAAATATTGACTTTGCTGGGACTCTTTGACTTCCTGTCAAGATTTAATCAAAATGTGCTACATTAGGACAAGTAGAAGTTGCTCTTACCAAGTATTTGACCGAAGTTTTGCTTGATTAATCACACTTTCAGATTCTTCAATCTTCTCCTCACCAAAGACCCATTATTCAATAAAATCTTAAAACTCAGATTTCACCTTGTCAAGATTCTCTAAGAACTAGAATCCATGTTCGAAGTGTAAAAAACACAATTTCTGTTGTATCACGGAAAAAACTTGTACGATTTCAACTGTAAATGTTGTGTCTGCACAACCAAGTAATCCTTCTAAAACATTCCATCCCCTCATTTGCACTCTGTTTAGCAAAAGGTGGTTCAAATCTCTACCATGTCTACAAGCTGTTCAACTCAAAAAAGAGTAACATGCATGTGATTGTAAATACATGTCAAGCTTTACACTGATTACATGAGTTGTATTTTGTTTGTTTTATTTCTGTTGCATAGGTTTATTGTATTGTTTTCTTGCACTGAGATTGCGTTACAAATTCTTCGAGGGTTGAGTTACTGCATGTGTGTCGAATCGAAGTGTGTCCGACTTTGAACCTTAATTTTGCTTTTGATTGAGTTCCTAGATCTGTTGGCCTTTAATATTAGTGGAAGCTTATCCTTACTGCATATTTCAGCCACCTGCGTTGAACTCTATGCCGTTCTCAGCTTCTCCATAATCTTTGAAATTTCCATTTTGCAGCTCTGAAATTTTATCTTCTTAAAATTTTTGTTCTAGTGTTTGGTTATCGCTTCTGCTTGGATAAATTAGATGGCGAGTCCTTCATATGGTTCTTAATATTGATCATCTTTTCCAACTCATTATAGGCTGCATCACCACCAAGGAGCTGGGGACTGTAATGAGGTCATTGGGTCAGAATCCAACTGAAGCTGAGCTGCAGGACATGATCAACGAAGTCGATGCGGATGGAAATGGAACTATCGATTTTCCCGAGTTTCTTAATCTGATGGCAAGAAAAATGAAGGACACCGATTCAGAGGAGGAGCTGAAGGAAGCATTCCGTGTGTTCGACAAAGATCAGAATGGGTTCATTTCTGCTGCGGAGCTTCGGCATGTAATGACAAATCTCGGCGAGAAGTTGACAGACGAGGAAGTGGATGAAATGATCCGTGAGGCAGATGTGGATGGTGATGGGCAAATCAACTATGAGGAATTTGTCAAAGTCATGATGGCCAAGTGAGAAACAATCAAGTTATTTTAACCTTAAATCTGCTTAAAAATGAAGAGGGATATGATTTGTTTTCCCTTTTAGGCTGTCTCCATTTGAGTTTTACTATATGTATGTTCGTCTCTCTCGCGTTTTCCATTATTTGGGGTACTGCTTTTCAGTATCCTGTTTATTTGCTGCAATGCATTTCTTTAGTTTGGCATGGCTGGCTGTTGGTGTCGGTCGTCTCTTTAATCTTTAATATTTCCTTCTACCTTTGATGCTGTGAACCTAGAACAATTGGTTGATTGAATCAGATGATTTTGCTTGTGGGAACTTATAGCAAATTTTCTTTTGTCTGAGAATACTTCCTTACATTTTCAACATCTTCATCCGATCCTTTTTAAACTAAACTTTAATACACATGAGTTAAACACGAATCATTTTGTTTGAAAACCGTTCTCTCATGGAGTATTTTCATGAGATCACTTGTACAACTTGTACAACATCTTGTGTGAATCCAACTATTTGAAAGGAAGTACGGAGGTCAAATTGTTCTTTCATGGAGGATTGTCACAACGTTATCAGAAGATGGATAAACTTCGTTCCGTTTGATAAACATTTTGTTACCTACTTTTTGAACTTTCCTCAAAGATGATACCTTAGTCTTTTTTTCTATAATATAATGACATGGAAGAATAAATAATTGTGAAATAAATTTTTTTATTTTGAAACTGAAGGGTATGTAGGTAATTTTACGCATTTGTGTTGTTGTCATTGATATGGATATACGAGCGGAAGCGATGCTACACCAAGAGGGGGAGGAGGAAGGCGAGGAAATCTCCAAAATCATCCAATGATAAGAAAACACGTGGCTTACTTAAATGTCGCAATCACCAATGTTCTGTGCTTTAGCCTCTCTCTCCTCTTACTTTTATTTAAATATTAATTCTAATTACTTTACATCTACCACTCTCCAAACAAACAAAATAATAATAACAAATAACAAATAATAAATTAAGTATTAAAAATTTAAAATTTGTCATGACTAGAAGGGGTTCTTAGTTAACTAGTAGGTTAAATATTATTTCAATTTCATGGTTTAGTTATTGTAATTTCAAATGTCCATATTTAATCATTATATTTTAAGTAATCCTGTAGTTAATTTGAAATTAATTTTCCACATTGATTTGATAAAATAATAATTTGAATGTAAAGACAGACCCAAAAAAAAAAAAACATAGTTTTAAAATTTATAAAGAAAATAGATCAATTTTAATTTTAAAATTTATTAAAAGTACATAGACTAAAATGAAATAAAATATAAATACATGGACCAACATAATATTTGAACAGAAATGATAAATCTATTTAAAAACAATATGATTCATATTAAATGCATTGAAATTTTGTTTACATTAAATTGAAATGTACATCTTACATAATTTACAATATTGAAATTGATGTGCAAAATTGATTATTTAAATATTTTTAACGATATCCTTTAAACTTAAGAAATTGTAAGAAAAACCTTAATCTTGACTAATTATACAATTTTGGATGGTCACATGACTTAAATTTATTATTTAAAAAAAATAGTAAATTTAAATCCATAAAAAATTTATGTAATGGCCGGTTTCATTTGAACTTTTAGTGAAGAGAATAATGAAGAGATTGAGAGGAGGATATTACCTGTGGAGGAGAGGATGAGCTCCAATCTCCTTCATTAAAATTTCCATCCCATTCGGTGAAGGAGAAAGCAAAGCCCAATTGAGGGATTCCGCTCTCAATTGCTCTGTTTTCACTGTAAGCTGCCTTGCTATCGCCATTGCCATGGATGCCCAACAAGCTGCAAACATGTCCCCCACAGCCTCAACCATTTTCATGCTTCCATGGGTTGGCTTTGGCCATCTCTCCGCTTACTTGGAGCTCGCCAAAGCCCTCTCCACCAGGAACTTCCACATCTACTTCTGCTCTACTCCTGTTAGCCTCGCCTCCATTAAACCAAGGCTAATTCCTTCTTGTTCTTCGATTCAATTTGTGGAGCTTCATCTCCCTTCTTCTGATGGATTTCCCCCTCATCTTCACACAACAAACGGCCTCCCTTCCCGCCTTGTGCCCACCATCCACCAAGCCTTCTCAGCGGCTGCTCATACCTTTGAGGCATTTTTACAAACACTTCGTCCGCATCTCCTCATTTATGACTCACTCCAGCCTTGGGCTCCTCGAATTGCTTCCTCCCTCAATATTCCCGCCATCAATTTCTTTACCGCCGGTGCTTTCGCTGTTTCTCATGTCCTTCGCGCTTTTCATTACCCTGATTCTCAATTCCCATCCTCGGATTTTGTTCTTCATAGTCGCTGGAAAATCAAGAACACCACCGCCGAATCACCCACTCAGGTAAAAATCCCCAAAATTGGAGAAGCCATTGGGTATTGCTTGAATGCTTCTCGCGGCGTAATTCTAACCAATAGCTTCAGAGAATTGGAGGGGAAATATATTGATTACCTCTCCGTGATCTTGAAGAAGAGAGTACTCCCGATTGGTCCTTTAGTGTATCAACCGAATCAGAATGAGGAAGATGAAGATTATTCAAGGATCAAAAACTGGCTCGATCAAAAGGAAGCATCGTCGACGGTTTTGGTATCATTTGGAAGCGAATTCTTCCTATCAAAGGAGGAAACGGAAGCGATAGCACATGGATTAGAACAGAGCGAGGCTAATTTCATTTGGGGCATAAGATTTCCCAAAGGAGCGAAGAAGAACGCCATTGAAGAAGCGTTGCCGGAGGGGTTTTTGGAGAGAGCGGGAGGAAGAGCGATGGTGGTGGAAGAATGGGTTCCTCAAGGGAAGATACTGAAACATGGAAGCATTGGGGGATTTGTGAGTCACTGTGGATGGAATTCGGCGATGGAGAGCATAATGTGTGGCGTGCCTGTAATCGGGATTCCGATGCAGGTGGATCAGCCGTTCAATGCCGGAATTCTGGAAGAAGCCGGCGTCGGCGTGGAGGCCAAGCGAGATTCAGACGGCAAGATTCAAAGAGACGAAGTCGCGAAGTTGATCAAAGAAGTGGTGGTTGAGAGAACCAGAGAGGACATTCGGAATAAATTAGAAGAAATTAATGAAATTTTGAGAACAAGAAGGGAAGAGAAGCTTGATGAGTTGGCAACTGAAATCTCTCTCTTGTGTAGGAATTGACAAATATGTCCCTTCCAATTATAATATATATATTATAAATACTAAATTAATAAAAAAAAAAATCCCTAAAACTTTCTATTTTCTCTTAAAAAAAAAAAAAAAAAACCTAAACTAAAATTTCGAATAAATTAAAATTTTATGAATTATATTGGTTAATGAATTTTCTTAAAATTATATTGAAATCAAGAATGGAATTTATTGTTAATTTTAAAATATATTTTTTTTTTACTTATAATACAATTATATACACATGAATTTAATTTATAATAATAATGATTTTTTTTTTTATCTATACTCCAATTACACTTAATTTTTTTTTTTAAAAATATAATTGAAATTGAGTTATAAATTTTCATTAAATATTTACAAATAAACAAATAGATATCCTTTATGCAAGAATTTGAATTAAGGTTGTTGTCTATAAAAATGTAAAAATAAATATAATTAATTAATATGTAATATCTGACCCATAGACAAATGTTGGAAGGGTATTATCGTCTTTTGAAGGAGGGCAGTGCCATCTGCTCGAGTTGGAGTGGAAAGGGCTAGTTCTATATGAAGGGGGCTAAGAGGGGTCTCTTTCCCAAATCCAAACGGAAGGATACAGTGAGTGACCAACGGAACGGATTCGCTAAATTGTTGAGAAAATCTCTCCAAGAACTCCGTCTTTCAGTAGATCGTTCACTACTCGCCGCTGCTTGCTACCGATCGCCTCCGCTCTCCGTCTTCCACTTTGCAATCCAATCTCGCAACCATGGGTTCCGGTTTTTCTTCTTCCCTCTCTCGTTATTTCATTGTTCTTTCTTTTGTTTCTTTCTTGGATTCTGCCTTTGCTTAGGTTTTTTTTTAGTAAGTTGTTCGACTTCCTGCTGATCGACGCGTTTGCAATGCCTGCCATTTCATTTCCCTTTTTCCTCTTTCTTAATTTGATTCGTTTCTGCGAGTGTAATTAACTTGTTTCAAAGAATTATGCATCATTCATGGTTTGAATTGTTGTCTTACACATGGAAACCTGGCTTCTTTCATCTTGCGCTTGTTCTTTTTTGATGCCCATATAATTAATTTATCTTAATTCGACTTTGTTGTTGTTTCTTCTTCATTTTCTTCTCTCTTGAACACCGCTTGGAAAAGAGTTAAGTTTGCTTGTGTAGTAATTAATGTCTTAAACTGTATGGGCAGATGCGGATATGGAAGATTATGGTTTTGAATACTCGGACGATGAGCCTGAAGAGCAAGACGTTGATATTGAAAATCAATACTACAATTCTAAAGGTACCTGAAATTCTGTCTTCAAGATTTGCAATTACATTCTTTTTTTGTCATATGATGTGTTCCTGTTTTAGATAGCTATTCGATCCAATTCCTGCTCATCAAAGCCTAGTTTCATAGAACCAATTGCTTCGAGCTTTTGGTGGACACAATGGTTATATAGAACATGGGAATTGTTTGAGCTGTTTGTTGCCCTTCGTATAATATCCGTTCTTTTAAATATATAGAATTGTAAGACATAATATCACTTGGGAGTTTGGATAATCGTTCATATTGCCCGTAATTTTATGGAAATTAATCCAAAAAAATTTATAATTCATCAAGAAGAACTTTTACTTAAGACTGTACACAATCTGATTCTTGATTATAATGAAAATTGTTTGGTTTGTTGAAAAGGCAGGAATTTTTTATCTGGCACCCTAGATTCATACAATTATTCAGAACATAATATTTTCTAATTAAAAAGAATTGGCTCTCACACCCATGTAAACATCTCCAGTTTTCTTCTTGAGCTTTTGAACATCTTTTTCTTTGTCTATGTCCTTACGTTCGGACATGATTTGTATCTTTGTTATTTACCTCATCTCTATACAATGTTGAATCACTTGTTATGCCTTCCCTTCCTATCAATTTCTTCACAAATAGGTCTGGTTGAAATGGACCCCGAAGGAGCTCTTGCAGGGTTTGCTGAGGTGGTACGCATGGAACCCGAGAAGGCAGAGTGGTAAGTTTGGTATTGATTTCTTTGTTTCTGCTTGCTAGATTCCTGGAAATGGGTTCCAACAGATTCACTATCCAATAATTTTTCACTCATTCATTTTGGACATTTAATGTGACTGGCTGTGTTTTATAAGTTCTTACCGTAGTGGGGCGCCTAAGTTAGTTTAACTTTAATTTTCTAATCAAGCATGTAGTGTAGCTTCTCAAGGACGAGGCTTATATACTTTCTGAAAATGGAAATCTTCGGATCAAAGGAATCCTAATTTCTATTGTCGATTTTGATCCTATATGACTTGGGATTCTTCATAATAGTTGATGTCATGTCCTTTTAGGTTTTTTTCATGACTTGACCACAGCTCATTAGTTGGTCTTGATATCTTTTTTTGAAAGATTCGATACGTTGCATTCAATCATATATGAAACTATCTTTTCTCTTTCCAATCTACCTAGAATTATATCTCGGTTCTAGCTCTGCTATTGTGACCTTTTGTTTTGTTTTTTTTTTTTTTTTTTTTTTTTTTTTGGATTTTCTAGGGGCTTCAAGGCTCTCAAGCAAACTGTCAAGCTTTATTATAGACTGGGGAGGTACAAAGAAATGATGGATTCATATCGAGTGATGCTGACATATATAAAATCGGCAGTGACTCGTAATTATAGTGAGAAATGTATAAACAACATCATGGATTTTGTATCTGGATCAGCAAGTCAGAGCTTTGGTCTCTTGCAAGAATTTTATCAAACCACTTTGAAAGCCCTTGAAGAGGCAAAGAATGAGGTAAGTGAATGATTCTACTTTTACTATCTCATGCATTGTATTACATGATGGCTTATGTTCTGTTGCTTCCTTGTGGTGCAGAGGCTTTGGTTCAAAACTAATTTAAAACTCTGCAAAATTTGGTTTGATATTGGTGAATATGGTCGTATGATTAAGGTAACTTTAATTTTCAGTGTTTTATATTTATTCTCATAAAAGAAATTTGTTTGCATGTTAAGCGATCTAATTAATTTATTTTCACCTCTAGATTTTGAAGGAGCTCCACAAGTCCTGTCAAAGAGAAGATGGTACAGATGATCAAAAGAAAGGAAGTCAACTGCTGGAGGTATATGCAATTGAGATTCAGATGTATACAGAGACTAAAAATAACAAAAAGCTCAAGGTACTGATTCTCTACCATTCTTGTTCATTCCATTCTTAGTTCAGTGATTTTAAAAGACCAAGCACCCGCACCACCACTCTGAAGTACAATTCCTTTGCAGCCAACTTTCCTCTAAAATTAATGTAATAGTATTAACCTTTACCTCTGAAAGGGTTCGTAGCTTGTTGGCTTTGGTTGGATAAAATTCAGCCATTCCTACACATCCCAGGTTCGAATAAAAAAAGGTATTAGCCCTACCCAAGGAACTTTAATTTCCTTCTTAATCTAGTGAGACATGAAACTGAGGAGAGGAAGCCTTTGAAAGATCTAGGGAAAGCCACGGATATAAAGTAGGTATTTTAGTAGCTTGTGGAAGCCCAAGAGAAGAGGGTGCACTGCAGGAAAGGTATTTTAGTCCCTTTGTTCATTGTGCTTGGAACAGGTTGTTTACCTTGATTGGTTTGAATTAGGTGGTTTTTTGTTCTCCAGTGTATCTCTCGGTATATTTGTTTTGTGTCTCTGGAAGCTACAGGCTAGCCATTTGGCGTCATGCAATCAAAACCATCCCTTGGCCAGTTATTTTATTTTATTTTTATTTTTATAATGCATAATTAGTTGCATATTCTCTTTTCTTTATTGCTATTTGTCTTGGTATGTCATCCCTCTATTTCTATCTCAGATGCTTAGTTGAACTCCCATGAGCTCTTCTTTAGCTGTATAATTGCTTTATTTTGATCTCGAATATTTTTGCCTTGTATTTTCTTGGTATTGTGATGCAGCAATTATACCAGAAGGCTCTTGCAATCAAGTCGGCCATACCCCATCCACGAATTATGGGAATAATTCGGGAGTGTGGAGGAAAGATGCACATGGCAGAGCGTCAGTGGCCAGAAGCAGCTACTGATTTCTTTGAGGCTTTTAAGAACTATGATGAAGCTGGGAATCAAAGGCGTATCCAGTGCCTGAAGTATGCTCCCTTTCTGCTTTCCTTTTGTACTTATTCCTTGTTACTGCAAGACATTTAAAACAAAACTGAATTTTAGTAAATTTGTGCATTGAACTCCTGCATAAAAAATACAACATGAGAACCCTAAACTTCAGCGACCCCATGGCATGCTACGATGCAGAAAGAAAAACGTAGACTATGTTAGGTTTCTGGGGAAGTGATACAAGATTCATCCCCACCCATTATTTATAATTGTTTGATTGCGCCCAAAGCATCAAGATGATGAACTAATTTCAAATTTCCATTTTATTTTGAGGTTTACTTAGCATTAGAACTTGGCATTTGACTAATGCAATTTAGCCTAGTCAGAATTTGTTTTGTTTTCTACTTCTAAAATTCCTACTATTACTTGAAACTGGCCCATAGTATTGCCTTAATTGAAGAAACCTTGTTATCATTTCCTTTTCCATGTCTATCCTAACAAAATTTGGTGAAATTTAAATCGGGAAATAGTTTTTTTCTCGTTCTCTTGTGTTTCGTGCTGTGTCTTGTGCTGTGTCTCAGGCATCCACTATTCAAGCAATCAATTTATCTTAATTATTTCTCTTTATACCAACTAATCATTCAGTCCCCCTCCAGATATCTAGTCTTGGCTAATATGCTGATGGAATCTGAAGTTAATCCATTTGATGGTCAAGAGGCAAAACCGTAAGTTTCAGCCATTAAATTCTGCTTTAAGTTTCTTTTTGATCTCCCCCTGATATCTAATTTGCAGGTACAAAAATGACCCCGAGATTTTGGCAATGACCAATCTTATTGCTGCGTACCAAAGGAATGAGATACTTGAGTTTGAGAAAATTCTTAAGGTAACTGTGTGAAGGAGAAATATATGTCTGCATAGGAAAAATGTGATGTCCACGTTGGTGGGGAGGAGAACAAACCACCATTTTGGGGAGGAGAACAAACCACCATTTATAAGGGTGTAGAAACCTTCCCTTCGTAGACGTGTTTTAAAGCCTTGAGGGAAGCCCAAAAGGGAAAAAGCCCAAAGAGGACAATATCTGCTAGCGGTAGATTTGGGTCGTTACAAATGGTATCCGAGCCAGACATTGGACGATGTGCCAGCCTTCTCGTTGTTCTCCGAAGGGGGGTAGACACGAGGCGGTGTGCCTGTAAGAATGCTGGGCCCCAAAGGGGGGTGGATTTGTGGGCTGTCCCATATCGATTGGAGGAAGGAGAGAGTGCCGGCGAGGACGCTGGGCCCGAAGAGGGGTGGATTGTGATGTCCCACATTGTTTGGGGAGGAGAACAAACCACCATTTATAAGGGTGTGGAAACCTTCCCCTAGAAAGCCCAAAAGGGGTGGATTTGGGCCGTTACAAAAACAATAATTTTTGATTTAAATGTTCTTTTCACAGAGCAATAGGAAAACAATAATGGACGATCCATTCATTCGGAATTACATTGAAGATCTGTTGAAGAATGTCAGAACCCAAGTGTTGCTCAAACTTATCAAGCCTTACACAAGAATTCGGATTCCATTTATTTCAAAGGTGACAGCTTTACTTGTGTGTGTGTGTCCTTTTCCTGTTCATTTTTTAAACCAACTTGCACAATTTCTTTGATAATGCGGTGTCGTTGGAACTTACCAAACCTTGCACAACTTGCACAATGTCCTGTGTGTGGAGGTTTCTGAATGCGGTGTTAATTTCCCCACGTCCCCGAAAGAAAAAGGAAAATACTAAATTGCTTCTACTTCATCAGGAACTTAATGTGCCGGAGAAAGATGTTGAGCAATTATTAGTATCACTAATCCTGGATAATCGCATTGATGGCCACATCGATCAAGTCAACCGTCTTTTGGAGCGTGGTGACAGGTATGTTCTTTCCAGCCCCGTTTCTTCAAATGATGCAGAAAAAGTAAGAACATAATGTGAAATTGGTAACCCACCCCACCCCCTGCAGGTCAAAGGGAATGAAGAAGTATACTGCCATAGATAAATGGAACACCCAGTTGAAATCCCTCTATCAAACTGTCAGCAACCGAGTATATTGAGCCTCATCGAATAATCCCGATGGGGAAGTATGTCGATTTTAGCCTCAAACATGGTATGGTTTATCACTTTTTTCACCTTGAACTTGAACTTGTAATGTGCTATACTAGATTTCTGATGAACCAAACTTAGAAAATAATTATACAAGTTCAAACTTGGATTTTTGTTCGGGTACTATTTGAGCCATGTTCAAGTTAGTTTTTCAATGAAGAACGCATCAAAGATATTCGTGATACCTAGTTGAATAATAAGTGTCTTTTTTTTAACCTCAACCTTATAATTCAAGATTAGCGAGCAATGCTACTTTTGTCACGGAAAGTGACTATAAGGTTAATTGATAGCTCGTTTGAGTCGTTTGGTAGAGTTGGTCACATTGGTGGTCACATTTGTGTATTTAGCTTTTGCATTTATTGCTTTCCTTATTTTCCTTTTTTTCTCATCTTAATGCAACTTGGTTTGGACAAATTCGACGGGACTCTTATAATGTGAAAATGACCTAGAGTAATGTGAATGAAGTACCTTAAGCTATTTATTTATTTGAAATTGATTGAAATAAATAATTTTTTAATCAAAATTAATTAAAAAATATATTTTAAAAGAAACAAATTACAAATTTACAAAACATCTATAATTATTAGAGTTAATAAAATAATATTGTTTAATTTATTTTAAATGATAATGCTTTTTTTTTTTATTTTTTTTATTTTTTTTTATTTTTATAGAGTGTCTTATTGCAATGGATAATATAATGTTTCTAAAGAGATAAATAATGAAAAAGAAAATAAAAAAAGTTATATGTAGATTCCATTAACCAAATAATGTTATGTCATTTTGGTTAGATAAATATTATTTAGTTTGACATAACATCAGAAAAGTGACTATATAAAATTACAAATAAAAAATTTAATAATCAAAAGAGGGGAAATTATTCAAATAATAAATTATCAATTTTTTTTTAAAATTTTGTGTATTACTTTAATCTTATAAATATTTTAAAACTAATGTTAAAATAGAAAAATTATTAAAATATCAAATGAAAAAAAAACATGTCTAAATGTTATTATTTTATACTTAATTCGGATAAATATTTCAGTCACCATCACATTAATTTATTGTTTTATATTTTAACGTTTATTTTTTTGTTATAATGATAGTTTTAGAATATTTGTAATATATTCTAAAGAATTTTTATTATAATGATAGTTTTAAAACAATTGTAATATATTTTAATCAATTTTTATTTAATGATAGTTTTAAATTCATATATAATTTATAATTTATAAATATAAATTAAAGAAAGAAGTAAGTTAGAGAATTTATTTAGTTATTTATAATTTAGCCTTAATTTAAATTCATATATAATGATTTTAGCTTAATTTAGATAAATATCTGAGTCACGGTTATAATGATTTTTCATTTAATATTTATAATTTAGCTTAATTTAAACTCAAAATATCTAGAGACGGCGAGAGAGGGGTAGGAATGGTAAATAACTGCTCTGGTTCTGTACAAAATTGTAAATTCAAACACAAGCTGATGATAATCATGTCAGCTTTTTGCTGCAAGAGTTTGGAATTGATTTTAGTTCTTACGGCTTGTTTGATATCACTAATCTACGTTTTACTTAATTAACTCCTCGTTTTCAGTTCTGATCGCGGCAATACATGTTCAATTAATAACTCCACTCCAAAAGTCCCCTTGTTTTCCATCCAATTTCTCCCAAATTCGATCAGTATTTTATTAATGGAGAATGTCAAAGCCTTAACAACTCCCATAATTCATGAGACAGAGACGGAAGGAATGTATACCCATTTCAGAAAAATCCGTAATAAGTAGCATTAATGACGTAGGACCCAATTTGCAGCCACTAAATTCCGTATTAAGTGAAGTTTATTAAGAGCTTGATAAGGATCCGCCGACTAAGATCAACCGAGGATTTCGTATTTTTGGTCCGAGCCAATTCAAAAGCTCCGCCACACACACACGCACAGTGGAACCAGGTTTTCTGCTCCCAAGAGGTGGTCCAAATCAAAGGGACCGTCCCCTTTTCATTAACTTTGATTTGGGTTTCTCTGAAATGGGTAAAAGGGATAATGGTCGATCATGTTAGGAGAAGATGCTTTGTCCTCTTCCAATAATCGCTCTGCCTAATAAGTCCAGTGGTTGAGCAGGTGAGGGCGAGCTTCTCTGTCTGTCTTCTGCTTCTCTTTTCTTCAGAATTTGGCCTTTGAGTAATCTCAGAGGTCGTTAATTTTTCCCTCAAGCGGCTACTACATAACCCTCTCATCCTTATCTTCACTATCTGTATGTTTTTTTTTTCTCATCTTCTTTGTTTTTTCTCATAGATTTCTCTCAATTCTTTTCTCTATTCATCTCCTGCTGTACATACCTATTGCTAACTCGATTCATTCACACATTGCTTTCCTTTGATTATTCTTTTGTTCTTTTCTACTTACAAAACTTCCCTTGATTTCCCTTGTTTATATTTGCTTCTTTGAGGATCTTGAGCTCGATTTGGAGATTTGCATCGGATCTTGAGTTTCTGGTACTGGGATTTGTGTTTCTTTAGCTTCTTTGATGAATTTGTGAGATTTAAGGAACTGGGTAGAGTTTAGTTTATCTTGATTTTCATGTTTGGTTGTTCTAATCATTAGTTTATCCTTTTTTTTGGAACAATCTTCTTAGATTTTAGTTGCTGCAAAATAAACTAATCCCTTTTGTTTCTTTTCTCTTTAGGAACGATTTTTGTATCATTTTGCTATACATTTGAACCTGCATAAGCTTAAGGAGTGCTGCACACTTGTGGTTGTTGTGTTCAAGGTGAGTAGATATTTAGCAATAACTAGGAATCGATAGCTGCTCGGTTATTTCGACCGATGCATCGTTGCTTAGCTAGTTTGATTGGAACTGTTGTCAAGAGTACATGTTTTGTCCATTTGTTTACTCCTCAAGTGACTTAGTTCGTTTAAGTAATATTGAATACTTATGTTTGATATCCATTTGTTTAGAGGGAGGTTTAGAAGGATTTACAGCCATGAGAAGATCGGGCGTAAACCAACCGAAAGTGAAGCGTCTTGTTGGAAAATATGAAATCGGTCGAACGATTGGTGAGGGTACATTTGCAAAAGTGAAAATAGCCAAAAATTCTGAAAATGGGGAACATGTAGCAATAAAGATCCTTGACAAGGAGAAAGTTCTGAAGCACAAGATGGCTGAACAGGTTCTCTTATATTGTTCTAAATTGCTTTGTTTTTTCTCTTAATGTCATTCACCAAATGCTTATATGATGATTATATCAAGCTTTCGTTGATAAAAATGAATGAATATACGAGGCTATACCATCGAAAAGAGCTCGTGCGCTAGCTACAACCGACCCCAATCCAAAAGAATTGTAATCAACTCTCAAATCTCGTCCTCGGTTGTCTCTGCCTTTAAAAGTTATTTTGTTTGTTTCAAGTCAAATACGCCACGTAATGGTGAAAAGGCAAGCTTGCTACAAAACTTGTTGCCGTTTGAGTTAATCTAAAAGCTCACCCGTGAGAGAGAAACTGATATCTGCTTTAGTTTTTTTGGCTGAGTTGTAGTTTAACAATGGCTTCTCTGAATCAGTGAGTCCTCTGTGTGTTGAGTGGCCTTCATATTATGAACTTCCTTTCTTCTTGATCTTCGTTTTCAACATCTTCTACGACCGCCCCAACCCCACCTTCTCCCAACAAAAGGAAGAACCCACGTCCGATAAGGGAAAAAGAGGGTCGAAAAATAAGAAAGGCGGCATGGGACTGATTCTTTATCGTTCTTTTAGATATTGGAAGTTCTTTGAGTTGAGAGAAAAGTTAAGGATTCTTTCTAATGCTTTTTACAGATCAAGCGGGAAATAGCGACAATGAAACTAATAAAGCATCCACATGTCGTCCAATTGTTCGAGGTACTTCTCTTTCTCTCTCTAAAATGCTATGTTTAGAGGTAGTTTTTGCAATTCGAAAGCGTTATTGGAAAATGGAGAGCGCTCGATTTTCTTCTGTGGCCATTTTCTTAAAATGATTCTCAGAAGTGCTCTCAGCAGTTATCTGATACATATTCTTGTGTGAAGCTATTTTTCCTAACAGTTCTCTTGATTTTCAGGTTATGGGGAGCAAAACAAAGATATTCATTGTTTTGGAGTTCGTTACCGGAGGCGAACTTTTTGATAAAATTGTGAGTATTATTCCATTTCTTAGGAATATCCGTTCTAACTTCTCTCTATTAAGTTATGAGTGCTCGTTTTAAGTTTTTCAAGGCCCCGATCCAAGATGGTAGAAACTGTAACTAGGAAAAGAGACGGGTCGGGGAGGAAAAAGACAAGAAACGCAAATAGAAAGACCCAAATTCACCATTCTTTGGACCTTGGTATATTGTTAACTTTTCATATTTAAATGAAATATTAAACCTTCTTCTACTAATATTGAAGGTAAATCATGGACGGATGACCGAAAGTGAGGCACGGCGATATTTCCAGCAACTTATAAACGCGGTTGATTATTGTCATAGCAGAGGTGTTTACCATAGGGATCTTAAGGTATCGTGCCACTAAGTTCTTGAAATCGAGTATGAAAAATGTTGAATAATCTATGAGTTTATCACCATGATGGTTCTTGTTTGCAGCCTGAAAATCTATTGTTAGATGCCAAAGGAAATCTTAAAGTGTCTGATTTTGGATTGAGTGCACTGTCACAACAAGTTAAGGTAAGATGCGTTTCAACATTCCATTTTTCTTTTGGTTTAAATTTGATCTTCTTTCCTGCTGTTTAGTGTGTTGGTCTGGAAATCGAACATTGAAAACATGTCGGGGTGATGGAATGTGAGATCCTACATCGGTTGGAGAGGGGAACGAAGCATTCCTTATAAGGGTGTGGAAACCTCTCCCTAACAAACGCATTTTAAAACCGTTAGGCTGACGGCGATATGTAATGGGCCAAAGCGAACAGTATCTGCTAGCGGTGGGCCTAGGACTGTTACAAATGGCATCAGAGCCAGACACGGGTAGTGTACCAGCGAAGACGCTGGGCCCCCAAGGGGATGGATTGTGAGATCCCACATCGGTTGGAGAGGGGAACGAAGCATTCCTCATAAGGGTGTGGAAACCTCTTCCTAATTGACGCATTTTAAAAATGTGAGGCTGACGGTGATATATAACGGGCCAAAGCGGATAATATCTGCTAGCGGTGGGCTTGAGTTTTACAAATGGTATCAAAGTCAGACACGAGCGGTGTGTCAGCGAGGACGCTGACCCCCAAGGGGGTGGATTGTGAGTTCTCACATTGGTTGAAGAGGGGAACAAACATTCAGCTAGCGGTGGGCTTGCACCGTCGTAGCCTCTATAATTCTTCTTAGCCGTTTAGGAATTTATATATAACAATGGAACTTCTTGTATCAAATGACAAAATAAGAAGAACTCCGACCGGTGGGCTTGCACGTCACATATCATTATTCCCCTTCCCTTTTGTAATCTATGACAAAATAAGAAGAACTCCGACCGGTGTGCTATTGAGGCGTCTTTGGTGCTCTAAAAACTCTTTAATTCTTCTCCTAAAACGTTTAATTGGTAGGACGATGGCCTGCTTCACACTACTTGTGGAACTCCTAACTATGTTGCTCCTGAGGTATCGATGCTTCGTAAACGTCTTATATCTTTACGCATTCATAACTACAAGTGTTGTAATGAACGTTTCGTTATTTAGGTCCTTAACGATAGAGGCTATGATGGAGCGACTGCAGACTTATGGTCATGTGGAGTCATACTCTTTGTACTGCTTGCAGGTTACTTGCCTTTTGATGATTCTAATATCATAAACCTTTATAAAAAGGTGAGCATTTTTTTACCTCATTTTTTTCTTTTTCTTTTTCGCCATTCGATTCTACTTCTCTTTGCATTCTTCAGCATTCACTTCGATTCTTTGCAGATCTCGGCCGCTGAATTTACTTGTCCTCCATGGCTTTCTTTAGATGCCATGAAATTGATCGCTCGAATTTTGGATCCAAACCCAATGACTGTAAGTACTATGCTTCGAGTGTCGACTACTATGTTTCTGGATTACACGTCTGATTTTCTTCTATTGCAGCGCATCACCGTACCAGAAATTTTGGAAGATGAATGGTTTAAGAAAGATTATAAGCCCCCGGTTTTCGAGGAGCCTAAGATTGCGAACTTAGATGATGTAGAAGCAGTCTTCAAAGATTCAGAAGTATGTCAAATTTGATTTCGTTATGAGTATTATAACATCGTTCATGGTTTCTCATTATCGATGAATTCTTTTCCAGGAGCACCATGTGACAGAGAAGAAGGAAGAACAACCTGTAGCCATGAACGCGTTCGAGTTAATTTCAATGTCGAAGGGGCTCAACCTGGAAAATTTGTTTGGTACAGAACAGGTTTGCATTTTTCCAAGCATGAACATTGAGTATTGTTTGCCTCAGTTGCTACTGTTGTATCCCATCTTAAATTGATTGTGAGCTTACTTTTTTGCCCAGTACGTTTCAAGAACCGACACTATTTTATATACTAATATGCTTGTAACAGCCCAAGCTCAAGCCCACCGCTAGCAGATATTGTCCTCTTTGGGCTTTCTCTTTCGAGTATACCCTTGAGGTTTTTAAAACGTGTCTATTAGGGAGAGGTTTCCACACCCTTATAAAGAATGCTTCGTTCTCCTCCCGAACCGATGTGGGATCTCACAATCCACCCCCCTTCGGGGCCCAGCGTCCTCGCTGGCACTCGTTCTTTTGGGATCCCCAATTCACCCCCTTTAGGGCCCAGTGTCCTTGCTGGCACACCGCCTCGTGTCCACCCCCTTTGGAGCTCAGCCTCCTCGCTTGCACATCGCCCGTATCTGTCTCTAATACCATTTGTAACAACCCAAGCCCACCGCTAACAGATATTGTCCTCTCTGGGCTTTCCTTTTCGGGCTTACTCTCAAGGTTTTTAGAACACGTCTACTAGCGAGAGGTTTCCACACCCTTATAAAGAATGCTTCGTTCTCCTCCCCAATTGATGTGGGATCTCGCAATCCCCCCTCTTCGGGACCCAGCGTCCTCGCTAGCACTCGTTCCTTTCTCCAATTGATGTGGGACCCCCAATCCACTCCCATTCGAGGCCCAATATCCTTGCTGGCACACCGCCTCGTGTCTACCCCCTTAGGGGCTCAACCTCCTCATTGACACATTGTCCGGTGTCTGGCTCTAATACCATTTGTTACAACTCAAGCCCACCGCTAGCAGATATTGTCCTCTCTGGGTTTTCCTTTTCGGGCTTCCTCTCAAGGTTTTTAGAACACGTCTATTAGGGAGAGGTTTCCACACCCTTATAAAGAATGCTTCATTCTCCTTCCCAACTAGTGTGGGATCTCACAAGGCCTGAAGGTTTATTATATACCCTTTTAGGGGGAGAGGGCAAGGCAATTGAAAATTACAATAATAGGATAGCGATGATCACTCAAGAATTGCTTCAAGCTGCTAACTGTGCTCGATCTTCTTGGATGAGGCCTTCCCATCTTGATCAACCCATGGTGAAAGATGTTAGCTGAAGGAGGAATAAATGGAAGAAAACTCTCGACCGTGCCATCGAGAGATATCCATTTTCCTTAGGACGGGGAACCCTCGACCCCATTTCACCCTGTGAACATCTCTAGTGCCATCGTGAAAATTTTATGGCGTATTTCTTATATTTATGTATCTTTTCTTGCTGGGAAAAAGCCTTTAAAGCAAATAATGCTGCAAGTTTCTGTTTCACTTGGAGCTCTCAACTGGGTCATGTTTTTATAAACATTTTTGTATTATTAGCTATGGATTTGTGCATTTTCACCCTGATGAGAATTGGATTATCTTGTTGTTGGTGCAGGAATTCAAGAGAGAAACCAGGTTCACCTCGAAATGCTCAGCTAATGAAATTGTAAATAAGATTGAAGAAGCTGCCAAACCTCTTGGTTTTGATGTGCAGAAGAAAAATTACAAGGTGAGCTAAGAGAACAAACGCAGTTTTCGAAAATCAAATGGTTATCAAATGGATTCTTAGTTTTGGGTGATCGATACCTTATAATAAGAACGATCGTGTTGTTTCTCTTACAGATGAGACTCGAAAATGTGAAAGCGGGTCGGAAGGGAAACCTTAATGTTGCCACAGAGGTATTAAAATGATGAAGCATTGTGTTCTTGAGAGAGAATTTGCGTTAATCTAATACCTTTTTTTTGTTTCTCATTCTTGAACAGATTTTGCAAGTGGCACCTTCTGTTCATGTGGTTGAGATGCGAAAAGCCAAGGGGGACACTTTAGAGTTTCACAAGGTACTTCCTTTACTAGTATGAAAATCGTTCATCGTTCATCGTTCTTCGTTCTTCGTTCTTCGTTCTTAGTTCATCGTTCATCGTTCATCGTTCTTCGTTCTTAGTTCATCGTTCTTCGTTCTTCGTTCTTCGTTCTTCGTTCATCGTTCTTCGTTCTTAGTTCATCGTTCTTCGTTCTTCGTTCATCGTTCATCGTTCATCGTTCATCGTTCTTCGTTCATCATTCATCGTTCATCGTTCATCGTTCATCGTTCATCGTTCATCGTTCTTCGTTCTTCGTTCTTTGTCCATATATGATATACATGATAGGTTTAGGATCATAATTTACCCAACTCGAGCTATACACGTGTCCTTTCTTTAAACTATATGGTTATGTATTATCTTTGCAGTTCTACAAAAACCTCTCCACTTCTCTAGAGGATGTTGTTTGGAAGACTGAGGAAGACATGCCAGCAAAAAAGTGAAACTTGGCACGGTTCGAGGTTCGAAATGTGAAGAACGAAATATTGTAAATGCTTCATGACTGTTGTTTGACTCGTGTGTTCGATCGATTGTTTTCCGTTTTATTGTAGGAAAGCATGGAAAGCTCCCAAGAATGAGTTATGATGACGTTTTTTATGTTACATTTGAAACTTCAGTTCTTAGTGATAGTAAGAAATATTTGTCATTCTTTTAGTCTATCATATGATGCTTCTACTTCATTCGTGTATTAAAACGGCAACTATTCTAAACAGTTGAACATGTCAATGAATGCTCGGTTTTTTACCTTAAAAAAATAACGTCAAGTCGTGTGAAATCCCACATCGATTGGAGAGGGGAACAAAACATTTTCTTATAATTATGTGAAATCTCTCCCTAACAGGAGGCTAAAGGTGATGCGTAACGGATCAAAATGAACAATATTTGCTAACGGTGGGTTTGGACGGATACAAATGGTATCAGAGTCAAGTATCGAGTGGTGTGTTAGCGAGGACGTTAGACCTTCAAGGGTGTGTCAGTGAGGACGTTAGACCTTCAAGGGTGTGTCAGTGAGGACGTTAGACCTTCAACGGTGTGTCAGTGAGGACGTTGGACCTTCAAGGGTGGTGTCAGCGATGACTTTCAAGAGTGGTGTCAGCGATGACTTTCAAGGGTGGTGTCAGCAAGGACGTTGGACCTTCGACCTTCAAGGAGTGGCGTTTTAAGATCGTGAGGCGAAGGGCGGAAGGAAGAGCAAAAACTTCGAGAAATGTAAGTATGAAATGAATGAATAAAGAGGGTTTGGAAGTTTGATTAATTTATGGGTATGGCTTTGATTGAGTCAATAATTATTCTGTTGCGCCTAAGATGATTGGGAAAGTCAATTTATGTTTAAAATAAGTTTGTTAGTCAATTGGATATTTTTTTTAAAAACCTAATTTTAAAATCATACGTTGAAAGTTCAAATATTAAAGCAAATTATATTATTTATTTAGACTAATCTCATGGATTTTTATTTATTTTAAATTTGAAATGTCAATTTATTAGTTTTTTTTTACAATTTTTAAATAAATATTATATTGAAAAAATAAAAATTTTAAAATAATATATTAAAAAAAAAAAAAAAAAAAAAAACAAACTATTATGCGGCATTTTAAATCTAAACAAACTCTAGGTTTTATTTATTGTCTATAAATTTAAGTTTTTTAAATTTGAAAAGTTTATAATTTATATATGAAATTTAATTTTTTTTTTTTTTAAATTTTTTTTTAAGGATATTTAAATTATGCTGCAAAGAACAATTCAGCATGATAGTATGAAAAGGATTGAGAAGGACGGGAGAGTGAGAGTAAAAGGGAGAAGATGGTGGCGTGAGTGGACCGCAGCCACTAGGGTTTGAAATTTCAACGCAGTTTTTTTGATTCCATTGAAGAAGAAAATGGGGGCAAGGATAAAAATGGCGGTGGTTATCACGATGGGCCGTCTCTTAGGGTTTTTTTGTTTATTTGTTTATTATCAATTTATGATTCAGGTTGAAAAATGGAGTTTCTGGGTTTGAGTAATTCAAACGTTGAATTCGTTCGTTGACTGATATCCAAAGAAAGAAAGCTGGACGAAAGAGAGCGGTTGACGATGGAGCACTCTCATCTTCTTTTCCATGGTGTATTTATGGTGTCTGTTGACCTTCCTCCCGCTTGCCTCCTTCCTGCTTCTTCCCAATTCTTTTCCATTTATTCATTTTCTTCGGTGTATCCACCATGGGAATCTGCTGCGCAAAGCCTGCCAAGCTCGCTCATGCATCTTCAACCAATATTTCTGGTGAGCTTTCTCATTTAGATCTTGTCTTCTTCTTTTTAATCGTTGTTTTTTTCGGAAGCTCTTCGCGATCAATGGATCGTTGTGTTTATCGTGATTTAGTTTACGAACTATTAGCTTGAGATAGAAACGATTATTATATGAATTGGCAAAACAATGTGAATGGAAGCGATTCTATATCGCAACTACGTTCGTCAATATGTTGAGCATTGTGTTATTTCGATGTGAAAGCCAAGGCGTAAATGTTTGCCCTGGGGCTGCAATTTTTAGCGGAATTAATTGTCTGTCTTTAGTTTGGATTTCATTAATTGTTCTATTTTTCTGGCAGCAAGGGATAACTTAAATAGCAAGTCAAACGTTGGATCAACTGATTCTAATCAGAAAACTCTGAGTCTTACCTCTAGTACGTCTGTAATCAAGCCGAAATTCGATGTATCGGGCGCCTGCGCTCTCAAGTCTTTTAGCTTCATTGATCTCAGGAATGCCACCAAGAACTTCCGCAGTGAAAGTCTACTTGGTGAGGGAGGATTTGGATGCGTCTTCAAAGGGTGGATCGATGAACACTCGTATCTTCCTACCAAACCCGGAACTGGAATTGTAGTGGCGGTCAAGAAACTCAAGCGAGGGAGCCTTCAAGGCTACAAGGAGTGGCTTGTACGTAAATAATGAACCCTGTCATTGTTCATAATCTGTTTTCCAACTGGTTCACCTTTAACGTTGTTTGAATCTTGACATTTCAGGCGGAAGTGAACTATCTGGGCCAGCTCCGCCATGATAATCTTGTCAGGCTTATTGGGTATTGCTCAGAATCCGATGACCGACTTCTAGTTTACGAGTATATGCCGAAGGGAAGCCTGGAAAACCATTTGTTTCGAAGTTAGTATGCAACCCCTTCGCTACCTTTGTTCTTTATTCATCAACTTTCTTCTCTTGCTTAAGTTTAATGCTCTTTCCCTACTTCTATGAATATCTGGATTAGTGTTCTTTCCCCCTCCAATTTGTATAGCTTAAGAAATCTAGCATACTAAAAATTAGAAATGGTGTAAGAACTTTAATATAAATCTGCATGACGATCACTTGAAAGGAAGCTAGTTTTCGAGAATGGACACATTTAAAAATTAGCATAGGTTTTCGGAAATTGATGTTTTCGAGAATGGACACATTGAAAGGAAGCTAGTTTTTACAAATCTGAACTTTCGATTTCAATTCTCTTTAAATTTAATGTTCAAATTTGTAACCAAAGAAAACAGTTACTTTGGTTGATGTTAGCAATGGTGACTCTCTCTCTCTCTCTCTCTCTCTCTCTCTTCATTGAGTCTTCCTGGCAGGTTTACTTTTGAGGGAGTCAGAATGATGGTTGTTTAATAATGCCTTCAGTCTCTACTCTGTTCCTCTTGACTTTGATTTTTTGCTTTGGAGAAGGACAAACATTTGCATGATGATCACTTTAAAAAAGTTTCATGTGTTGTTGCAGTATTGTTTCCCTGGGAATTTGTAATGATACTCACCATTCTCTGTCTTTACAGAAGGTGTTGCACCGATTTCTTGGCGTGTTCGAATGAATATTGCAGTTGATGTGGCACGGGGATTATCATTCTTACACAGTTGTGAACCTAATGTTATATACCGTGATTTGAAGGCGTCCAACATTCTGCTTGATTCAGTGAGTAATTTTGTCTCATCAAGGGAAAGAAAATCCCCTCTGAAGATACTCATTTCTCTCTGTTTCTTTCTTTTAAGGAATTCAATGCCAAACTCTCAGATTTTGGCTTAGCAAGGGAGGGTCCTACGGGAGACAAGACTCATGTTTCAACCCGGGTTATGGGAACACGAGGCTACGCTGCCCCAGAATATGTAGCAACAGGTTGGTCATATTTCATTTAATCTTGTAATGTTTCTAGATTGAAATAAAATTTTGGAATTTGAAAAAGTAACAAATCTGTTTCGTTCCTCTTAGCTCGTATTCGGGATGGTTGAATTTATTGTTCTTTCTTAGCAAGATTTGGTGTATTGAACTTAAGATTAAGAGGAAGAAAAAAGAAACCAAGAAACACGACGATGGAAGATGTTCTATACTACATTATGACCATCCAAAGTTTAAGACGTTTGAAATGTGGCCACATTGGCAATGCATCTTTTTTTTACCCTATATAGAACAAAGATATTCTTGTATAGGAAATAGTACATTTTGTGATTGGTTTGACTGACTGCAACAGGTCACTTGACCCCGAAGAGTGACGTATACAGCTTTGGCGTCGTTTTGCTAGAACTTCTCTCAGGCAAACGTGCATTGGACCAAGAGAAAGTAGGGAGAGTGGAAGAGACCCTAGTGGATTGGGGGAAACCCCTCCTAAGCGACAGTAAACGAATGTTGAGGATAATGGACACGAGGATGGGCGGTCAGTACTCGAGAAAAGAAGCTCAAGCTGCAGCCTCGCTTGCGCTGAATTGTCTCCACACAGATCCTAAAAACAGGCCATCAATGGTTGATGTTCTGGAGGAACTAGAACGACTACTGAGCTCAAAGGATGTTCTAAGGACTCCGGACAGCCGCGCCATCAGACGCACTCCGCCTGCTAGATCTCGATAGTAAAGTAATAATGGCTTACTCGAACTGTGTTTGATTTTTTATTTGGAAGTTGCCTCCCAACAAACGCACTTCACCCAATACAAGAAGTGCGATGTACAAGTTTTGTGGATATTTCCATGTAGAATATAAATATCTCCAACCAAATGTTACAGAAACAATCAAGTCCTTTTTCCATCCAACTCTTTTTAAGTCCATTTTTAAAAATACTTATGATTAAAAATAAAAATAAAAACATTTAGAATTTCGTTTCAATATTACCTCACACTTTAACCCTACACCCTTATCTCCGTTGTTTCTCGGTAGCTCAATTAGTAGCAGAGTGATTGGTTACTTACGGGATTAAATTTTTATTACTACTCTTGACATTTAATTGTAGTTTCTACTTTTTCTAAATCATTTTGTTTCCCGTGATATTTTATGTTTGTATTGTAATTTGATCGACGATACTCTAACATTCTTACACTATTAAAACTTATACACTTGTAGTATTGCATTGAATAATTTTATGCGGCACCGACATAGAGAAAATCATAATACGTATCTCGAGATAGAGTGGTAGATTGATTTTTATCTTTATACCTAAATTTTAAACATTTAGGTTTCCAATAACCCAATAATTTAGGTTTCCAAATCCATCCCAACTACTATTTAGTTTCTTTTTCTCTCCCTTTTTTGGCATTAAAAATTTTAATTTTTGTTTAAAATAAAACACTTTTAAAAGTATTTTTGAAACATTTTATTCAGTTTTATTTATTTATTTATTTATTATTATTATTATTATTATTATTATTATTTTGGCAATTATCCTCCCACCATGTAAAAGCGGCTATCCAGCGCTAGACTTCACTTCCCGGAGAGTCTTTGAAAATTTTCCCGCACAAACTCTTCTCTTCTATGAGTTTGGCTGAAATTCCCTTACAGAATCAACCTTGTCTGAATCTTTGAAGTATTAGTTGACCTTGAATTAGGGTTCAGAATGCGGGAGCTGAGTTGGAGACATCACACTCTCATTCAAGCGCTTCTCGCTCGCGGCCCACTCAGAGAGGATCACTTCCATTTGCTGTTTACGCGGATCACTGAAAAGAGTCCAGGTTTTAATTTCTTTCTCCTTCCCCAGTTTGGTATTCAAGTTGGGAAGTAATGATTTAACGGTATGGAGACCTGCTCGATTTTTTTCTAACAAATGATGGAGGATGTCTTTCTTAGATCATCTGTAAAAGATGCGTTTGAGTTCTTATAAATTCATGTTCAAAGATTACCGAATATTTGCAATAGAATGGTTTCTGAGTATAATATGGAACCACATATTGGAAGAAATTGCATCTGGGTTCATATCCGTATACGTTTTGGAAATGTGTATTCTTATATCTTTCCTTAATCATTAGCATAAACGAATGAAAAGGAAGAGTGTTTTTAATTGATAAATTGGCCGACGGTTGAAAACTAAGATCTGTTCGATGTTTATTTTGGTGCAGATAATGACCGGCAGCTTTTTAATAATTACCTCCTGACGATGAACAAAGAACTTTCTTTTGCTCAATTTGAGTTGCGAGGCTGCAGAAACCAATATGATGGTCGTGTTTACTATGGCTTGGTCAATAATGTATCCGATGAACAATCCAAGCTAGGAACAAAGTATTCAGTTCCACAGATTGCCTTTTATAAAGCCATTGTGAGTTATCAACTATGGGAAGTATTGGCGTTCTTCAATAAACTGACCATTCTGCCAATTTGCTTAGCAATTAACTATGAGAACTTAGTGTTTACAATATATGCATCTTTTGTTTTATTGTCGTAGTATTTCTTATAAACAAAAAATTGCTATGTCAGGTTGAAGCAATTGCACAAGATCCATCTGCTCAAGGTGGAATATCCAACATTGCTGCTCTTCATCTGCAGTTGGAAAATCAGGTTCCTCTTGCTTGTATATGACCAATATTACCGTTTTGAGTCTATTATTGTCAAAGTCAGCTGCATATTTAACTAAGGTTGGCATCTTTGGTCTTTTGCCTTGTAAATAAGACTAATTCCAGTCACCGTTTATATAGCGTACTGTGGACAAGAACTCTTTGGAATGAGTTTGTGAGATCCCACATCGTCTAGAGAGAGGAACGAGTGTCAGTGAGGTCGTTGGGTCCTGAACGGGGTGGATTGTGAGATCCAACATCGGTTGCAAAGGGGAACGAAACATTCTTTATAAGGGTGTGGAAACCTTTCCCTAGCAGACGCGTTTTAAAAACCTTGAGGGAAAGCCCAAAAAGAAAAAGTCAAAGAAGACAATATCTGCTAGAGGTGGGATTGGGCTGTTACAGAGTTCTACAAGAGTATCATTTGATCTTTAGCTTATATCATTTATAGAAAGGTACACTAGTTCTTAAATTATGATTTGATACGAGTCACATTCTTCTTGAATTTAAATATTGCCAATGGAGTGCCAAGAGTTTTCTACATGGTAAAGGCTCGTAACTTATCGATCAAAATTGGATAATGGGACTGTTAGTCCGACAGTGGCATGAATGCCTTTAGAAAATATTGATACATTCTCTTCTTTGTGGCCACTTCAATTAAATTTGCCTAGGAGTCACTCTCAAGTTTGTTATTTTCACTTCTTTCTTTTCCAACACCTGAATTTTTATAATTGTTAAATTTAAGACTAAGAATTTAAGGCCACACTTAAACTCTACACAATTTTGTTGCAATGCTTCTGATTTGCCCCCATTGTGGGTAAAATTGAGAACTGACAAAATCTTCCAGCTCCTCGTATTACTCTCTTTGTAGGTCTTTTCTGCTTTTTACCATATCTAAGAATCCTATTGTATAATATTCGTATCATTGTTTAACTGTTACTGTTTTATCACTACCAGCTGGGGGATGCAGGGTCCCAGTCCCATGTCATACCACCTGCTTTCAAGAATTTCTCAATATCTCTCAAGGAAAAAACAATCGCCGAGCTTGCTCAGGATCAGTGGCTTAATTGCACCCCTGATGGCTTTGTAAATTTGGGTGTCAGATCATTTCTTGATTTGCGAAGTTGGTTCCGCACTAATGACATACCTTCATGTGAAGTGTGCAATGAAGCTGGAGTGAAGGTTCTCTTCTTTTATGCCATTTTTGTGATTTACTAAGTCAATTCTCATTTTATCTCAATTTTGTGCATTGCATTATTTTCCCCTATGCCCACACTGATAGGAGAAGCTGAACATTTGATGAAAAGGATTTTATGTTGACAGTGCAATTGGTCTGGATTTCAACATGATCCAAACTCCGTATCGTTTTTACTCTAAAGAACCTTAACAAACCTTATTTCCTTGATGATTTATATGTTTGCTGGACTTGTTATTCACAGGCAGAGTTGTGTAGTAATGAAGGCTGCACTGTTCGTGTACATCGGTATTGCCTTAAGAAAATGTTATCCAATAAAAAGGTTATATGATGTGGTACCTTCCTAATTTAATCTTTTGATCTGCAAGATCTCTTGTTCCTAACAGTTCTTTAATGGACTATTATTTAGAGTAAAAGGGCTTGCCCAAGTTGTGGCACTCAATGGCGATCTACAGCACCCAATGTGGAGTTCAAGGAGGAAGAGGATGAGCCAGATGCGCGCATTCAAGGCCAGTCATCATCACATAAGAGGAAGAAAACCAGATTGAACAGAGATATTGATTCAGGACCAAATGGAGACAGTGTGGCTGCGGCACAAGCTTCCCAACCTCCTCCAGATACAAGAAGAATAACACGAAGTTCTGCACACCAGCGGTAGGCGCTTGAAATGAGGTACGGTTATTTTGATATAGTTTCATGGATCCTAGTCCAGGAGTTGTGAAGTGTGCTGCAACTGCACCTTTTGATGTATTGTGTCAAAATTATCATCATATTCATATTTAATTGAATTTGTTGTTTTCTCGTACACAGAATTGGAATGTAAAGTGCATTACACAGCGTAAGCCAAAAGTAAGTTTCTTTTTTTTTTCTTTTCTTTTCTTTCTTTTAATCTCTTGTAAACTATAGCAGTATTCTCCATTCTTGTCGTCCACACATGCAAGGAACGAGCTGTTCCATTGTAATGATTTTTTTTTTTCTTTTTGTACCTAGGATATTTTGATTGCATTGAGAGTATAAATAGGTTCAATATCCTTTAAATATCCCAAATTGCAGTAACAGGCTTACCAAACCTACCGCTAACAGATATTGTCATCTTTGGGTTTTCCCATTTAAGGTTCCGCCCAAGGTTTTTAAAACGCGTCTGCTAGGGAGAGTTTTTCACACCCTTATAAAGAATGTTTTGTTTCTCTCTCCAACCGATGAGGGATCTAACACCTTATTTATTTATTTATTTTATTGTGAATGAGTGTCCGAGCCAACTTGTGTCACTGTAGAATCACAAAAAACTGTTTGACTTTACTACATTTGGTTATTATAGAAACACGTTAGATCTAAATTTTAAGTATGTGGTACCATAGATTGAACTTGTTAACTCAGAAATGGTTAACTGTAGCCTCTTTATTTAACAGGTATTATGCTTTTCGGTGGTGTTATGATGAACAGTTAAACATGTATGATGGGTCTGGATTGTGTAAAAAGGTATGCAGCTCAATGCTGAAAATTTGACCGTTCATCATATTTACTATGTTTAGATTTAAGGATAAATATATCCACTCTAGAGGAGTCATAATTAAGCTGTTTAAATAGTGAGAACAAATTAGAGCACTCTGGAGAAGTCATAATAGCAGTGACATGAGATAAAAGTGGCGTCTTTGAACTGTTGAGAATAGAATCGATTATGAAACTTTAGATGGTGGGAAAGTGAAGCAATGAAAAGAATATGGCTACATGTTTGTCTTTTTATATAATTAGATTATCTGAATTCATTACAAAAATGTCCCTTTATGAAGCTGACTTGGCTGTGAGAAGAGAGTTTGATCTAATTAGCATCTCGTGAATAACCTTCAATCATTCCAACTAAGCTGCAGTAGGTCTTTAAAGGAAGAACACATGTTACTGTAACAGTCGAAGTCTACTGCTAGTCGATATTGTCTTTTTTGGACTTTTTCTTTCAGGCTTTTCCTCAAGAATTTCAAAACGCGTCGGTTAGGGAGAGGTTTTCACACACTTATAAATAATGTTCCTTTGTCCTCCCAACCGATGTGGGATCTTACAATCCATTGGGTTATGCTAACTTTTATTCTTTTTAGTTCAACAATACGTTAGGTGAAGGATTTAAACCTTTACTCTCTTGATTGATGATACATGTTTTATATCAGTTGAATTTTGTTCTTATTAGTGGGCTATGCTCACTAGAGAACGACGACTAGAACGACGAAACATCTGATGGGACGTGAGTGGATGCTTTGTTGTCCTAAGGGCACACATGGCCTAAGCTTCTCAGCATTGTGGTTTGTGTCACTCGTACGACCTCTGTTTTTAAGCTTTGGCCTTGTTTAAACAAGAACAGAATCCAAAGTAAAGTCTCAATTCAAAAGGTATAACCATTTTGCCATTTATTATCTGTTCTATTATTATAAAGTATGAGTAAATATTCGTCCTTCTCCTGTACTATAATCAAAATCAACACACATCCGACCATCTTTCTTTTTTTTTTTTTTTTTTTTTTTTTAATTTATCATTTTTGTCCTTTTAAAGTAGATCTTATATAAAATATATATTATAAATAAATAATATCGTAAAAAATACATTACAGAAAAATTTAGATATTTGTGTAAATAGAGTTATTCCTTCAAAATTTAAGGATAAAATAGACACGAAGCCAAAAAAAAATTAAAATCGAAGGACTAAACTTATAATTTATAATTTAATTAAATAGGTAGACCTATTATCATTTTATTTCTAAAATTAATATTTGAAATAATATATATATATATATATATATATATATATAAAAGAAAAGGTCAACCATAAATAGATATTTAAATGTCAAAGTTTAGAAGTGTCACGTTATTAAATTCATAACAAAAATAGGTCAATTATAATAAGTTAAAATAAAATGTGTGGGTCTTTGTCAAAAAAGAAAAAAAAAGTGAGAATAATCTTTTTATTAAAAAAAAAAAAAAAAAAAAAAAAAAAAAAAAAAAAGCTGGAAAAGTTACTGAATAGCTTGAGGAGCGTGGATGGTACGCGGCAATGGATCTGAGAAAAGGCGGGGCCTTTTGGCTAAGTGGGACGAAAGAGGGCTCCACTCTTCAGCACCCACTTCCGGAATTTGTATGTGTGCGTTGTTATGTGGCTCTTGCATGGGCGCCAATGGGCCGCGCTTTCTTCCCATTCGTCACTCTCTCTTGCCGTTTTTGTTTGTACTTTTTTCACTCTCTTTCCTCTCTGTAAAAACCCCATTTCTGTAACACACGAATTTCTCTTCCCCTTCTCTCTCTGAAACGAATGATTCTACCATGTGGGTCTTCTCTAAAATCTCACCCTTTTCTTTGTTCCTCTTCTTGATGGCCTTCGTCGACTCTGGTATGCTTTCTTCTGCAAATTCTTTTGTTTTCACTTTTCTGCTCTGTAATTTCTTGCTTTTTTCCTCTTTTACGCACCCACTTTTCCCTTTTCGTTTCGTATAATTCCGACTCCGTTTTAGAATTTGGATCGGTTCTTGCTTTTCTGTCTTATTTCGCCATTCCAGTGAGCTTTCGATTGTTCATGGTCCTGAATCTTATCTATCCCCCTTGTTTGCATCTCCTTTCTGGTTTATCTCGGAAATTAGTCGGCTGTCCATTGCTCCGAGTCTTTGAATTTGATATGTTCTTCTGTAAGTTCTGTTGATTCTCTGGATTTTCGTAGACTGGATTGAATTTTGTTATATACGGAGTTGAATCCTTTGTTTTCAGGGGAAGCTCAGTTCTGGTTTAGTTAAATCCTTCTCTAAATCTTCGTGGAGATTCATCTGTTCACTTGATTTTCCCCATTTTAGGGTTCATATCTTTAGCTCGCTACCTTTTAGACTTTATTGGCTCTCCTTTCTGTTCAATTCTTTCTCTGTGTTCTTTATGTTCTTGTTCGAATTCTTATCCATAGATGGTTCTCCAAAGAACATCACTGTATCTGTAGAATTAACCATATGTTTTCAGATCCTTATGCTTGCTCCTTGTATTTCAGTTGTTCTGTTCTTCCCCATTTCTGAATTTTTTTTCAAAAAAATTCACTCCAGAACTCTCTTCTTATCCAATGATTTGTGCACACTCTATGATACAATTATGAACATGTTGTTTGAAAATCAGTAGTACTTGTCAATATTTGTTTAGAAATTTCAGGAGAGTTTGAATCTTGGGCAGTTATATTTTGTTTGCTGTTTCATGGTTTCTTACTATGTTATGCTTAAATTTGATATTCAGGATGAGTATTCTATCCAAATTCTGTATTAGGAGGGATATCGAGCTGTAAGGTTTACGGATATGGGAGCCTCGAGTTCTAAAGTAGAGGAAGATAAGGCCCTACGACTATGTCGTATAAGGAAGAAATTTGTTAAGCAAGCCCTTCATGGAAGGTGCTCTCTTGCGACGGCCCATGCTGAATACATTCAATCATTAAGATGTACAGGGACTGCTCTCAAAATATTTGTACATCCTGAAGGCCCAGTAGAATCGCCCCTATACACTTCGACTAATGCAACTCCGGAGCCCCTTGCCTTTGCTGAGAAGTCTATGTCCCAATTCTCGTTTTCCTCTCCATCCTTCTCGCAGCGTGTGGATATTGGTAACTTTTCTCCGTCACCGTCTCCTCCTACTTCGAGTCGGTTTCAGGCTAATCATATGCAATTCAGGGGTAGTTTTTCTAACAGAGTTGAAGAAAAATTGCCCACACCTGTTATTGGAACTGTAACCTCCTCAGACGTTCGACCAAGTGACGCACCTCAAACTCGGTCATTTGAAGGTTCTTCTGCACCTCAGGATGGAACTTGGGATTACTTTTTTCCTTCAAATAATCATGAATTTTCCTTCCAAGATGGGAATGGTATGAATAATGGAGGGTTTGAGTTTGAGAATACGGGTGGTTTGAAACACTTTAAGGAAGAGGATGCAAATTTCGAGTATAGAGAAAGAGAAGAGAAGGGTACGTTACATGTAGGGGAGGAATCTCAACTCTCGGAGGACGAGTTTGACGAACCTTCTTCGGAAACTCTGGTGCGAAGTTTTGAAAATTTTAACAGGGTACACAATGATGGAGCAGTGAATACCTCTCCTACTATGCATACTGCGAAAAGTGTAGCTTCGGAGCCCGAGTTAGTGAACCAAGGGAAGAACCACTCTCCTGGTTTATCACCTTTAAGAACCACGTCTTCGGTAGTTCCATTTACATCTGTTTTCGGTAAAGCTACGGCAAAGGAAGACGGTATTGAGAATACAGCTGTTCCCAAGGACTTATTTTCAAGCATGAAGGAAATAGAAAGTCTCTTTACAAAAGCTTCTGAATCTGGCAAAGAAGTTCCAAGAATGCTTGAAGCTAATAAGTTGCACATACGTCCAATTTTTCCCGGGAAAGAAAGTAATTTCTTACTCTCTCTCTCTCTCTCTCCTTCTGTGTGTGTGCATATTATACTCGAGCTTTGCGCTTAAGGTGAACTAAGATTTAGTTGTAATTTCGTAATTGATAATACGATCTACCCCGTACAAGATATCGGGGATTTAGCTAATGCCTAATGACACGATGATGCTTCATAATTTGGCATGGTTCTTTCATTATTTCAAAGTTGCAGTAAGATTATTTGGAATAATTGTGTAGTGATCAGCTAGACAGTCCACCTCTGGTATTGTAAATGTTTTTTTTAAGGATCTAGATGTTTGAAAGGTTTGTCTCGTAAATATCCTGTTGAAATGTTTTAACTCGATTGATTTTCTCCTTGTGCAGACCAACCATTATCATCAAGATTCTTGAAGTCCTGCTTTTCGTGTGGAGATGACCCAAGCGTTGTTCGTGAAGGTATAGGCACCGTTGTTTTCGTCTTCATAATCTATAAATTCTGTCGGTTTATGAAGTTTTTATAGCTCTTCGGTTGATTTGGGTGATCCAGACTCTCCTTATTAGTTATACTCATGAGGTGACATAAATTGCCAGTGTTTGTTTGTCGAAATGTCTGAATTCCAACCATTATTTGATGTCTATGACCAGCAGTTCTTATGTCTTAGGTTGTTTTCTTGTTGAGTAAGCTTATGAACATGTGCTGATCTTATGAACATGATCTTGTTCCCACTCTTAACTTCATTGAGATGCATGTTTACTTGGTTGGCATTTTTTACAAGCCCACATCTTACATTATTGAATCGATAAGCTGTGACCTCTGTATGTATTGGATAATCGATGTAGGCGATATCCTACCCGTCTTCACATAGCTATTCACTATGATAGCTTCATTAATCAATGGTCGTTCTTTGTGTTACCGCAGAGCCGGTTCAAACTGCAACAAAGTACTTGACTTGGCATAGGACGGCTTCGTCACGCTCCTCTTCATCCAGGAATCCTTTGGGAGGAAACTCAAAAGAGGATGTCGAGGACCACTCCAGCAACTTATTCTGGAATTTCTGCATGAACTCGGGCAGTCATGCGTCAACCTTGGATCGGCTATATGCATGGGAAAAGAAGCTCCATGATGAAGTCAAGGTTCTGCAGAACTTTAGTCTTGATATAGTTTCATGAATCCCTGATCTTGATTTAATAATTACTGATTTGGTTGTGTTCTGTTCATAACAGGCTAATGAGATGGTCAGGAAAGAGTATGACCTTAAGTGTAAAATGCTACGACATTTAGAATCGAAGGAAGTCGGTCAGCCAAAGATTGATAAAACACGAGCTGTTATCAAGGATCTACATTCCAGAATCAGGGTCGGACTCCATAGAATAGATTCTATATCGAAGAAGATCGAAGAACTGCGAGACAATGAGCTCCATCCACAACTCGAGGAGTTGATTGAAGGGTGAGTTCCTTTTTTCCTGCCATCATTCTTGGTTGGTCTGCTACAGATTCAATTTAGAATATGCAAATTTCTTGTTTTCATTGTGTAAATATTTGCGTTCGGACAACGACAGGTTAAGTCGGATGTGGGAAGTGATGTTCGATTGCCACAAGCATCAGCTACAAATCATCAAAGCAGTGTCGTACCATGGCAAAATGAAAATCTCAATGCAGTCCGAGACACAGAGGCACAATACCATTTATCTCGAAACCGAACTCGCATCGCTATCATCAAGTTTTACGAAGTGGATTGCAGCACAGAAGTCGTATCTGCAATCGATAAACGAATGGCTTCTCACATGTGTCTCTATACCTCAAAAATCATCCAGAGGAAAGAAGAGACCACAGCCCCCATCCATCAGAAATTATGGACCTCCCCCTATATACGTTACGTGCGGTGTCTGGTTGGAGAAGAGTAAAGATTTGCCTACGAAGGACGTCGTAGATTCGATAAAGGACTTGGCAGCCGAAACTGCCCGTTTTTTGCCACATCAAGAGAGAAACCAGGTAAAGGGGAAAGGAGCGAAACATCTTTCAATCTTAACAACCTTCAAGGCCGACAATGACAGTGAATCAATGGGCAATAATTTGTTACAAGACGACGAAGCGTCGAGGAGCTTGGTATCTGGGTTTGATAATTTCGGAGCAAGCTTGGTCAAGTTTTTCGAAAATTTGAATAACTTTGCAGAGTGTTCTGTGAAAATGTACGGAGATCTTGGGAATACCATCAAAGATGCTAAGAATAGGTACGAACAAGGGAAATCCTAGAAACTCGAAAAAGAGCGATGCAAAAAGATGAGTTCCACGACGATCTTTGTTGATGAGGATTGGAAAAATGCAATGCTTTAGAGGCGAGGCGAGTCGCGACATAGGATTACTATATGAGGAACATAATAAAAGAAATGGAATGGTAAGGTGTTGTTTTTATGTTGCTGGAATTGAAGCAGAAAATAAAGGAGGAGCTCAGCACATATATTAAGATAGAGGAGAGGTGAATTGATGTTGGAAGGTGTAATTATATCACTATTTTACATTACCCATCAAAATAAGAGTCATTCATTATTATTATTATTATTATTATTATTATTATTATTATTATTATTATTATGAAAATTTTTATTTTTGAAAAGATAATTGGTAGCAACTATATCATAATAAAATTTATTATTTAATTAATGAATATATAATCATTTTAAAATGTGGTGTATTAGTAATGTGAAATATAATGAATTTTCCTTGTAGGGAGCATGTCTAAACTGCCCATCATCTAATATATTTTATAATATATAGAATATTTGTTCAAATAAATTATATTTTATTAGAGATAGTTTTTTTTTTTAAATATATATTTTAGTTTCTTTTTTCAATTGGGTGTCAATTAATAAAAATATTTCTTTCACTTAATTCTAGATAAAAATCGTTAATACTTTAAATATTTTATTTCTTACCCTTAATCTTCAAAATATATATATATTTCAACTTTAAAAAACTAAAAAATATCTTTTAAATTTGGTGAAAATAAATTCAAAAATATTATTATTGTTAATATGTGGGACTCTTATCGACATAAATTTTTTTAATAGTATTAATAAAACTATGAAAAATTTTAAAAGCTATTTTTCAAACCCTTTTAATATATATTAAAAAAAAATTAAGTTTAAGGATATCTTTTTAAAAAAAAAAGTTAAATTTAAAAGTATTATTGAAATTTTGAAAAATTGAATGATGTTTTGGGGACGAATAATATTTTTATAATTTAGTAAAAAAAAAAAAAATCAATTAAATCCTTGGAGTTGCCAGATGTAAATCGATTATTTTAATGAAAATTTTCAATTATTAGTAAACCATATAACAATGAATAATTCATATGAAATAATTAAATTTTCGAGAAATTATTATATTTATTTCATCCAATTAAAACATTTGTTCTTTTAATTCAATGAATGAAGTATATTTAACATTACATCAACATTTTGTCAATTAACTTGAACATTTAACTCAAAATATTATTAAAAAAAAAATAATGTAACATTAATTAAAATAAAACTTTCTTTTAAAAATTTATTTCATTTTAATCCTTTCAAATTTTAAATTTCTAAATTTGACCCCAAAATTAATTTCCACCTTCTTAAATTTCCCTAAAAATATTTAATCTTGAAGAATTATAACAAAGACAGGTCTTAAAATTAGCTAAGTTAAAAAAAAATTAAATAAGATTATAAAATAAAAATAAAAATTAAAATTAAAAAAAAATTAATCCACGCATACAATCTTTTCTTTGATTTCAAAAAAAAAAAAAAGAAAAAAGAAAAAAGAAAAAAGCGGGAAGTACAGAGAAAGAAAGGAAAAATGAATAATGGGTATGGCGATTTACGAACCTGGATGAATGGCCGAACTCTGTTTCTACCACAGCTTCAAGCTATGTTCGCACTTCTTCTCCGTCGCCTTCGCCTTCCCCGTTACCTTTTTCACCCAAATCTCGCACGATACTTTTGCCCTAATCGTCCATGTCTTCATCCAGTATAATTTCATCTTAATCGGAGCTCTTAAATCCACCTTCAATTTCACTTTCCCCTGCTTCTCTGAATCCTTCAATGCTTTCACAGCACTGCTCGACAATTTGATGCCAGATCCTTTAAGCTTTCCCGCCATAACCGTCACATTTCTCCACGGCTGATACAACGCCGGCAATGCGCCTTTGCACAACATTACATCCCCGAAATTGACGCTAATGTTGCTGTTTCTCTCGTAGTAGATTCCGATTTTTTTGTTAGGGTTTTCGGCTCGAACAGTGACGTTAAATTGGGGAGAAATTGAGGCGTTCGGCTTGATCTGCATTCCCTTGGTGGAGATGGCGAGAATGGAGTAGCGAGGAGAGAGAGGTTGGAGGATTAAGAAGAAGAGGCCGGAAACAATGGCGAAAAGGAGGAGGAGAACGGTGATGAGGAGAAGAATGGAGCAGAGAAATCGGCGGCAGAAGGAGGGGCGGGTGTTCCGGCGAGAGTAGAGATCGAAGCGGGAAGCATTTTCGGGAGGAGGAACTCGGTAGACTTGGTCCTTGGGAAGCTGGATGACGTAGGTGCCGGGAGGAGGGTTCTTGGGAGGGATAGCATCGCCGGAGTGTGCAGAAGCAGCATCGGAGTCAGTGGGGTGAACACGTTCGGCCATGGATGAACGCAGAGAGGTTGGAGAAGATGAGATAGATTTATCATAAATGGAAAGAGAGAAGCGGAAGCGCGTAAGGCAGGAAGAAGAAAAAGGAAAGAGGTGAGCTGCTCCGGCTACTCTGTTTTGTTTACTTCCATCTATTATTATTATTATTATTATTATTATCATTATTATTATTATTATTATTATTATTATTTTAATTATGACGTGAAGTCGTGAATGCATCACCTATTTTTAAATAATTTCTGATATTTTTCTGTCCTTACTACTCTCCCTCCCTTTCTTTTCTTTTTTTAAATAATTATTTATTTGACAACTTCAAAGTTTTTTTATTTTTTTATTCCTTAAAATTAAGCACTACTTTTCCATATTTATTTGGTTTATTATCTACTTTCTAATTAACTACCAATTTATTTTTTAAATGTATTTTTTTTTCTTTTTCTTTTTCACACATAAGGTTAAATGTATTTATATTATTTTACACATAAGTTTAAATGTATTTATATTATTTTGATTTTTTTTTTCTTTTCCTTTTTCACACATAAGTTTAAATGTTTTTTTTTTTCTTCATTATTATCTATTGCGGAAATGAAATGAGAATAAAGATTCAATTTTTATTGGTCACAATATTCTATTTTTCATTCCACGAAAAAATTTGATGGGTTCTAATTTGACATTAAAAAAACAAAAAAAAAAAAATAATGATAAATTTATTAGAGACTTACGAATTTAAATTTAATTATCTTTAAAGCATTGATCTACATATTTAGTGTAGATGAAGCTTATTTTATACCAGGTTCAATAATTAAAAAAAATATAATTAAAAAGAATAGTTAATGAAATATGCAACTATAATATTTCCTTCGTCATTAAATAAAATAGATAAACCATTCTCTCGTCTTAGTTCCCTCATGATTAAATAAAATAGATAGACCATTCTCTTCGTCTTGAGTCGACGATCTTCTCCATTGAAAGATCCCTTATATGAATAATACACATTTCAATTCAACGAGCCTAATTCTAATTGTTTTGTTCCGAAACACACCATGGAGCGGTTTGTCCTATTTAGATATTCATGACCAAAAAACACTGGATTCTCTTTCGGATAGGCCCTAAAAGGAGAAGGAAGGCTGGAATGCCAACAGGCGTCTATTATTGAATTCACCCGATCCGATAGTACCCCATTTCTAGAACGTCCATTGTCACTGAATGGACAAGTCACCAATCCCTAAAACGGACTATGTAATTGAACCAACAAGTCGCCAATCCCTAAAACGGACTATGTAATTGAACCAACAAGTCGCCAATCCCTAAAACGGACCATGTAATTGAACCAAGGCATCTTTTCCATCTGAAGAGAAATTAAAATTATGTTTAGTTAGGTTGGGTGCTCTTTTTTACGTGGGAGAAAAGTGAAACTTTTACACGAAACTTAGTTTCGTTGTGGGGTGCGCTCGTGGCTTAATATTTAGACAACAGAAGAAACAAGACGAGACTAGAATTGCAGCGCCACCCAAAATTAAGCCAGAAACAAAATAACAGGTGATATTCATGTCCGCCACGAGAAGGCAGTTCGTTCAACTTCAAGTACACTATACGATTACGCTGGCTGCTAGTTTTCGACCAGGGAAATCAAAAGCCGCCTCTCCTTGCTGGGTTTATATATACTGAACAGGCAAGGTAAGGCAAGGTAAGGCAAGGTAAGGCAAGGCCGGCAGCACAAAATATAAAGACTTCAGGTTTTGTTAAGAAACTACACTCCCTACCAACACTCCCTACTAAATAAAAAGCTTCTCCCATCTATAGAGCAGCCTACCATCACCTGTGCAGTAAGTCAGGACGCCACAAAACTAGACACTAATTTACGAGGGGACACCAGCAGTCCAGCCCTCTCAACAGAAGAACATGGAGTTGCAAACCTTCTCCTGCAACCTGGGCAGTTGGGGAACAGGAACTGCCCCAGCACTTGTCAACCCACCGTCACTCGACGTTGTCTCTGACGATTCGTCATACTTGATGAACTGGCCAATCTGAGTGGCCGCCAAGTGTGCATAGCAAACTGGGGCAACTGCACCGATGGGATAAGAACACAATATTAACGCTACGACTTTGTTTCGACTTCATCAATTCTATATAATCAGACTTTGTTTCGACTTCATCAATTCTATATAATCAAACTCGAGCAATCTTAAATAATGGATCCTTACCTACAGAAATAGCAGTAGTACTTCTTTGGTATCTGTACAGGTAAAAAAAAACACACACACATACACAATTACAGAAACCATATTATGATTCTGTGAATGAAGAATGTGATATTTATCACCATTAAATTTTACTTACACATAGGATAGAGAATGCACAAGTTCTTGCAGGTCATCTGCAGAAAAACCAACTTCATCTAACAGAACGTGATAATGAGTTGGCCTTGTCGTGCCCTGGAGGGTTATACAGAGAGGAAATTAGCAATCAAACAAAATAAACGAGCTAGCAGCAGGCTACGTTGGATTGAAACAAAACTTCAAACATGGTACTCACTATCATTCCAGCATGCGCACAGAGATAGAAATCGTTGTTTCTTGGATGACAAATTTTGTTGTCAATAATGGTTCCTACACAATATTGTAAATGCGTAATTGTTTTAGAGGTAGAACAATTACAATTCACGCAATCAAAAGTCTAGAGGGATACCAGGAGGAACATTGTCAGGAGATCCAGACTGAAAGAACTTAGTATGATGGTTTTTCTGTGCAACAATCACCACAAACTTTGGGGACCAATTTTCATCGAGGAACTTGCAAGCCTATAAACATGTTATAGGAAAAAGAGTTGATTTGACTTCGAACTGAAGGGTACTAAATGATATTCAGAATGATTTAATTAAGCGGTTCATAAAACCTGGATGATCTGATCTAATTCAACATTTAGAACTTGATTGAATTGGGATTCACTGACACCATCCCTACTCAAAAACAAGTATAAAAGAAACTTCAGAAGCATGCATAATATAGCCATAAGCTGCGTTAACAAACGACACAATCTGATGTCTCAAACTTTAAATTTAGCTATTCGAAACCGCAACCCTCTATTACTGAACGCAATGTAGTATTCACAGAAATACTTGCCTGAATATTATAATCTGGTCGGGCTTCCTTTTACCTGAACTAGTATAGAAGTCGAGTAGAAGCTCCCTGAAATTCAAAAGGGAAAATGAACTTCTGAAGTCAGCAAACCACTTACCATAAGGAATATAGCTTCTTTTTTTTTTTGGGGGGGGGGGGGGAATCTAGCAAGCGTCGCTTAAAAGAAAAGATATCCAACCTCATTATGCCATCATCTTCAGTTTCAGAAATTCGTTTATACAGAGAATCTATCATCTCAACCTTTGGAGATTGAGTCCGAACAGCAGCTCGGTAGCGAGAAATCAAGGGCCAATGCCTGGAGCTGACCACCTACAGAATGGGAAGAAACATTGTTGTCACAGAAACAATCAATATTTAGATATTGAAGGCATGCTTAGCAAAAGAAAGACAATAAGGCAACATAATTAGCCTGAAATCAAGCAACTTACCGCAGCAATAGATGGGACATCAGACTGCCCTGGGGATCCATGTGAGACGTCCATACCCAAGATAATTGTGGGGACCTTTGAAACCATAGGAATGGATGGAGAATGCTCAACCGCTAACAAGGAATTTAACCCACCAAGCTACAGAAGATAAGAGGATTTAGTTACCAGAAACTGGCCTAAGTTGAGGTAACTCGCATAAAGTGTGTACTTCGTTTGACACAAAGGTCACCACATAGAACTCAACAACAACAACAACAAAAAAAAAAAACAGTTATCAAAAACAGAATCTCCAGCATATAGCACTAACTGAACACCGGTGCAAGAAAAGTGAACATACAAGACATAACGCCAATAAATCACACCCAAAAATACGCTAACCTTAGCATTGATTTTCAGAAGCACATTTGTGAGATATTGGTCATTTACTCGCATAGGAGCAATACACTGAGTAACTATGCCATACTCAGCAAGATTCTTCCTTTTCCAAGGACCTAACAAACGCTAATAATATCATTGTCAACATCATCCATAAACAAGGCCATTTACTCGCATAAGTGAACTTTACCATAAAGATCAGAATTCTTTCTCTCAGGGAGTAGGCAAAGGAGGAATTGTGGTTGTCCAGGAAGTTTAGACTGAACTTCCTCAAACATCTTTTCAACTCTAACCATGGGTGGTGCACGTCTGAACTGTGGATTTTCTTCAAAAACATCAAATGGTTCGTCTATCGCCTACAAACCAAAAAGGTATTTCGGTTAGTTGTTCGTTTAGTATTATAGGAACGAAGTATAAAAGATAACTTACAATGCCTTTCATATCACCACATTTGATAAGATCTCTAACAAGGCCACGTGTATCACAGCGTGCTGAAAAGTTTACAACAGCCCATCTCTCTATTTTGGTTGGTTGAGCTAATTTCTGAAGTCCAACAACACTGTAAATCACAGCCCACAGAATTAGCTAGAAAACTAAATAATGAGGGAAATACCAACCTTGTTGTTGAAATTCCACCGGCCATTACGAGGAAAGAAATCTTCCCCATTGCCCACTTTCAGCTTCAAAATTAAGAAATTCATCAGAAAACTAATAAATTAAGAGGTTAAGTTACAGAACAACTAGCTGAATAGACTACGATTCCAAAAGACAAATGCAAGTACTACCTTTGGAGCAGGTAGAACACGGCCTTCAACTTGAATGAAGTTTGAATTAATAGCAATGCCACATGACCGTAACATTGGTTCAGCATCATAATTGTTCTTTTTCAAAGACTGCATAGACCCCAATAATTCAGACACTATTAGGAATCAGTAGAAATAAAACTCAAATGTGGTTGAAGGAAGCCAAGACCCATACATCAGATAAAACCCTCATCCTCTCTTGGGGCTTTTGCCTCGATTTCTCAACAAGTGAAGCTCTTTGAAATGTAGACAGTGCTTTTGTGTATCTCTGGAGGGAGACTAAGGAGCATAGCTTCACAAAGAAGAAAAAGGCATTCAATAGGAAGAAAAGCAATCAATAACGCTATGATCTTCAAGTTTGAGATGGAATAATAGCTCTACCTCAATAGGGATATAAGTGGGACGCTTAGGCTTCCCCACATTTATACATGGAAGATCTGATGAATATCGAAGTTCTATGTGCCGATGATTTACAAAATAATCATAAACAGTGATTTCAATGGAATCTTCAGCACTCCCACTTTTCTGTTTCAATGTAAACCTATACCATACACCAAAAAAGAAACAAGACGATATTTAGGAGTCATTAGAAATACAATTCCGCTTTTATTTTCAACCCGCTTTCAGAAACTGTGATCATGCAAGAGAACTAACATTTTCGTGCACATCAAAATAATAATTTTTGGTGAGGAGACATGAAAAGAAAATGAGAAAAAAATAGCAATTAAAAACCAATTATCCAAAAGCCTTTTTACAGAATTGTTATTCTGAAAAAAAAAATGACGAGTGTTTAGGAATTATGTTCAACCACATAGAGTCATAAAATATAGTTTACACTAATGACATTACTTGTTCACAATTCTAACTTAACATGATTTAGAAACAGCAACTAGGTAGCAGCAAGAAAAGAAAAGAAGTACATTTGGTCTTTGCATGGCTTTTCGCTTAATCCAGTTATCTTATATTCTGAATTTGATGGGCTGGCTCGAATCCTCAAATTCTTGAGTGTCCGTTTAGCCTGTTGTTTAAGATCTTACAAAAATATGTAAGGCAAAGTAAAAGAAGTAGCAAGGATAAAATCAATCGAACATTGGTCACCTTGGTCCAGTCAAGTGAGAAAGGATCTCTGACATTCTGGTTTGCAATTAAAAAGTCCACAACAGGACCTGGCTGTATAATCATAGTAGTGGAAACATCTGAAGGGAAAAGAATAATAGAATGAATTAGAATATTAATAAATTCAATAAAATATAAGAAAGGGTATGATGAGAAAGACTTGCCAATATTTAAAGAGAGGCCACTCTGGGTTGTTCTAAAACTGGAGTGGAAGCCTCTGCAGCCCAGAACCCCTCCACCTACGCTAGTAAAACTTCTTGGATCATTATGGAAAAATGACTGTCTGACAAGTAGGCAACCTCTGCATCAAACCATGTTCTGTTAGAAAAAATATCAGAATAATCCTATAATCAGATGCAGCAGTAACAGTGTCTTTATTGAGAAAGAGAAAACAAAGTCGCACTTACTGCTTAGATGCATTCTGCCGTAAGATGATGTCCAGCACCCTGATGGCCTCTTGGAAATTCTCAGATTCCTGTCCACGTAAAGCACTTGCAATAGCCTGCATTGGAATCTTAGCAGCAAAGCTAATTTCTACTTTAAATGACTTTGAGCGGTATGGTCGTTTCATCCTTTTGCGGTCTCCATCATTAGGACTTCCAGGACCTTCAGGACTACAGTTTCCATTGTTCCTGTAGGAATTAAAATACATTATATAGCAACAATCAAACAGGTTTGATTTGATAATCAATCATAAATAAGATCCATTAAATTTATACCTGTTTGAAGAGACATCCTCAAGAACAACAGTAAATTCAAGTTTATTCCTCGGGAGAGGACCGACAGTGAATAAACTCTTCTCTCCATCATAAGCAAAATCCTTTCCAGCTAATTCACTATGATAAGTTTCATGTACCTTATCAATCACTTTTCTTCCTGCACCCTTTCCATCAACAGGACGACCATCTTCATATGAAAGCGCAACCTGTAAATTGCAAATATTCTTTAAAATATGAACAAGATTATCATCAAACTATCTCCAGCACAAAATTATACGAGCTTTGAACAGTTACAGTGAATGTGATCACAGTGGAACATAAATTGGTTTAAAGAAAGAGGGAAAATATAGAAAAAGGAACGTACACTGTAATGGAAAAAATGTCCTTCAATATTAGTGACATTAACTTTAAAATGATTTGTAAGCAGAGTTATCTTCTGGCCTTTGGAAGCAAGGCCACGTCGTGCAATCGGAACCCGAACAACCTTCTTCTTCAGTAACTCCGGAGGCTGCTCTAGTTCAGCTTGAACTGGAACAACATTAGGGGGAATAGGAGGTGGAGGCGGTAACGCGCCATCAGCCCCATTTCCATCTGGCTCATTTGAACTCATCCTAAAGTAATTTAAATGACTAGTAAGACACATAATACATAATTACGGAACTATTTATAAGCTAATAAATATGTCGTCTATTTTTTCTATAATTCAAAACCAAGCTAGTAGCAGTATTATATTGGAGTCCAAAAGGAGTGCCAATTCTAAGTAGTGGTTCGAGGACAAATATTGAGCAGCTCAATTTATACGGATTGAAACCCGACAATAAGCCAAACCAACTACCAACAGAAAATTCCAAATCTCCCATTCTTAATAGGGTGGATATAACAACGAAATATACTGCACCAAGAAACATTCAACGCTGTGGAAGGCCGAACATAGACAATTGTCATTAACCATAGCAGCTAGTCCCCTCAAAAGGTCCAGAACAGGAAAACCATATGAAAACCCTCATACGAACCAAGTAAGCTGAAAGAACTTCTCAGAAGCACAATGCAGAACTCGCATGTCCAATTGACAGGCACATCAAGATAAGACACCATTCTTAGATATATTAATAATGACGTTTACGATAATGACATGCAGGGTTCAACTAAAAGCAGAAAAACGTAACGGTTATACCATTGAACGGCTCGAAAAACATTAAAAACTAGTCCGCATAGTTTCAAAATTAGATTAAAGAATCGTGTCTTGGACTACTGAAGTACAAATAAACACGACAGCTTAAACATATATCAACGACAAAAATTTGCATATCCAACGAAGCGGAGCCAAAATATTAGGCAGTTGGTCCAACAAATAAATTAGAAAACAAAAGAACATCAAAAATCAGCATGCAAACACACATGCAAAAAACTTAAGCAAGCAAAGTCTACAGGATGGACGTCTAAATGATCCACCAACACTTCAAAACAGAGAGACCAGAACTAGAAATGAGAAGAAATAACCACTATAAAAAAAATAATAAAATAATAAATAATAAAAAACAATGTGATCAGAAAGGAAAAATCAAGCCGATTACCGAAAATGCATAAACAAGCGTGATCAGGAATAGAAAACTCAAGCCGTTCTTCAGACAACCGATTTTCAGTTCAAAATCAGAAGAAGGAGTAGAAAATACAGCAGAACACGACAAGACTCCCGACAACAACGAGAAGACACGTTACATAACGCTTTAAGAAGCCTTTAAGAAGGAAAACAAAATCAAAAGTAGATTGCAGGCCCGACAGTCAAGAGTAGCCGCATTCTCTCACAAAATAGAGAGAACGAAAAATATAACAGAGTAAAGAAAAATGACAAAAATCCATCAAAACACCATCAAAAGCATCAGAATCATAAAAAAAAAGAAGGATGATGAAATCTGTACCTTGATCAGAGAGAAGATCGAAGCGAAGACGGAGAGTGTGAAAACCCTAGAAACTACAGCAACAACTTTACACACAGTTCGCCAGCCAAGTCAAACTGTTTCTACCTCTCTCTCTCTCTCTCTCTCTCTCTCTAAATATGTAAATGAATAGAGTGATGAAATCAGCTCCAATAACGACGTGCTTACATCCTTTCCTTTTATATAAAATCACACCTCACGAAATGGCTGAATCACAACCGTTTCTCTTTTTAAAAATAAAAAATAAAAATCTAAAATGTGTCAAATCGACGGCCACGATTGCATTCAGTCAAGTGGCCCCCACGCGCGCTTTGTGTTCCTAAATTTCTCGGTTTTGCCGCGTGTAATAACCCACTCCTCCACTCAACTTTACTTTTTTGCCACCACTTAATTCGCAAAATGGCGGCTGTGTCCCATACCCTTACGTTTTGTGATGCGTGGGTCCATGTGTTCCTAACCTATTGACACGTGTATTTTCGTTGGGTATAAATAATTCATTTCGCATTAAATTATTATTTATTATATGAGGGCACTAATGTCAAAATATGAGGGGTAGAAGAGTAATTACAATGCTATTTCAATGTCCTTTTGAACTAAATAATTTTTTTAATTGATTATTTATTACTATTATTACCGAAGTAATAAATGGTTGAATGGTTAAAGATTATTGTGATAATGAAAATTGAAATGGTTATAAATTATGTTTGTTTGTCATTATAATTATATTTTTACTTATTTATAAATGTTATTGTTTTTATTAGGAAATTTTATAAAATTTTCCTTATATTATATTAAAAAGTAATGGATAAAAATACATTTATAAAAGTAATTAAAAAATGAATATGTTTTTTTTAAATTAAGGGATCAAATTTCATTCCAAACAAAATATTTAAGATTTAATTATTAATCACTTTAATTTCTACCCTCGAAAAAAAAGATGAACTCGAACAAACAAAACCTAATATATCTAAACTTGTTCTTACAACCGAGCAACTTTGTTCCTCAAGAAAGAAGATGAACTCGAACAAACCTAATATATCCAAACCTGTTCTTACAACAACAGAACTTAATATATCCATATTTATTCTTACTTTTAAATTATCATTCAAATGAACTTGAGCCATCAACAAACCAATTTTGTTTCTCGAGAAAGAAGATGAACTCGAGCGAACAGAACCTAATATATTCACACTTGTTCTTACTTGTATTATCATTTTACTTCATAAATTCGATAAAACAACTTTGTTCTTCAAGAAAGGAATGAACTCGAGCCAACTTTGTTCCTCGAGAAAGAAGATGAACTCAAGCGAACGAAACCTAATATTACCATTTTACTCATAAACACGACAAGGCAACTTTGTTCCAAGAAGATGAACTCGAGCGAACAAATCCTACTAATATATCCGCACCTGTTCTTACTTAATTATCATTTTACCCCCATGAACTCGATAAGCAACTTTGATCTTCAAGAAAGAAGAGGGAACTCAATCGAATGGAACCAAAGATTTCTAAATTCACATCAAAACAATACAATAATAATAAGCCAAAAAAAAATAAATTTTCTTATTATTCAATTCTCATAAGGCCTAACCAACAATATTTCTATTTTTTTTTTTTTTTTTTTTTTCTTGTTCTTGCTTATCCAAAATTTCCTTTCCCCTATTTACAACGTTACACAGTCCGGAGAAATACCAGTGTGACTGACAGGCAACATGGGGATCTCTCTTCAAGCTTGCAGGCAGCACCAAAATAAAGGCAGATACCCCACACAACCTCATCTCAAATTCTAAGAAACCTCAGCAGCAGCCATAACAGAGGCATTCACTTGAATATTTAATGTACAAAGCCATTTTAGCCTCAAAACCAAACTTAGCTCCTCAATTCACCTATCAAGTTGTTAGAATTGTCTTCAAAATTGGAATTATGTCGCCATGAAGGTTGATCACTTCACTCTTAATTCCCATCCTCTTTTGCAGTTGCTGCCTTCTCTTTAGCACGGAAATCGTCCAAGCTACGGTATTCCTCCCTAAGTAACTTGTCTAGTTCTGGATGTTTCTTTAGGGGCTCTTTCTGATCTCGTTGCCTACGATAGTGGTGGAAAGCCCTGCAAGGTATACGGAATACATGATTTGACCCAGTGGCAAACGATACTCAATATAATGTTATGACAACCAGCTGAAATATAGAGAAGAACAGATTGAAAACTCAACTACTTCCGACCTACGGTCAGAAATTATGAGGCTTATACGAAAATAGAAAAGAAAAGATGCTCAAAACAATTAATATTGTCAAAGAAACAAGATGCTCAAACTGATAGTGTTGGGCAGGAGCAGGTAAACTCGACCAAAAAGGGAATGTGTACACAAGTTGAGATTATGTGAAATATACTCCAATATTTTGGAGATATATACTCCAAGATTTTGGGATTTGAAGTTTGAAACCTAACCATTTACAACTCATGTTGTCTCCCAGGGCTGGCCTTGCCATGCAAAATCTCTTGGAACTTGGTGGAACTAAGCCATGAGCATAATGCAAGGAATGATACTCCAATATTTGTTGGTCAAGATGTATATATATATATATATATATATATATATATATATATATATATATATATATATATATATATATATATGTCAAGATGTATTTATACATATATATATGGTCTCTCTAAATGTCCAACCACAAAAAAGTCTAAAGGAAGGGAAGAACACAAGGAGTGAAGGAGAAAGAATCTTTAGAGTCGAGTCAAATAGCAATGAGACCGAGTTAATAGTTCAAGAATAAACAGGTTCAATTAGGTTCAGGAGTTTTATGGATGCTGATGCATGCGCTTTTTCTTCTAATAATTTTCATGGCCTGATGGGAGAGGTTTTTATAGATCTCCTTAAACTAAAATGTTAGGAATAGCCATCTTGTCTACCCCTTCATGTCCACTTTCTGTTTCTTAATATATATGTCTCTCTTTATCTAATGTTGTTTCAGTGAGCTTTCCTAGAGAGCGTTAATACAGCTGAAAGGTTGCAAAAATGGAGTCCCTGAAGAAACAGTGGGATAATCGTTCTTTCAATGCATATTTTAGCAGACACTTCGGGAACTCGTTGATGAAGTTCAATGTTTCATGCGCAAGCAATTGAGAGATCAGTTAAAATAAAACAATCCACTTGCTTCAATCGATGAAAGCCATTAAAGTTCATGTGGGCAGAAGAATTTATTATAATACAGAGAGAAGTTGGGAAGAGGTTTGATTTGGCAAACTTCCAGTGTTCTAAATGGTATTTACCCTAATGGTTTTTGTAACTATACCTCCTTTGTAAAGCTTGTTTTTATTTTTTATTTCTTTTAAAAAAGAAAATTCTCCGACAAAATGCCTTGGTCAATGTATTTACCCTAATGGTTTTTGTAACTATACCTCCTTTGTAAAGCTTGTTTTTATTTTTTATTTCTTTTAAAAAAGAAAATTCTCCGACAAAATGCCTTGGTCAATGTATATAAACTTACTTCAGTATGCTTATTCCCTTTTATTATAGAGGGCAGGGTGTTTTGAAGCTGTTGTTCAAAGCAAGGAGAGAACTAGACTTCGGCATCGACAATTCAAAGCTAACAAACAAACTATAACTAAGGCTTAAACCTGGCCTCCCTAAGAATTTTCAAAGATCCTCCTCTTGATTATGTATATGAGTGAAGTATTACAAATAAAAAAAAAAATTCTTATGGCTCATGTTTTTAGGAATCTTGTTAGAGGTTTTGAAAAGAAAAATTTGTGTTCTGAATATTCTTCTCTCTACAAACTTTTACGGCGTTCTTCAAGAACGGAAATATTCACAAAGATGTATTGACTATCCATCAGAGGTTGGCATTAGGTCATTTTTTCAAAGGGTGGTCAAATATGAGATGTGTATCATGATATGAACCTAAACACAGATTAAAGACGGCATCCCTTTGTTTATCGTTTGGCATCACTAAGACTGCCAAAAAAAATCTCAGTTTACTGTCTGAAGAATTTGTCATCAGTGCTAAGATCTAGTTATGATACATAAACATAAATAGATTAAAGCCTGCAGTAGGAAATTTAAACGCATCGAAAGTAACAGGAAATACATAAGAACTCACCAGTATTTCTCAAGGCCGTACAGATTTCCTTTCTGGAAGAACTCGAGTGTAAGCTGTTCAAAGTCCGCGTATAAATTCTCCCTAAATTCCTTTTCCAAACCATAGCTGATACCAGAAAATAAATAGTCAAACTTATAAAATGTTACCAGAAGATTTTGCTTCAGAATTCAACTTTTATTCATATAAAAAAAAATGCGATTAAAAAATGTAAGCATTAAAGGCAAGACTCGTGCTGAAACTTCAGAAAGTGAAGATAGCACATAAACAAGAAAACTCTTAAGGATGAATGCGGAAAAGGGAAGTATGATTAGTAGCCGGTACCTATAGAACCTGAAAAGGCATTCTATTCCATAATTATAGTTAGACGCAGCATCTTCCAGTGCATATTTTCGGAAGTCATTGTACATTGTAATGACAAACATGTCTCTTAGAAAATAAGACCAAAACCGATAAAGAGTATTCATTTCCTGCAGAAACAGATCACTTTAGAGGTAAATTTATATATAAAATGTACATGTAAAAGATTGACACTGTCAACTATGTAAAAATTTAACAATGTTGATTCCAAGAAGACAAACAAAAAGGTATACGTGGTTAAGACAGCATGAATAAGACATGAAAGAAGAGTAGATCTGAAAAGTACTTAATTAGATATAAGCCATGGGCTTTATCAAGGGCAAAACTTGTCCTCATTTCATCGAAGCAAGGATTAAAAGAATGAAAGATCTTACACCAAATATAATTTATGTGCATGCTCATATAATCAGGAAGATTCAGCACTAAAGATTAAATACTCCAGAAGAATGGACTATAAATAAAATATAAGTAAAAGAAGCAATAATGAAATTTTCCGAGATGCAATAAATATGATGATAGGAAAGTATAGGAAGGCAATCCACCTCGCTGCAACCAATTCCCAACTTCTTTCTATCATTCAAGCACTTTTTGTAATATTTAAGGTACCTAAAATGAGAAAAATAGGAAGACTTCACATTACAAGCTATCCTCATATCTGAGCAAAATATATAACATAAGTAAATGACTGTCTCACTTCTGCTGTTTAAAACCATTTTCTTCTAGAAGTTGATGACTGGGATGCTGAAATGGCGGAAAAGACTTGGGCAGGGAACCCACAGGTGGACTATTTGCAAGGAAATTTCCATGAGGAGAAACACTCAATTTCGATGGCCTGGAGCTGTAAATATAAGATCAAACTCTTATTAGCCCATCAAGTTGGGGGGAAACATTTGGAGTATGATTTCTTTGTATAGGAAACTGAAAAAAAAGTAACTTCAGTCCTACAATTAACTTCCTTTTTCTCAAGAGCAGTGAGCGCATATATTCCAACTAGCAGCAGGCATACTTTAGTAGAAAGAAAATCCATCATATTTTCTACGCACGAGAGCTTCTTCAGACTAACCTTGTGCTTTCAGGAGGAGTAGAACCAAAGAAAAAACCAACAGAATTGCTAGGTGGACTCTCTGCTACAATGCCAAGAGAGTTCCGACTGGTTCCATGATTTCTAAAGTTGCTGGAGAAAAAGCGCTGCTTATGTGATGATTGTTGTTTAGGGAAGGTTTTAGTTTGTTTCTTCCTGGGACTAGAATTTCCGATTTCATCCAAACCACAGTATCCAGCAGAATTTTCACTAGGTTTTGACCTTGCTGGTACTGAAGCATTGCTAGATAATCTTGAGGCTCCTTCCCTATTCTCTGAGTTGCATTTGCTCTTTTTACGATTAGATCGCTTTTTTTCCAGTACCTTTGCATGTAAAAAAAAAAACTTTTAACAATCATTAAAAAATGGGAGAAAGAATTCCATAAAAACAAAACAAGAGGGATGGTAGGTCCTCAACTTGCTCGTAGAAGTAAAGACCATCATTTATTGTTGAAGCAAGCTCTTTAGATATTGATTTTGATTCTTTGCCTCCACTTGTAGATCTCTTTTCGATGCCACTATTCTGCAAGGCAATTATGGAGCAAAAAAATTATTAAAAAAAAAAGGAAATTTAAGATGCAACAACATTGGGAGGAATAGTCTCATAAAACACAAATATACACAAGCAGTATAATCCAGTTCAAAGTCCATATATCATAAATTCTTGGCTACCCTCGAAATCTTTTTTTCTTGGTTATTGGAAACATTTATTCTACCAAATAACGATGACAAGGCCCAATATCAGATTGAGGGGAGGGCAACTACGACCAACTAATACACTGATAGTTTCATTTCTACTTGAGTAAATATTTGTCTTCCAGAACACAAGATGCTAGGAAAATCCTCAGATTCAGAACAGTTGGCCACTAGAAAACTTTTCTTGATTTCTTACACTTTTCAGCAAGAATATTTGGATGAATGGTTGAATCAAGGTTCATATAACCACAGATAATATCAATATAAAAAAGTTACATGAATATTGTGATTTGATCTTCATCTAGTGTCCCTATAAAAAATAAAATTAATGTTATTAAATTGAGCATCAGTTGCTCGATAGGGAAGGAAATCATTTCCCTATTAACAGATACCTGGGTGACAATAATAAGTCGCTGGACATCTTGGTCATTAACAGCAATCTCGTCATCGTCTTCATCAATCCTTGGTGGATGATACAACAAAGAACAAAAAAAAAATCAGAATCTAAAACCAGCTTAGAACATCCTACAAATTGTTCACCATACCAATGGGTCCAATCCATTGTACACAGTGGGAAGATATACGTTTTAAGCAAAACGACCAAAAAACATGAGTGAATAGAGTCAAAACACAAAAGGCAACAAGTAGTTATCTCTCTATCAGCGTCTAATAGATAAGCAAAAGTCATTCACCAAAAGAGCCAAGAGAGTTTACAAAAAAGGACTGAGAATTGACCAAATATGAATTGTAATTACAAAAACTCAGGCACCATTGTAACAAAAGATTTAATGATAATAAGTCTCCAATAAACAAATTAGCAAGAATTTTTTGTATCATGCCAAACACCATTGTTGTGATCCAGGTGGATCATACTTGTACAATAAAATCTATATATCTAATTCATGCATGACAACATGATAGAGAGGAAAGATAGATGTATGGGGAATGAACGACTTGAGAGTTGATGGAAGCCATACAAGGAAGAAAAGAAGAAACTAGAGATGGAGAAGAAATCAAAGAATTTGTAAACCTGTGAAAGAGACAGATTTTAGATAGGAGTCTTTCATTAAAAAGGGTATAAAGGAAGACACAAAAGTCTTCCAAGCATCCAGAAAATTGTCAAAAAGCACTCAAATTGTGAAAGAATCAGATATTGGATCAGTAACAAAAGTCCCTAGATTTAGGGGGGGGGGGGGGGGGGGGGGGAATCTTCATACAAAAGCTAGCACCATCTACAGAATTTACAAAAGAAAACTTTACCCTTTTAAAATCCCCTCTTTTTTCTTTCTAATTATTTCCAAAAGAAAGCTACACAAAAATTTGCACAAACCCTTGGGTTTTCCAACAAAGGATATCTTGAAGTGATTTTTTCTTTTTTTTCTGAGAAAGAGAATAAATTTCATCGATGATTGAAATCAAGGAGATAAAAAAAATAAAAAATAAAAAATAAAAAATAAAAACTCTCATCCACCATTGGTGGATTACATAAAAGCTCTCCCATTAGGAACTAAGTTAGAAAGAATAAAAGCTCTAAAAGATTGTGACCCTTTACACCAATATCAAGCATTAAGAAAAACCCCAAGCTATCAAAGGATGACGATTTGTCATTGAAGATCCGAACATTCCCTTAAAGCCAAAAAGTCCAAAAGAAGGATGGAATGAAAGCAAGCCAAAGGGTCTTCTTGTCACCCGTGATAGGATGTCCCACAGGCCACAAAAATGAAAGATATGAGATAACTTATGTCTTGCAGAACTAACCATAATCCACCCAAAACTCTCCAAAAGAGTGTTCCAGTATTGTTGAGCAAAATATCAAGTACTAAAGAAGGTGGTAATGAGACTCAGATTGAGCTTTGCACATAATACACCAAGAAGGAGAATATGTGGCGAAGGAAGAATTTGAATGAAGCTTTTGACCAAGAGAGACTAACAAATTGATATTCTTTGACCAAGTGACTAAGAACAATGAACAAACAAACGTAGATCAGTCTCCTCCCTCTTTATAATGACAGAACCTTTCTCTTTTCTTCCTTTCTTCTTCTTTTTTTTTTTTTTTTTTTTTTTTTTTTTGAGGGGTGTGGGGGTGGGAGAGCCCAACCTGGGCAGAAGATTACAAATAAATTGCAAAAGGGTACATTATTAATTATATGCCTAAAGTAATGCCAACAAAAAAAGAACAGATAAATAAACATCGAACAATAATAACCAATCATATACCTTCCATTTGAAGTCAAATCATCTTTTTTTATCGTTTTCTGCTCAATCTCTAACTCTTCATCAAGCATGAAAGTACTTGAAAATTGGCCTGAAAGATCATCAACATTATGTGCATCAACGTTTGATGAAATCTCTATGCCTTGACGCCCAGTTCCATGAGAATGTTCTGAAGAAGTTTACAACCAGCATTAAACCAAAAGATGATTACTAAATTGACATACTTGCACTACTACGTTCATAACAATACTTTAATTCCATCATCAAACTAAAAAATCAAACTACCACCTTCGACTATATCTAGATCTGCTACTTCTAGGTTGTCCCTGTTTGAGGATTGCTCCAGAGAACAACCCTGAAGTCGTGAAGATTTGATATTATCTTCAGACACCAGCGTTCTACTACCATCTGAGGCATTCTCGTCCAGCAATGAGTTAGTAGACTCATCCACCCGATTGGAAGGAGTGTCAACATTTAAGGTTGATTTAGAGTCCGCAGGAACTGGAATCCACTTTAACCATTCATCACGTCGTCGTACCTTGTCACCCTACAGATAATTGAGGTTTGTAAGTAAAGTAAAATAAATTTGCTTCATTACAAGCCTGTGTAGTTTCTAACTCGTTTTTAATATATGCTCTACTAGGAACACTATTGGATCCTTCTTTTTCAAGTATATTAGCACACGCAGAGTACGGCAGTTGTACTGGAAAAGCAGAGAATATTTAAGAAATAATATGTACACGTATATGATCATTATGGATAATGATTTTGCTAAATGGCAATAACATTTATATTTGAGGTCCACATTATTCAAGTCCACATCTAAAATCTAACTCAAATTCAAATGAATCTGAGGTTTCCTTAGATCCCTAGCAAAACACCAAACGTCACCTCTGTTCTATCTGCACATCTACTTCAAACCAAGTGATTAGCTTACTAGAAACTGGGGAATACAATCCATAATTTTTATCAACTCAAAATGTTGGATCTCCAAAATTCATCCATATGGAAAAGGATCAAACCGATTCTCATACACCAAATTCAACAAATGAACGCTCCTCTCTTCCCCTATCTCTTTATCTTTCTACTCACATCCTCTCCACTGTCCTGCATCAATTTGGTATCTTTAATTGTTATCACACCTAACTTAAAAACTGATGCTGCAACTCCATTCATTACATTTAAGTATGGTCCACATCTAACTTAAACCTCAGTAACACAGGAGAAATGATTGATTCATTACAATAAATTAGACAAACCGGATGCTTGTACAAGTTTAAAATGCAGCCAGGATGCCATCCCAACAACCCCACTATCTAAAATGCGAGTACGAATGGGAAAGAAATTTAATTTCTAGATTCGTTCAGAAAAGAGTTTGGAAGTGCAAATTAAAAGCTAAAAACAAACCAAAAAGTAAATAAAGGCAGTGTCGAACTAACAGTTTCAAAGCTGTGAATTTTAAATCCCCCTCAACATGACAACATTCTAGTTAGATAGGTTTCTCAACATGACAGCATTATGAAAGTAGTGTTGCAGAAAGTCAACAGTTTAAAATTTCATCATTCCAACTGCAGCACTAAAATCCTTGCAGTCTCAAGGTTTTAACTCCATGCATTTCACGGGGTGAATTGAAATTAAAGACAAAACCAAACAGAAGAAGAAGAAGAAGAAGAAGAAGAAGAAGAAGAAGCATGTGCTCCCATTCCTAGTATGTCAAAATCAAGCAACATAAAATGCCAGGTGGAAAAGAGTAGGTTGTTTTGAAATATATTCATTTGCATCAGTGTTGTTTTAGAAGAAAATAAACAGATAAGAAAATTAATTAAAGCCAACTGGAAAGTACATCCATTTAAGAGGGGAAAGAACTAGGCAATAATATAGTTTCCATTTTTTTTTTCCTGATATTCTAAAAAAAGGGGTGCCAATTAAAAAGGACAAAGTAAAACAGGGATAATTAGAATTTATAAATCAATTAAAAACCGGTGTTCATCAGATTTTCTAATACAATACTTCGGAATTCCTTTTGCACCATAAATTCAGAAATGAACAATAAAGCAATAAAACAAAGTAATAGATACCTGAACTTCAACAATTGCAGATGAGTGCAGGGAATCAAGGATGAACGGGATGTCAGTGCTCATTTTCTTAACCTGGAATCGGATTTTCACATAAAATATATATATGTGCTAAAAATGAATAAGACATCAAATTGATAGAACATGACATCTAAAATGCAAAATAACTAAGCATAATATATTGGCATGGTACAACTTTTGAACCTATCAGTACAGCAGTGCTCCATTCTAGCATGACCATAGATCAACAGATCTTCTAGATGGAAAAAAAAAAGGCTTATTTACATTTTCTGAATCACTTCAATAAATATTAAAATGTACCCTTTTGAATTCAGCAATGGCTGATATTGGAACCCATCCATGGTCATTCATCAAAGATATTAGGTAATGATCGTTCTTCAGATTTTCATCGCTGCAACCAAGATATAAGGAAAATGCAGGATAAGTTGAAGGCAGAATTTTTCCATCGATAAGTGGAAAGCAACAAATACACGAGTAATACTCAACCAGCAAGGGAGCTGATAAAGAGCTGTTCCAACTGGAATTCGAAGGCCAAATGAAAATATAAATATCGTGGCTACAGTCAATAGAAATGAAAAACTTATCTAAGTGTAATAAAAAAAATATACATCCAAAGAAGAAAAGCAAATTAAGTACAAATGTTGCCAAGAAACTCAGGTGCAATGAAGCATTCAACACTACATAAATAAATAGAATATATGAAAATATTAATACTAACAAGTAGAAATTCTGATGTAAAGCAGTATCAAGATCTCAAATTTCTCAACAAATAGGGGGTTGAACAAAAAAAATGTTCACTTCCTAGATTGATGGTTGGCCTACCTAAAATAATACTCAATTTGTTTTACAATGTTGGCCCGAAGAGCTAGCATATCTGGGGGAAGCATTGAAGCCCTTGGATTAAGAGGGTGTGGAATAAAATGAGGCGGTCTCCCAATTGCATCAGGATGTGGAACCGGAACATAGTACATAGGTCCATGTCCTGCATAACATAGAGATCTTTGATGGGAACAAATTCGATTGAGAATTTCATGTTATTATAGTGCAACAACATAACAGCACATATTTAAACTTAGAGCAGTTTAAAATTTGTGTGGCAGATTCTTGTACTTAGAGAACAAAGAAGGGCAAGGAGATTAAGATTAGAATGACATATCTCAAGACACCTCAAAGTAATTAGGATGCCATAATTACCAGGAAAACTTGGACCAACCATGAAGCCAGGAGCTGGAGAAAAAAATTGTGGTCGCATGAAAGGGCGTGGTCCAGCACCATGTTGCATGGAAATGTTGTCTCTTGGATTAAATCCCCGCTGATGATACCAAGCATGGTTCCAATGAACACCAGGATCTTGCATATTAGGTCTTCTATTATGAATACCAACAACATAACCACTTGGATCACCTCGGGGCGGAGGCTCAACAGGTGGAACAAAAGCTTGTACTGATGTCTCATTGCTAGGCTTAACCATATGTACTTCAACACCAGCTACAGGTCGAGGCTGGTAAGCATATCCAGGAACAGCGAGATGAGGAGGATGTAATATGGGCGGAAAAAGTGGAGGCATTGGTGGTTGATGATAAGGTAATGGAACAGAAACATGTGGAGGACCATTTGGGTTGCGCTTGGAGCCTGGCTTTTGATGATGTGAATGGATATTCTTGTGTGAATAACTAGGATTCCGAGAGGCAGGTGGCCTTTGTGCATATCCTCCCTAGTTGAAAGCATCATATCCCTCCAGTTAAATTTACTCAAAAGGAATAATAAAATAAATTGGATATAATTAACAAGCGACAAAGGGTTAACACAGCAAGCATCTTTTCCTTTATTTCCTTTTTCTTCTTTAAATAGCATATCATACATCGTCATAACTCTGCTCTGCTCTCATTATGCAGTTTAAGACAAGGATACCAACCTTTCATCTTTCAGAACACTCATAAAGTAATAATAATTATTTTTAAAATAAAAAAGAGACTTTCAACAATTAGAGCAACAGGGAATGTCACATGATCAATAGTACAAGACATTCATAAGACAACGAAATATTAATAACCAATTTTCTCCCGGAGTGAAACATACTGGAGTCATTTCAAAATTACTATAGGAGTAACATAATAAATGTTATTTTCTTAAAAATTGTCGAGACTTTTGGAACTTTGATTACCCACACTAGCTGAGATTTTCTGCTTTTTTCAGGTTCATAAATATGATCAGCAATAAAGAACATGGACAGAGTAAAGGGATCTGAAGGAAATGGCCGGAAGAAGAGAAAAATAAATTGAAGTAAATACTATGGAAGAAAGAATATAGCCGAAAAGAGGCTGAAGGCCTCGCTCGACAATCATCGGTTAGGCATCTCCATAGATATCATTTTCACGTGAAAATGATTCGCCGTCAAGTAGCATTATATTTATCAAAATTGAGAGACTCCTCGAGAAGAGTGGTGGAAGGGGAGAGAAAAATGGTGGAAAACATGAGAATACCCAAACCCAGAAGTCGAAATCGAAAACCTTTCATATTAGTCACACAGTATCGAGCCAATATCTACGAAATAAGCTCGTCTCATAACCAATTGAAGCGTAAACACTGCGACGACTGAACTAAAAACAAACTCCTAAAAGGAACATCCAAAAGTCCCATTGCAAACTAAAAATGAAACTCGCTAACTAGCTGACATTGCAAGGATAAAAATTTTAAATAAGTTAAAGAGAATGCCAGTTACAGTTGCATCACAGAAATTTTCAATAACGCTATTTTCCAAGTCGTATGCTGAAACACCATGTGATTGTATGTGAGTGCAAGGTATTTAAGGGAGGAAGTTAACCTGCGCTCCTGAAGGAGGAGACTGAAGAGCTACTTCATCAGAAACCTCGCCTGAATCAGAAAACTTAGCAGAAGTAGTAGCATCAAGACTTTTAGGCCGCTGCGCGTCGGCGAGTGCAGGCCAAGAGTCCGCTCCCATTACAGGAGCATCCATCTCCTTCCCATCGACCAGAGCCGTAGTTTTCCAAGGAGACTTGCGGCCATTGGTCTCTTTGTTGTCGTCGGCGGCGACCTCACTCTCCACCATAACCATTTTTCAGCGCTAGATTCCAAGCAACAGGAGGGGAAACAACAACCGGATTCCTCGAAGATTAAACAAGAACAACAGGAAGAAGTGAAATTGGAAGAATATAGGTGGGGATTCGGAAGCGAAGAATGAAGAAGCTCCCAAAGTTACTAGAACTACTTTTCGGGAAGCAGATCACAGAAGCAGAAAGAAAAGAAAAGGTGGATTTGAGGAAGAAGCGGCCAAGATTGGGAGACAGAAGTGGACTGCTAGGGTTTATGAAGGAAAGTTTGGAGCAAAGCAGGCAGTGGGGGCTCTGAAACGGAGAGGAGAGAGAGAGAGAGAGAGAGAGAAGTTGGAGAGAGAGAGTGAGGAGCTTGGCGGAAGAAAGTGAATTTATATAGCGAGGGCAGAAAGGGCAGACAAAAAACACAAAAACACAAAGGGCTGCGACCCAGCTGCACAGTCCCGTTGTAAATGGAGGATTATTTATTTATTTATTTATTTATTTATTATTATTATTATTATTATTATTTATAAAATTTATAAAATATCCATAAAATGTCGATTTTCATCAATATTACAAATTTTTTAAATCAATAAATAAATAATTAGTATTTTTTTTATTTTTTTTACCACGGTCCATTTTTTATGTCGATGTTGAAGTCGGAAACGGGTAAAAATGTCGACACAAAAATTAAAATCGACGGTAACATATTGATTTCTGTTACTCTTCCCGACATCTTCCATTTGTTAAATTATAGCTTTACAATTTTAATACTCAACCTGGTACGTGTCTTTCGTCAAGGCAATCCTATTATAGTCCAGTATGATTCTCTCTTTACTTTATCCATAAAAAGGTCGACAAAAAATCTAAGAAACATATATCGTATAATTATTGTCGAGCTAACATGACTAACTCGTGTATCGTCACCTGTATGAAGAGCACTATTTTGGTTGACAAATTTCTCTTATTTTGGAAGCTACACTCCGTCTTCTCTAAATAAATTTTACCGTTACTGGCATATTCAAGTGCATTGCTCCATTTTAATTTTGGGGTGTTTAAGGTTTAAACTTCGTTTTCATCAAAATAATATAAGACACCATACATTGTCTAATGTTGACTAAAATGTCAGATATTCAAAACACTAACGGTTAAGTTCATATTAGAACCTAAAAATGACGGCTCAATTCGATTCATATATATATATATATATATATTGGGTTTAATAGTTAAAAAAGGGTTAAATTTTGTCATGCCTAAGACAACTTACGTCATTTTCATTAAAATAAAATACAAAATAATCAAACACCAATTAATTTACACGTCATAATTCTTCAAGTGAAAATTTAATATTTTTTATTTTATTTTCTCTTTTTTTTTTAATTAACCAACTCAACACAAATCTTCATTAAAAAAAATGCCACGTGATAAAAAAAAATTGCACGTCATTTGCCAACTCACCAAAGCCACGTCATTTGACCAGTCGACTAATTTAATTTCTAATTAAAAAGTATTAATTTTAAACTCGAGAGTTTTTATTTTACCCTTAAAAATAATTAATAAATTCACAAAATTTAAAATACACACCCAACTAATTACTTTTAAGATTCACTATAATTATAAAAAAATTTAATAGCCCACAATTTATTTATTATTAAGTTTCGAAAATATTAATTTAAAATTATGAGGTTAAATAAAATATAAAATTTTCTAAAAATTATATTCAAAGCGCAAAAAAAAAAAAAAATTATAATAATAATAATAATTAATTCTCAATATATTTTTAGTATTTTACGAAATCATAAAAGTATTTATTAAAATTTATTAAATCAGAAAATAAAATATAATTATTATTGAAATAATTAATTTACATGAATTTCGTGGGAAAACCTAAGATCGACCGGTAAGGGTAACCGCACGTTCCCGTATCGGCCTCTCTTTGTCATCAGGCAAATCCCTCTATTCTCTTCAGCGGTGTACGTTTCTTGTTTGTTTAATGTTTTTCATTTTCTCTCTCTAGAACACTATCTCTCTCTCTCTCTTCCCCTTCGTCATTCATCTGCAAATCCCTAGATCTCCAAGTAATCTCAATTCCCTATTTTCTTCCTCCAACAAGGATCATCTGCTGCATCTTTTCTCTTCCAGGTATCGTTTATGCCCAATCTCTCTAACCGATGTTCTTCGATTTTGTGTAACCCTGGTTTTGGGATTTTTTTTTTTTTTTTTTTTTTTTGAATTAGGATCTTCTCTAGGTTCTATTTGCTTCAATTCCTCTCCCAATTTTGTCTCTCTTTCTTTTTTGCTGCTTGATCCTTGTTGGTTTCCTCCCATTTCTTCTTCGTTCGGCGTTTCAGGTTCGCTCGTAGGGTCTTTTTAATTTCTTAGGGTTTTGTTTTTTTCTTTTTTTCTTGGTTCTCGATTTTGGGTTTGAAATTTTTTTCGAATTTGGGATCTATAGCTGCTGGAATCATCGTGCTTGAATTTTCAAGTTCTATTCGTTTTTTCTAGTCTTAGGGTTGGATTTATTTTATGGCATTTGAATGCCAGAAGTCTGCCGGGTTTTGTAAGGATTCAAGAGTTATTGTGAAAGATTCTTGTGAGAAACCAACGGGTGGATCGAGTTATTTCAAGCTCAAAGGGAAAGCAGTGGGAATTGAATCTGAGAAATTGGAATTTGACTTGGAGAAGGGAGATACTACTTCACTCAGTTCGAAGCAGTTAGGCTGTAGAAATGTTCCCTTGGGTTGTCGGTCAATTACCGACCTTCCTCCTGCAATTATATCTGAGATTCTGAACTGTCTTGATCCGAAGGAGCTTGGCATTGTATCTTGTGTGTCGACGATTCTTCATAGGCTAGCATCTGAGCACCATGTATGGAAGGAATTCTACAATGAAAGATGGGGACTTCCAATTCCAGCTATACCGGCACCGGTGGCTGCTACTGGATTTTCTGATGAGAAGTCATGGAAAGATATTTTTGTGGAGAGGGAGTTTAGGAGTAAAACTTTTATGGGACGATACAGTATGGAGGTTTTGCATGGTCATACTGAAGCAGTTCGTACAGTTTTTCTTCTGGTTTCTGCAAAACTTATATTTACTTCTGGATATGACTCAATTGTGAGAATCTGGGACTTGGAAGAAGGATTGTCCATTGCTTCATCACGATCGCTCGGTTGCACCGTTCGTGCACTTGCGGCCGATACAAAACTACTGGTTGCTGGAGGCACAGATGGTTTTATCCATTGTTGGAAGGCGATAGAAGGGCTTCCACACTTGTTCGATGTGAAAGGCCCTCAAAATCACAATACCGAGTTTCGGCTTTGGGAGCATGAAGGACCCATAACCACACTTTCTCTGGACCTAACAAGGATTTATAGTGGTTCTTGGGACATGACTGTTCGAGTATGGGATCGTTTTTCACAGAAGTGCTTAAGGATTTTGAGGCATGGTGACTGGGTTTGGGGACTAGTCCCTCATGATACTAATATTGCTAGCACATCAGGCTCAGATGTATATGTCTGGGATACTAACAGTGGGGAGTTGACTACTGTCATTCATGATGCTCATGTTGGCAAGGCTTATGCCCTGGCACGAAGCCATACAGGGGATTTCCTATTTACTGGAGGGGAAGATGGTGCAATTCACATGTTTGACGTTACTAATCGACATGTTGATACAAGCGCTCAACTTGTTGGATCATGGATCCCTCATTCAGGACCAGTTTATTCTCTAGCATTTGAGTTTCCATGGCTGGTTTCGGCTTCAAGTGATGGGAAACTCTCGTTGATCGACGTGAGAGCACTACTTAGGACAAGGAAAAGAACTCTGTGGAAGAGAGATTCTGCGGGGCAGCATGTTGGTAGGAGTATTGGTGTGGAGCCTCCACAGAGAATGTTGCATGGATTTGGGAGCAATTTGTTTGGTGTGGACATTGGTTTGGATCGTATTGTTTGTGGAGGAGAGGAAGGTGTTGTGAGGATCTGGAACTTCTCGCAGGCTCTGGAAACCGAACGGAGGGCTCGTGCACTAAGAGGGATTAGGTTAGAGAATAGAATGAGACGGCGTAGGCTTCAAATAGAAATGAACACAAAAGGTGGTGGTGGTGGTCGGAGTGATCGGTGCTCGGTTGCAGCAAAGAAAACACCGATGAACAGCGATAATGTTAGTGTTTGGCACAACAAACGTGGGGTGAGCGGGAAGCTCAAAGCTTAGGTGATAGAATCATTTGGTTATCTATGTCATCAACTTGAATTTGCAGTCCATAATTATCTCAATTTCAAACACTGGCTAATTGCCGATTCTTCGATTCCCTTTCGATAAGCTTTCGTTGTACCTTCAGCTCGTCCATGTTGCTTTATTTACATGTCGTAGACGTTATAGAAAACCTCAAAAAGACGAAAGCTCGAAGAATCTTTGCTCAAATAATCTGATTTCAGGCTTGGAGTATGCATGCATGTGTAAGTTTTTTGGATGGTGCTGATTATTTTTACAGCATTATAATTTGTTGTTAGACGTAGGTAATACAGAAAACACCATAATTTGTTGTTAGCTTGAGAAAGTGACTGATTCTAGCTAGACCTTAGAGATAGTCATGGTTATCAACTTCAATTATATTTGCATGAACTTGGATGGATTTGCATCTGTTACCATTGGTAGACGAAGAGGGCTTTTAGGAAGTAGAGGTAGAGGTGTTCATGAGTAGAACTCGAAATAAATAAGTTTATAGGTTGAAGTTACTTTTCCCGTAAGAACATGAGGCGGAGAAGGGGTGAGTTTTCTTTTTTTTCTTTTCTTTTCTTACGGTTAGCTAAATGAGTATGGAGAATGTTCTTAGTCCATGTTTTAAAATTGTCGAGTTTGTTTAATGTTCTTTTCCTATGAGCGTCTTAATTAAATCACTTAGCTAGGCACGTAATATAAAGTCACTCCCAAATATATACTTTAATCATCGATAATCGTATGAAAATAATTTTTAATAAATCAAATGTGTTAAAATCACTATTTCTAAAATTATTCTCAAACATTCCTTTTATTAAGGTAAAAAACATATAGTTTGGGATTAAATATAAATCATCAATTTAGATGGAATATAAGTAGGGAGAAAAGAACAACATGCATTTCCCATCCAATTCCTACCTAAACACCAACCCCTATCCTATCACCGTTTTTTTTTTAAGAAGTACATATCGATTACTCGTTGCTGTAGAATCATAAAGAAACTTTCTCTCGGGTTCGATCACATGACTTTAGGTGTGGCAATGGAGCTCAGAAGTGCAGCCTTTTTAAAGTCCTTCTTCACTGCTTATGTGACACTGATTGGTCTGTTGGGGCTAAGTCTTGCAGCTCAAGGATCCAGCATTACTGCCATGTACTTGTTGGGAGATTCTTCTGTGGATTGCGGCTTAAACGCTCTGTTTTACCCTCTTCTCCATCGCAATTTCTCCATCATTCCTTGCGACTCCGATGGCACCAACCTTCTTCCTCATCTTCTTGGTTAGTACCCTCTTGCTTGCCTATTCACTCTTTGAATTATGTTTCTGACTCTCTCACAAAGATCGATTTGAAACATTTAATAATCTATAAGCTAAATTATAAAAAGTAATTAATAAATCTCAAAAGGTAGGTTTGAAACATTTAATAATCTACAAGGTTGTGAGATCCCTTATTAGCTGAAGAAGGGAACGAAATCTTTCTTGCAAGAGGGTGGAAACTTCTCCCTAACAGACGCGTTTTAAAACCTTAAGTCAAGTCTGGAAGAAAAGGTTCAAAAGTCCAAAAAGAACAATATCTACTAATAGTATTACAAATGGTATCAGAGCTAGTTTCCGAATTGTGTGCCAACGGAGACACTAAGTCCCAAGGGGGTGGATTGCGTAGAAACTTCTACGAGCAGTATTACAAATGGTATCAGAACTAGATTTTGAATAGTGTGCTAGTGAGAACGCTGAGTCCCAAAGGGGTGGATTGGTAGAAACTTCTACTAGCAGTATTACAAATGGTATCATATTTATTTAAAAGATATTTAACATTATTACTCTTAACTCAGTATTTTAGGGTCAAAAGGTCTGTTTGGGACGTTTAATAATTTATAGACTTAATTATAAAAAATAAAAATAAAAATACACTTCAACTTTCTTATTTATTTAAAAAAAAAAACTGTACTGACATTTGTTGGGGAGGGGATTGAAACACCCTTTATAAAGGTGTGGAAAACTTCACTAGTAGATGGTTTTAAAGCCTCGAGCGAAGTCCAAAGGGGAAAGCACAAAGAGGACATTATCTGTTAGCGGTGTATAAAACCATACAACAATATTACTCTTTTACTTTTAATAAAACATTAAGTAAAATGTACCTTATTCTTGCAGCTGAGAAGATGGGCGTTCCTCACTCCCAACCTTGGTACAATCAGAATGGTTCCATTGAGGCGATCCTAAATGGCCTCAGCTTTGGGTCCCCACAGGCAACGATCGTGAGCGGCGGCCAAAGCCATCAATCTCTCAACCAACAGCTACGCCAAGTACTCGACACCCTGCAGCTCTTGCGCCTACAACTCGGACTAGACACTGCTCGCCATTTCATCCAATCTTCCCTCTTCTACTTCTCATTTGGCGAGGTCGATTTCATTCTCGACTCATCCAGAGGCAAAAACAACTTGAAATTTCCTCAGCTGCTGGCCTCACAAATGTCGGTTGCTATACGAAATCTCCACGAAGCAGGGGCGAAGAAGATCGTATGTATGGGAATACTGCCATTGGGATGCACTCCTCGAGTTCTATCTCAATGGCGTGATTCCCCTGCGGCTGTATATGACGAGAAAGGATGTGTGAAAGAGATGAATGAGTTGGTTGTGAATTACAATGAACTGATGGAGAAGCAGATCGTGATGCTGAACGAACAGCTTGGTGATGCTCGAATGGTTTTCTGCGACGCGTACAAAGGAATGATGGAGATCATTGGCAACCCGAGACGATACGGTATGGATTACTCGACTTTGAGATTTGTGTGGATTTGGATGAAGAACAACGAGATTTGATTTGAGATGATGAATTTTTAGGATTTGAGGAGTCGAGGAGTGCGTGTTGTGGACTTGGATCATACAATGCGAGCATAGGATGTGTGGCGAAGGAGATTGCGTGCGGCCGAGTCCGGAGGCATGTGTGGTGGGATCTGTACAATCCGACGGGGGCTGTGAACTCGTTGCTTGCGAATTCTGCTTGGCGCGATCGGCCATTCTCCAGCTTCTGCCGTCCGTCCACCATTGAAGACTTGGTGAAATGACTGCAGATTCAGATCCAATTTTCCATGTAATTTAACTCGAATAAACTTCAATTTCACTCGTATGAACAGAGCAAAAACAGGTAGCACGCTCATCTGATCCATCGCTATATCATTGGAATGAAAATCATGTTCCCTTCAAATCTCGCCCTCGACTTCGGAAAAACATTGATATCGCACAAGTTCATACCCCTGCTACGCCGCTACGTGCTCGATTCCTTCCACCGCTCTCGCGCCCAGCCCTGGCGCGAATTTTAATGGTGACAAATTAACTTATTATAATACATACATACCTACATACATACATACATATATATATATATACATACATACATATACATACATATATATATAAATTAAGTTGAATGTTATATTACATTCTCTACTTATTAATTTATTATAATAAAAATAATTTTTTTAATGAAACTCCTAATTTCTAAGTTGTTTTTGATACAATAGAAATGAGCAAATACTCTACAAATTTTTAGTTAGAAGAGAGCATCATTTACGTTTTTCAAAAATTGTCTTATTTACTAAATTTCACCGAGATCGTATTTGAATGAGATCCCATTTGAATAAGAGTGACACTAAAAATATGAAATTTTGGTCAAGAAAGACTGCAAAAATAAAATCTAACTAAACCAATAAAGTAGACATTCTTTTTCGATAACTCAATAATTGTAAGTCTAAAGTCAAGCATGTGTAGCTTAAGAAATTCTATATTGGATAACTTCTTAAGAATTTTTGTATGAAGCATATGAGTGAGAACAAAATATACTAAAAGAACCGAGAGTATTAATTTGTAGGAATAGCTTTGACTCTTAGAATTAGTTAAAATCGAGTAGTTAACATGATTATGTTATAAAGATATAGGGACCAAATTCTAAATCCTGACTTGAATCTTAAGCGGAGGGCATATCATAAGTAGATATACCTTGGATCAAATGAATGTATCCTAAAATGGCCTAAAAAAACAAATAGTGAGATCAGATGACTCTTTGGCTCTTCAATATTCTTCTTCAACTCATATGAAAAATTGCATTCAAAGATAAATGTTACGATACAGAATGTGCAGAATTTTGCACATATTTGCTCTTAGAAGACATGTAAATGTACCATTTTTTTCAACTTGTTTCAGAGTTACCGTTTGAGTCCTCAGATTCTTGGATTTTGCTAGCAGCTTTATCAGTCTTTAACTTTGACACCTGAAACATGGCCAGATGGATGTCCCCTGTCAACAAAGACATCCCAAAGTTAATCAATTAAGCTTGTTAGATGAACACGACTCTTCGTAATGGTATGCCTTCGAAGAGGCTCGACTCCTTTTCTTTTGGAGTCCTTTGTTCGATATTTGAGGATTTACCAATCTATTGGCACGACTAAGTTTAGGGGATGCCTTTGATACCATGTTAGATGAACACGATTTTCCACAATAGTATGATATTGTCCACTTTGAGCGTAAGCTCTCATGACTTTGCTCTGGGCTTCTCCAAAAGGCCTCATATCAATGGAGTTAGTATACCTCACTTATAAACCCATCATTATTCCCTAAATTAACCGATGTGTGACTTTCATCATCCAACAAAGCTGACCGCGAAGTAAATGATGTAAAATTTTGAAGTTATTTACACTATGCAAGTCGAGTTGTACCACAAAACAAAATACAGAAGCTCAATGTATAGCTACCCAATTCATGAATTCAAGCCAATAATAATGTACAGACACAAGTCACAGTATTTTCTAAGAGGTTCTCTTGTTTAGCCTTACAAAGAGGATGAGTCAAGTGCTAGGATAGATTTGAGTAGCGATTATAATGAATTTAGAGTCCAATTCTATGAGGTCCCACATTGGTCGGGAGAAAGAGTTTGGAAACCTCTCCCTAACAGAGGCGTTTTAAAACCGTGAAGCTGACGACGATACATAATGAACTAAAACGGATAATATCTACTAGCGGTGAGCTTGAGCGGTTACAAATTCAATACTGACTAGCTATCTCAGATACTCTACAATGAATTGAATGGTCCAATAACCATAACCAAATGCATTCACCAAACCAAAACTGAAAAACAGCAAATGGGATCCTTTCCCTTTAAAGAAATTTTTAAGCCTCATGACCATTTGGTTTTGCAATTTAAACTTATAAACACTAATTCAACCTATGGATTTCTTTGTTTTCATATATATTTTCAGTGATGTTTTCACGGTTGAAGTTAAGAATTTAAATGTTTACTTGAGAAATATGAAATCTGTTCTAAAAAAGTGTGAGGTGATCCAACCAGACTAACAATTAAATTTGGATTGAGTTTGAGGGGGCAAGTTACCAAAAGAAATGCAATTCCCAGATGATACAGCAGCAACAACTCCAGGCTTGAGTCTCTTATCATCAATAAAAGTCCCATTTGTGCTGTCTAGATCTATGACTAAAAGCCTGTCTTCTTGCTTTTTGATGCGAGCATGTACAGCAGAAACTGTTTTCATTTCAGAAAATCGCAGTGAAGTTAGTGGCACAATACAATCCACAAGTTCTACATTCCAAAAACTCAAAGGAAAACTTTAAACTGTCAGATCTGTAGCAATTGAATTGAAATCATCAAATCAAACAAGTAGCAACAGATATTTGGAGTAAACTCACCTGTAGCAACTGGAATTGCAATGTCAGCTTTCTCAGGAAGGCGCCCAACAGTGACCTCATTCTGCATTAAGATGAGTTTCGACAGCCGAAAAGAGTTAAAACGAACTCGAACATCACACAATAGGAGACTCGCAAGGGCTGAAGAGCCTTAATGAAAAAGTACTGACCGAGACAATTTCAAACGCATCAGGCATTTCAACTTTGGAACCGATATGCTTCCAATCGCCATCGCCTGTGAAGAAATCACGAAATCTTCAAATCAAATATAAGATACAATCGAACAGAACAATGGTAGAGATTCAGAATCCGCTGACCAACGGGAACGAGAAGCCAGCGGACAGAAGAAGATTGAGGCTCGAATTCAGACTGAGAAGCTCGTGGAGGTTGAAGAAGTGATCGTCCCCTTGATTTGAAGGTGAGATTGAGATCAGAACGCAGCAACAATGGCGGAAGGATGGAGGCAGTTGCTTTGGTTCTTGTGTGTGGGTATGGCGTTAGGGAATTGGAAGGGGAAGATGAGTAAATGGAGAAGGAAAGAGGGAGAGGGAGGTTGGGGCGGGAAATGGAATGGACTGTGAACTCCATGGCAGGCTGCGAGAATTCTGCAACGATTTCAGGAGGCTTGCTCTTGAGTGTTCGGCTGAGTGATCGTGACCGTGATCATCATCGTGTTTGTGGACAACATTTAATGCATTCTGCGGATAATCCACGTTTGCTTTTATCTCGCAACCATTATTTTCATTTTTTAAGAATTTTATATTTTATCTCGAAAAATACGTTTAATATTTTCTTTTTTAAATACAAAAATACCATTAATTTATAAACAATTAAAAAATATTTTTATAAACTTTTAAAAATAATATTTATAATTTTCATTTTTTTTTTTCATATTTATCGACTCATCTTAACAAAATAAACCTAAAATTTTCCTTTTGCTTTACAAAAATCTTCCTACCACGCCTATAGCCTATATTTAATAGTTGACTGAAATAGTAATTATTTTCTAATTAATTTGCGTGTTGTTGTAAGAAATTACCGTACATTGAATAAAGAAAGAGAGTACGTTTTTTTAATTTAAAAAAAAAAAAAAAAAACTAAAATCATTACATTTGCAACTAATAAATGGGAAGGAATTGATGTCGCGTGCTCAACCTTTTAATCTTATTTTGCTTGACATTTATGAGGTTTGTATCGGCTTGTTTTCATTACCAACAAAAAAAAAAATTCCTCTCTGCTTTTGATTTTGCTTCTGCTTCCATTGGAGGGAGAGAAATGGTTTTCAGTAAGTGATTCGTTGATTTTTATTCTAATCAAAGTTCAATTGAGTTTTGATAAATTTTATGAATATGAATTATTGTAAAGAACTTATTCCAATTACCAGGAGAGGGCCATTATTGATTGCGAACAAAATAGGGCAACAAACTGGAACTCGAAAACGTCGGAGGATCAATGTCTCAGAATAATGGTTCCTTTAAAAAAAATTTGGTGATGATTCAAATAATTGTTGAGTTTTAAGTCGTTATTAGTCAAAACTGCCGTGAAAAAAATCATGTTGCGAGTTGCAGATCCGCGGAATCCATCTCAATCTTCTCATGTTTCTGCTTCTTCTCGGTCTTCCTCTTCTTCAATTTCGTGTCCTTTCCGAGCATAGGTTTGCTATGATCAATGTATTTTCCTCCAAAGAACTGGCCAAGCACCTTACCGCAGCCCGAACAACATCTGCCAATCGGTGCTAAAACCATAAGAAACAACGAATCGATTTCAACCGAGAGACAAAAGAAACACAGAAATCAAATTCTAACGAAAGGAATCAACAACAAAAAAGGTCGAATTACTGGATCGAATGAGCAGAATAAAAGGAGTAGCAATCGGAACAATAAATTAGGACAAACAAACAAAAAGCAACGCGAACAACAACGAAGAGTATATGCATATAAACACAGCAGGACAGAAAAGCGAAGAAGATCGAGGAGGATTCTCACACGAAGTCATCGAAGCGATCGGCTTCGCAGTGTATGAGACAGTGAGAACAATGCAGCATTGAGGTAGCGTCGAGAAACCAAAGCTTCCGCAAAACGCTAAGGGCAAGAAACAGAGGGAGAGGGGGAGAGAGAGAGAGAGAGCAATATATTGGGGGCGGAAGAAGAGTATAATGCGCAACCCTAACGCCTTTCGGGTATTTATAATTTCCACCCACCTCGTATTCCTGGGAATGACTTCTATTATCGAAAATACCCTCGATAATGATGCGAACTTTTTGGAGTTCCGTGAGGCCCATTTGGTACTTTTACATGGTTTTTTTCCTTTTATTTATATATATATATATATATATTATTAATAGAGAATGCAGACGTACTCCAACTAATATATTTTTAGTTTAATTTTCACCGCTACCCGATATTATCCGTTACTTTTAATAGTTAAATTTTAAAATTTTAAACTATTTTTTAGTTTATAATAAAAAAATATATAATAATAATAATAATTTTATTTAATTCTATAATTATTTTTTTTTTCTCAATTGTTTGATGTACTTAAAAACAAAATTTTATATTTATAAAAAACTTTTAAAATATATATGTGTGTGTTTAAATTAATTTATAAATGGTAATTTAACGTTTGAAAATAAATAAATAAATTTCTTTTAAATGTTTTACTTTTCATTATAAATAAAAATTTAAAATAAATGATAAAAAAAAAAGATTTCGAATTTGATTCATTATATAATAAAATTCATAAAATGACTTTTGTGATTTTACTATCCGAATTTTGCCTTTATTTTATATATTTAATTTTTTTCAACACAATTTAAAAAAAGTAAATGATTTCAACGATATAATAAAATTATAGTAAAGATTAACAATTTATTATTTATTGTGGAAATTTTCAAAACCAGCCACCATTATTACACGATTCACAGCCGAGATTCTCCGGCTCCACCAGCCATGTTCTGATCCAGCCTCTTAGCCAACAGGAAAAGCAACACAGCCGCCAAAACAGGCAAAATAAACTTCCCCAACAAGCCAGGAGCCACCTCCTTCAGCCGCCCAGCTCGACTGGTAATCTTGTCACCATTACAACTACTTCCTTCTCTTTCTGTATTGCTTTTGGCTTCCGCTTTTCCATTGGCGGCTGGGCTGCTCTTCTTCTCTGGTTCCTCAGCTTGTTGCTGGCCATTTTGCTGCTGCTGCGGCGGCGGCGGCGGTGGGTTGGGAGCTGCCGTGCGTGGCGGCTCCAACACGTCCTGTGGCTGCAATGGCTGACGGACATGAAGGATGCCGTCCTTGTACTTGGCTGTAATATTAGAGGTGGTGCAGTTTGATGGGATTTCAAACTCCTTGTGGAAACGCTGCGATGTTTTGTTCCGGTAAGGCCGCTCGCCCGAGATCCTCAGCTTTCTTGTGGAGGATACCTGAACCCGAATTTGCTCTCTCCGAAAACCTGTAGTGCAGAATAAAAGAAGCTATCAAGCTAGTAGATATTGTCTGTTTTGGTTTACAAAACTCAGATTATATCTTGAAAAGGCAATATGAGATCCCATATTGATCGGAGAAAAGAACGAAACATTATTGTTTATAAGGGTGTGGAAACTTGAGGGACTATATGTAACAAGCCAAAGTAGACAATATCACCTTCAGTCTCACGGTTTTAAAACGCCTCTACACCCTTATAAAGATTCCACATTGATTGGAAAGGGAAATGATATATTCTTTATAAAGGTGTGGAAATTTCTCTCAAACAGACGCGTTTTAAAACCGTGAGGCTGACGGCGATACGTATCGAACCAAAGCGGACAATATCGCCTAAAACGCATTTGCTAGAGAGAGGTTTCCACACCCTTGTATAGAATGTTTCGTTCTCCTCTCCAAATGATGAGAGATCTCACCATTCACGAGCTACATTCTCAAACCCTAAAAATTAAAAACCAAATAGCTATCAAATCGAGCCTTGGTTTCTTCATACGAGACGACCCATTATCATTAAAGAAATAGACAAATCGATGTAAGATCCCACATCGATTGGAGAGGGGAACAAAACATTCTTTTATAAGCGTGTGGAAACCTCTCCCTAGCAGACACGTTTTAAAACTATGAGGCTGACGACAATACGTAATGGGCCAAAATGGACAATATAGCCATCATCAACCTCACAGTTTTAAAACGCGTCTGTTACGGAGAAGTTTCCACACCCTTATAAAGAACGTTTCGTTCCCTTCTCTAACCAATATGAGATCTCGTAGTTCACGAGCTACATTCTCAAACCCTAAATTAAGAACCAAATAGCTATCAAACCGAGCCATAGTTTCTCCATACGAGACAACCCGTTATCGTTAAAGAAAAGGACAAACCAGGAACGTGTAGGGAGAGAATGCTGCAGCCATCTTCTTCAGAAGCTTCAACCAGAGGTTCAAAATCTTCATAAGTGGGCTGGTTTTTGGGAGCCATTTGGTTTCAAATTGGATCAATACGTTAGCTGAATGGAAGTGGAAGAAAGGGTTAGGGTTTAGTTTAGGCTTTATAGGGAGAGGAGGACGCAACGAGAGGTTGCTTATGAGCATCAAAAAGGGCTTCAACATATTTCTTGGTGTGGGGGAAGCTCAAGGTTCTTTAGCTTCCTTGGTGTATATGCGTTGTTTTCTAATCTCAAGTAACATTCAATGGAATATAATAACCTAAGATGGGCATCTTTTTGTTTATTAATTCGCCATTAAGCTTTGAATCTTCCTTAAATTGTATATTTATAATTACAAAGATTCCGTATGATTCAAATGGTTCTCGAGTCAAATCGAGCTTAGCTTGGTGATAGCCGACGTGTTTTTACCTACGAGATCATATGTTTAAAATGAAGGCACGAACCTTTGGTTAACAAATCTAATCAAAGTTAACTCAATACGATTGTGCCCCGAGTAAGTCATCGAGGACGATGACTAAGTTAAGTGAAGGAGAATGTCACAACCATACTATCAAAAGAGTAGGTTGTGACCCTCACGTCATGACAAGCAAAGCGGCGTCCCTCAAGAGACGCCCATTCAGCCACATACGGGCCAATATAGAAGAGTGTCATGATGCGATTGAGGAGGACGATACATCATCCAACACACCACTATACAAAGTGAGCATTGAAAACAAGTTGAGACACAAGCAATGCTTCTCGATTTGTGCGTGTCATCCTTGGGCAGAGGCTATGCTAATCTTCTTTGTCTCGATCCAAATTTATCTAATGTCCCCACTTATAATTTGCATAATATTTTTTTTATTAAATGGTCAGATGTTTGATTATTTTTACCTTAATTATTGTTGAACTAAAAATAATGTATGGGTTGACATATAGGTACGACAAAATTTTAATTTTTTTAGTTTTGAAACATGTAGGAATAAAGATTTGAGTCAAACCGAGCTTAGCTCGGTGATAATTGACATGTATATTCGATTAATGTATAGGTTGACGTATAATTACGATTCAATTTAGGTTTTTTTAGTTTATAAATATTTAAGAATGGACATTAAAATCGAGCTTAGTTTAGTGGCAATTGACATATATTTTTTACCCGATTTTAATCTATACAAGCGTTCTAGTCATAAATACCTATTTTCAATTTACGTTAGATGGACGTCTATAATTATTTATATGGGTATTTTGTCCAATTTTCGTATCATATGAAATGTATTTTGTTTTCTTTAATTTTTTAATTTTGTTTTTTTAAATATTATTTAAAATGTAAAAAAATTATTTTTCAATAATAAGACAATATTAGTTTCTGTGATAAATTAACTGGGTATCGAAATGTCTAATTTACCCATATTAAATTAACTCAACATATTCTTTAAGCCGCGAATAAAAGCGGCGGAGGCAAAGGGTATGTTAGTCATTTGAGGTGTCAAAACTCAAAATTACTAAAAGGAGGTTATTTTTATATTAATAAAGTAAAAAGGGCTATTTGTGAAAATAACTCGAAAAATTTGGAGGGAGGGGAGGGAGGTCGCGCTTCACCCTCGAATCCAAACAGCTTGCAGTGGTTTGCTAATTTCTGCCATGGATTCTACTCAGTAGCTTCCCTTTGTTACCATGAAGCAGTTCTGAAATGATCGAATTAATGGCGGTATTTTAGCATTGAAGTAGAAACTATGGCGGTCGACACCAATTTGAATTTCCAATCTATGCTTGAGAGTTTGAAGGTGGAAGATCCATGGCTTCCTCCTAGAACTTGGGAAACCATCCCTTCACAAACCCAACAATCTCAGCTCCCTTCTCGTAGTAGTAATGGCGTCTCTTCCTCTTCAGTCTCCGTAAGTTCTCTAGTTCCTGTTCTTTACATTTATTCCTCGTTTTTTAGAATTACAATCTTCTAGCTCTTCTTACTTTTATCGATTTTACTTGTTGTATTCTTAAGGTTCCGCATTGTCATTCTGTTGGTACATCTGCATATTGTAGCATTCGAGGATCAAATTGCTTAAGCGTTGATCTTTGAAGAATAAGATATCCTTGGTTCTAAAACAATTGAAACGACGGTTTTTTTGTTTCAGGAGGCAAGCTTGGTTAGATTGGCGATGAACGCACTGCAAGGGTTGGAGTCAGCACTTATCAGCGTGGAAAAGTTATCTGCTGCCTTTTGTTCTGATCCTTCCGACAGGACATTCCATCAAATTCCATCTCTATGGAATCGCATTTCGAGTACGCACGCTTTGGGAAAGATACTCAGGTCGATTGGCTGCGTTGGGTTTTTAGTTTTCCTTCTTCATAAATTCGTTGACCACTTTACTGAATTGGGTATGGATGAAGCGTTTAATCATAAGAGTTATCAACGTAAGGTCGAAAAATGCAAAAGTAACGATGGCAGTGATGTGAGAGGGAAAGAATGCTCCCGAAAGAGTCTTGTTAATCAGGCATTTGCAGTTGCACTGAGAAAGATTTTGGAAGGCTATACGTGTGCATTAGATTCGTTGCATGCCTCAGTAGGTTTGAGAAGAACGCCAAAAGAGTTCGATGCGTCTTTTCACGGATCATCAGTGGAAGGATGTCTTATGAGCGCGGTGCATTCTGACATAACATTATTAGAGGTGTACCTTCATACAAGAGAATTGAGAATTCAGATTGAAGTACTTGGAAACATATGTAACTTGCAAAATGTAGCTAATGGCTTCTCATCGTTACCATTTCAAGACCTGATTGATAAGGCGACCTCTGAATTTTGTAATTTTTATTGGGGAGGAGACTTGCTAACATATTTGTACACACAACTCCAGGTGCGGTAAACTGAAATATCTTCCTTGTCTGACTTGTAATGTGTTTTTCTCATTGAGTCCTAATAATTTGTTGTGCATGAATATTTCCTCTGGTACTAATTAAGTTACTTCAAGGTTAAGAATAATCTTTATATCAGGAGATAACTGAAAAGGGATTAAGAAAGAAAAGGTTATCCTGGCTTCTTGATTGTCTTATCCTGTCAGCTACTGGCGGCCCTCGGGAAGAACCATTTTGTTTTGGACGGGAGTGGTGAAAAATGATCAGATAGTTGGAAATTGCTTCATCGGTTTGCTGGAGGAAGACTCTCAATGATCATATGGATGCTTAGACCTCCATGTTTAGATGGTTGGGAGCCCATTCCCGGGGGCTCAGGTGCTGGGGATTTTCAAGAGAAAATGAATCCTTTAACAAAATGTGTAGTGTGAAGAGAACGACTGGGGTTACAGTTGGGGGAGGTTGTCTGTGTAGTCTAAAATTGATAAGAGCCTTCCAAGATGAGTTTTTTTCACTTGGTTGGTGGCTTCTGATAAGATTAATATGAATGACTATAATGAAGGGAATTGCTTGTCTTCTTGCATACTACTGTATTGTTTGTGTTTGCAGAATTTTGGTTGGTGGTCGTTATGAGTTATTGCCACATTGTCCTTTCGTATGCTTTGGTTTAAGCAAGTTTTCTTTTAGTTTTGGCAACCTTGGGTTTCTTGATTTGTTATTTAGGCAATGTAGATGAATCTTTTATTGGTATCTGACTTTAATGAAATGGTGAAGGTGCTTCAATTTGTGCCTCAAATATTTGGAAGAACTGGGTTTCAGTGTTTCTCCATCTCTTGGGAATCCATTTGCACAAGTTAAGATATTTTTGGGACATTGCCACTCGTTTCTGTTGATACCAACTTGGGGGCATGCATAAAATTTGTGGTCACTTAAGCTTCTTCATATGCATATTCATGTCTATGCTTAATTGGTATATGCATTTGCATGCGATTGGATTTCTTACCTTATCCCTTATAATTTTGTTCTATGAACCTTCGTTGCCTCATATTAAAGAACTAATTTGTTTATATTGTGTCATGTCTTCTTATGGCTCCTGTAATGAACATAACAACTTTCGCTATCCTTCTTAGGTTGCTGATCCTGCTCATTGCGCTGTACTCAAGTTTCTGTTCCTCCGCTCATGTGAACCATATTGTGCCTTTATTAGATCATGGATATACAAAGCTGAAGTTGTTGACCCTTATGCAGAGTTTGTTGTTGAATATGATGACATTAAAACTTCTAATCTCAATACTGCTGGAATCTCCAGTTTTCCACTAGCATGTACAAGGGTAGTTTTATTATTTGTTATTCTTTGTTAATTTGGAAGCAGTTAGCAGTTTTGTTTCCTCATCTATTGTGGTTTCCTTTATTTGAGTTTGATGTTCATTGTTCTGGATCATTCCCTGTAGGAGAGAGAAGGAGTCCCTGTTCCTTGTTTTATGAAGGAATTATTGCTTCCACTTCTCAGAGCTGGTCAGCAGCTTCAAGTACTAGTGAAATTACTTGAATTTGGTACTTCTGTTGCCACTGCAGAATGTACTTACGATGATTTTCTTCCTTGTTGGACTGGCTTTTCTAGTAATCATGTGTACTATGAATCTGTAATCTCTTTCAGCAAAGAAAATGTTGAGGCCAGGGTTTCTGCAAGGGACGTTTACTATGAAAGGATGCAGAAAAAACTTGATAATCTTCTGACAAAAATAGAGTTCAGATATGAGCAGGTAATCTGAATGCTGTAATATGCATCTTGGAGGATTAGTGAGTGGTGGGCAACAAGCATCATGATGTAAGGAGTGGTCTCCTGATTCCCCAGTTAATAAAAAAATTGTATAAATTACTCAATTTTGAGTCGAGGAAAGCATGGTTTTTGTTGGATCAGTTGGGAGCCGCTAGGTAGTTCATGGTATAACTTAAGGGTTGTGTATTTATTTTCCTCATTTTCATGCCTTATTACCCTGAAAATTATTCATAAATCTCTTAACACGGTAGATTGTGGAACACGAGGTTAAACAAGCTTCAAAATATCTAACCTACATCAATTTCTTCGTTATACTTTCTACCAACATATCATATGTTTTGCTGCCCTACAATTTGTTCTGATTGTGTTTTTATATCAGTCTTGTGAATATCTTTCTTTAACAGATGGTTCCAGGTGATGCAGTATCTCTGATCTTTCCTCATGTTGGAGGAGGAATAAGTGCACCTTTGTCAGTTAAATCAGGAAATAGCCTATTTGATCCAGAAGTGGACAAGAGCTCAAAAATGTAATATCATATACTGTTGGTTCCTTCTAAGAGTGCGTGTGTCCATTGGATGATATAGACGTACACAAGTCCTTGCAAGTTGCATGTAGATTCTTTTCTGTTTTCTGTTTTTATTATTAATTTTTTTTGATGTAGTGCATAGTGCCAAACTTTCATTGAGAATAAAATGAAAATGAAAGAATACAAGAGGGATACAAAAAACAAACTTCTAACAAAAGGAGCTAAACCAGAACAAAAATAGGCTCCAATCAAGCAAAATGATATCTAAAGGGTGCATCTAGATGCTTTTGCTCTGACGTGCATGCATATTGAGCTTTTTGGCTCTAATTTTAGGGCTCCGTGGAGGCTGTCGCTTAATCATTTTTGTTCAGTGTTTCTCATTTTATTAATCTTTCAAGCTGTTGACTAATTTTTCCTCATTTCTAATTTATCAACTTTTTCTTATTTATCTGGTTCAGGTTAAAAGACAACACAGATCATGATGACTCTATTAGTTCATCAGATGCAGCTGATGTTGCAGTGGACATGTATAATTCACCCATGGAGTTGTATGATTCCTCCGGATGTAAATCTTCAAGTAGCTGTGAAGATGAAATTGAGTTTGATCAAAAGATTGATCCTCACAATAACATGGGCGTGCTAAAGGAAAATCATTTTTCTTCTTTAAGCTTCTCCAAGAATGATTTGAATATTAATTCTTTAAGGAAGGCTTCTGATTGTGAAGGACCATTTCATGTAGGAAGTGTTTTGGATGGGAGTTCTACGAAGATAGATGATGTAAATTTTGTTGTGCAATCGCAAAACAATGCCTTAAATTCAAGTGATACATCTTTGTTCTTTGACTTGGCTAATTGGTCGTGGAATTCTGATGTCACCTGCACTGGTTATTCAGAAGATATGCATTCCTTGGATTTTGATTTAAGGAAAACCAGAAGAAACTCTAGAGTCCATATTGGAGAATTATCTCTTTCTAGGAAGAGGATTGGTGATTCCAGTGGTGCAGTGGATGCCTCATTGAACAATCGATTTGATAATATTCCACGTGCTTCTAATTTGTTTTTTGCACAACCACAGAATCTTGATTACTCTAGCAAGTTTTTCAGTTTGAATCCAATGGTAACAAGAAATGTTTTCCTTCCTATGATGAGCAAGCCTGATCAGAGACATGCTAGTGCCTTGGGTCAATCTTTTCCTTTCTTTGATTTTTCTGTTGTAGAGGATCCATGTAAGGTATGCCCAGAAAAGATACTGCCTAGTTCTGGAGCTGAATCATTATGTGGTGGGAACTCTCAAGCTCTTTCTTCCAATAGTAAAAATAGTGATTCTAGTGAACAAGGATGTGGAGAAGATATTTTTGTGGACAATACTATATCTTACAATGACAAAGAAGATATTTCAACTAATGTTTCTGGTGGAAGGAGCTGGGAAACTATACTTTGTACAGCAAGCAAGAGAACTGTTGATAATAATGCTGAAGAGCAGAAGCTATCTTGTTCAGGATTGTTCGAGTTGCCACTTGATTACGTTATTCACAAATGCTTAGTGCAAGAAATAATCCTTCAGTATCCTTATGCAAATATGTTGGATGTCTATTTGGTTATATCTGGTACTTTATTGCATCTTATTACACCTCATCTCTGTAACTTGTGTTTTACTTTTGTTGAGAATGCATTTGCAGTTTCTCCTAATATTTTGCCGGTTTTTTCTTATAAGCTGGAAAATCAGACATTAATATGGCTGTAGTTTCATTGCACGTTGCTTGTATCCTAATATTTTGTCTATATGGTTAGTGTATGCTACTGATTGTCCTACTGTTTGCTTCAAGAAAAATTTCCTTTTCCATTTACTCGTTGTTGTTTATTTCTTAAGGTCTATGTGAGTTGCAAAGCTTCTCTTAAACAATCCTTGATTTCTTCTGTGCTTGGCATCTGTTAGTGCTTCATGTGGATAACCTTTTCTTGAGCCCTTCTTTCCTGCTCTTTGTTTTGTTCTTTCTTTTTGAATAGGTATAAGAGATGACATTGTGATGTCATATAATTTGTCTCACTTTTCTTCTTGTACTATGATTAAGCTAACTGCCCAAGGGTAGGTTAGTTGTCTATTGGCGTCTATCGAATGGTAACTGCCTTACTCCCCTGCCCTAGTGTAAAAAGAGATTCTTTATTTTTTAGCATTATTCATAAATAAATCCTACCTTGCCAACCTGAGCATAGCTCAACCAATCAAAACATTACATCGTTGATTAAAAGGTCAAATGTTTGAATTTTCACCCTCATGTGTTGAACTCAAAAAAAGAAAAACGAGAAATCCTTTCACACTTCAAGTTCACTTTCCAGCATCTTTATTGGGTCTCCTGGTCGAAAGACTCAAAAGTTTTCTAGTTTTGATCTTACAAGATCATCTTGTATTTTGTAATTTTGGCCTTTAATGGGCTTATAGTTCTTCACTTTGTAGGTCCTTTACATAAGTAATATCTCATTAACATTTTTTTTCGTTTCTCATAAGAGACAATTAAACAATCTCGTTAGCTGGCTCTTTGTACAACTTAAGGTCAGATGTTTCTCCCACTCGAATATACTTTTCCATCTTGAGCTTATTTAAGAAAAACCAATGATTGTCCAAGATCTTCATCCTTTAAGGTCAATTAGTGCTTGCTTCTTTCTACATGTTCTGATTGTGAGTGTTTTTACCTTGTTGTCTCACCATTGAGATGGATTTCTGAAAGGATCCATCCGAGAATGTTTGTCATAAAGGGTAATAGTTATTCCTATACCTTTGCAAAAAGATATACATATGTCAGCAAGTTAACTATAAAGTTACTAGATGAAGGATTTGATTTGCAAGAGCATCTTCTAGCACTGCGGCGGTACCACTTTATGGAACTAGCAGACTGGGCAGATTCATTTATCACATCTTTGTGGAATCATGTAATATATACGTGCCAAATTTTTTGAGTTTGTTATCTTTTCTGAACTGAAAGTGCTGATCAAATTCTTTTTTGATTTTTGCTGCCACTCCTTGAAAGCACAGAAGTGGCGTGTCATAGAGGCAGATAGTAAGCTTCCAGATATTCAAGGTTATCTTGAATTGTCTGTTCAAAAGTCATCGTGTGAACATGACCGCAACAAGGATAGATTATTTGTCTACATCAAAGAAGAGTGCACTCTGCCTCTTTCCAAAGGAACCATCGGTGTATTATTTACTCATTCAAATTATATCTTCCTTTTATTTCCGTTTCATAGTCCTCAAATTTAGTTAAATTCAATATTGGGACTTGATGGTTAAACTAATATTTGAATTATTTTTTATAATTTTCCCCTAATGGCTTCTTCTTCTAAATGGCAGGGATTGATTCATTTGAGTTTCTAGGTTTGGGATATCATGTAGAGTGGCCTATCAATATCATTTTGACGCCTGCTGCATTGAAAATATATGCCGATATTTTCAGCTTTCATGTTAAAGTGAAGCTTGCTGTTTTTTCTCTGACCAAAGTTTGGTCCTCATTGAAGGTCATGATATATCCTTTAATTCGATACGTTAAGGGGTTAGCTGACAAACAAATATGCGTCAGAACCAGAAAAGATTTTGGTTGCAACGTAGGAGATCTTAAACAACAAGCATTAAACTTTTTGACCTTAATGCATACAGAGGGGGCAATTCTGGATGAGTGTAGAACAGATAAGGGGGTGAATGGCAATACTCGAAATTTCATTTTGAACATGTTATGACTTTTATGAAAAAATTTGTTTATACTTTTAAATGCCCTTTTCAATTTAACTAAATCAAATTATTCTTCCTTAAGCTATTTTTCCCTCAACCTTTTAAATCGATATCTTAGGTGCATGCTCTTGTTCCTTCTTGTCTTACTGTGAGCCCTTCTTTTTTATTAGTAGATTGACTCGAACAAAGTTATATGAATGATTTTTCCCCCTTTCTAGAACTCTTAAATGGAGAGAGCTGATGGTTTAACATTTCAACTGAAAGTCCAGTATTCAGCTTTTAATTCCATCAGCAGTGATGGAGATAAGAGGACGTTCCATTAGGGAATAATATTAGTCCAGCTGGCATGAATAGTCAGTTGAAGTTGAAAAGTGTCTTAAACATCTTTGAAGTATGAATGGAACTTATGCAATTTGCTTCAAACTTTGATTTACAGGACATGGGTATCTTGATCAGTCAGAATCGCCATTCCAAACCTATTAATCAGGAAATCCAGCATTTCAATGTTTTGGTGAAGACTAGGTAGTCCTGATTTATTGCCTCAAATTTCTCTTTTCTTGTGTTGCTCATAATGTTGGCATTCTTTCACTCCTTCCAGAAACTAAATTTTTATTTTTATTTTTGTGGTTTCATATGTAGCTCTGACTATTTTTCACTTCTATGATCAGGCATGAAGTCAGCCATTTTGTATGTGTATTACAGCATTATGTGGAGTCTCAATTATCACATCTATCTTGGTGTAGATTTCTTCAATCTCTTCAACTTAAGGTATGAGTGGACGTTTTATCCCATGTATCAATGTCAGATATTATGTTGAGTATGGCACTTTTTCTTGCTCTTCAGGATTTGTAATTGACTTGTTCGATGTACTTTATTTTCTTTGAAGGACATATCTATATTTTTGTGAACGATCAAAAGGGTGTCCCTCCCTTTTCATTTATTTCCAAGACTTCACGTGTTCTTTATCCATCTTCAGTCCAAATTTGTTAATCTCTTGTGTTTATTCTTTACTTTAAGATAATTGAACATATATATATATATACATAGAGAGAGAGAGAGAGAGTTAGAATATGAGGAGATGTTTGGAGTCTCTTGGGTGCTTGTTTAGGCGTCATTCTGAAAAATAACTCTTCGCTTTTGTTTTTGAAACCATGTCTAAATTTATGGTTTGGTGGTTTATATAGATATCCGATCTATGATTTGAGGAGTGGTTGTCCTAGTAAATAGTAAATTTAGAAAATACGTGCAAACAATGAAATATTGTTTCTAATTGACCATTTTTTGCTCCCAAATTTTTAATTATTCTGTAAAACAAATTGCTACATCTAAAAACTGTTTGAAACTGTTTTTAAATATAAGTTCTAAACTGGTCTTAGCTACCTGAATTACGAATGCGATTTTAATCGTCATTGTAATGGTTTATTACTTCAAACTGCCAAATTTCAACAATTACATTGATGCATGATACTTTCTGTCGAATGGCTTTGAGGTATTCCTCGACGTCAATTTAATTTTCTTCATCTTAATTTCTCCATGTATTTAGACATCTTATATCTTGACTGTCCAATGCATCCCATACTAGAGTCTAGATATTGTTGCTTTTGATATAGAAAAATCTCGAGCACTTTTGACCAAGCAGCCTCCATCTCAACAATTAATACGGGAGAGATCTTTTGAAGTTGCTATCAGTGTTTTTATTTATCATTCATGACCAAAGAGTGGAGACTGATTATTTTCCTTGTTTGATGCATTCAAACACACTGGTTTTTTCTGTCTGATTATGCTTCTGTTTTATGTAGGCAAAAGATATGATGGATCTCGAGTCAATGCATATGGCTTATTTAACTGATGCATTTCACACGTAAGATTCTATTTCAAAGTTTGAAATGTCTTGGGGAACTAGAAGATTATTTTTGAATGCTTGACTTTGTACTTTTGGTAAGAAATAACTGTATTTTTTTTCCAAAAGAAGAAACATGTTTGGTTGGAAAAATGTAGGGATTTGAAAGAGGGGAGGATAAGAGTTGAAATCCAAGTTCTAGACAACAAAGGTTACAAAATATTTCCCCAATTGTACAAAATCAAATTAAGTCTAGATTTTTAGAAAGAAAAAAGAAATTGTTTGTTGAACCCTGAAAAGTTGGGATGAAAGGGAAACCATGCACCACTTCGAAAAAAAATTCTTCTATCAATGATCTTGAACACCCTATGTTATATTTCAACAAAACCTACACTAGAGTACCGTCGATAATGTTTAGCCACATCACTTTTGCCATTCCTTCATTGCCATTGAAACAGTTCCCATCGAATAAATAATAAGATTTGATCGAATAAATAATAAGAACTGTCTCAGCCCCTTCCCTCTAGACTTTTCTTTTTTTGCCTTTCAATTGTTTCTCACCAAATAAATAAATAACTGCTACTTGAAATATAAGAGGATCAAATAAGATCCTTTTGGAAAACTCAAAGGACTAGAAAATTAATTGGTCCAAAATAACAGTATAGACGGGCTTGTTGGACATGTATCCTAGGTGTTTCTGACTTGTTCAAGTGATTTAGAGGTGTGTTCGACATTCAACTTGACTCTCAAACCTTTGAGCAACGTATGTGCTTCCTAGGTTGCCTTTACTAAATGAAGTGATTTAAAAAAATATTCATTCATTTTTCAAGCATAGAATTTCCTCAAATTAGTTGTAGAACTGAGTTCCTAACATTTCTTATGTATAACCTTACAGATGTTTCTTATCTGAAGAAACACTATCTGTGGCTGGTATCATTAATCAAATCTTGCAATGTGCACTGGATCTCCGATGTTGTTTTACTGGTGACATGTGGAATACTCAAGTTGATAATGCAGCTTCTTCGAGGAGACTTTCTGAGATCAACAAGTCTCAGGTAAGCTGCGTGCTTGATTTTCCTTATTAAAAAGTAGAAATTCCTTACGATCATAGAAGTGTTAGGAGTTTTATTTTTTTTACCTTGGAAGGGACATTTGAACTCATACTTTAGTTCTAGGCGAATGTCCAAAATATCGTAGCATGCAAATAGACAAAGCAGTATAGTCTCAGATGGCAAGCCATTTATTAAAATATGCTATCAAGAGAAGAAACCTTCCCCTTGCATCGCATGTTATTTGGAATCCATTTCCTTCGTACTCATGAATGGGGAACTTGTCCTCCAGTGCGGGGTACTTGATGTTCTCCTTGTGTTCAGCATGACATGGTACCTGTTTTGGACTGTCTTGTTCATTACATTTATTTTATAATTTAGGAATGCTAAAGCCTAAATGTCTTATAAAAACTATCCCTTTAGGGATATCCAATAAATGTCTTACAAAAACTGCTTTGCCAGACATGCTTTAGTTGATAGAAATTGACATATACAATGTTATCTAGTGTCTGTTCGGAGGTTGAAAATATATAATACCTTTTCTAGTTATTTTATTCTTTGAAAAAAGAACAAAAAAAAAAAAAAAAAAAAAAAAAAAACTGATAAGGAGGCTAAATTTTGCGTCAACATACAGGTACTTGCCGTAAAGAAGAGATTTGACAAAAACATGAAAGAATTGCACCTGCTTTATCTGAAGTCACCTAAGCTCGGAGAGTATGGGTTATCTCGATTATGGGAATATTTCAATTACAACGATCATTACTCTGATACTGGTAATGAAATGAATTACTATGCCTTCTCGGTCTAATGATTGATTTCAAACCATAAGAGAGATAAGGAGAATCGTCCTAATGTTTGTGAAATTGAATTAGTTAGGTCGGGTAGCTTCTATGATGCTTGAATGCTTGTAATTCGAACCATGTTGCATTCAAGGTTTCTTAGTGAAGATGCTATGTTAGCCCCTTTACAGAGGACAGTTCTTGTAATTAGAGTAGTAATGTTATTGCTATGGTAGTTCTTATTGATGAGTGAAGTGTGCAGAAGATGGATGGCTTACCCTTAGTTTGTGTTATAGAAAATTTGTCTCTCCTGTCATCTTGTGCTCCCCGAAAACAAAACTGATGTGTACTACTTCAGACAGTCTCACTGAATTTCTTTGGTGGGGTAGTTTGGTGCGGGTCGGTTTCTTAGCCCGAGCTGGAACCGAACCATAAAGAAGTTTTGTAGCAAACCAAGCTGCCTTAGGGATCTAAGAAACACACCAGATTCCAAAATTTTCCTCCAGAGATATTCTAAGAAACTGCCACGAATGCGTTAATCAATTAGGAAAGGTGCTACATTCAGATCTTTACAGGAGATATACATAGACGGTAGAGAGGTCCCATCTAATGTTTAGATATCACAGGAAGATTGAATTTGAACGGTAGTAATGATATATCAAAGATGTTTGCTAACATCTGGCAGCATTGCATCAATATGATCTAATATTCCATTGGATGTACATTTAGAAATGCACCGACCTGAGCGATTTCGATCACCTATGACCATTGCTTTGGGGAACTTATAGAACTAGTAAATGCATAATTCATTGGATAGTTTTATCAAGTCTGATCCTCGTGACGAGCTGAAACTCAATTAAGCTTGTTCATCATTGTCAAACGTCAAAACATAGCATGGAATTTTGTCTTAGAGTTATTGGGCAAGCTTCAAGTCTCTCGCCCATTTCTCGTCCAAGAGCAGCAGCAGCAGCACCAAGCCTCGCCCGAGCTTAATTCAACGAGATTGCAACAAGTTCAAGTCTCAATATACATTCTTTTTTGGTGTAAAGTTGATGAATGGAACTTCCAATCTCAAGTAATAGGTGTTGTTTATGTTGGGCTGAGAAATCATCTCTTTTTTTCTTTTTTGTTCAATGATATTATTAACGGAAAGGTTACTTTCTATCGCTTTCGGTTTGATTTGATTGTCAAAATTTAACAAATAACAATTATTTTTTTAAGGGTTAAATTATACTATTGATATTGACTTCACTAAAATCGATACACGTGGCATTTGATTCTATAAGTTATATAATATATATACCCACTATTATTAATATTATTATTATTATCATCATTGTAATAAAATATCAATTCTTTTAAATTAAATTACTGTTTTCTTGTTTTTTAAAAACAACAATATTACTGATCTAACCCATATAAAATATTAATCATCTGGTCAACTCAAACATAAATTAATTAATTTAGACACAATTTTTTATTTATTATGTTTTTGTTTGTTTGATTTTTTTTTTAATCTTTTAAAGAGTTAAAAGAAAAAGTTACATTGTTACGCATTTTGAGTTTTTTTTTTAAAAAAAATTAATTAATTATCTAGCTTAATAAAATATTCTTATTTTTAAAATTTTTAAGACGAATTAGAATTCAATTTTATATATTTCGCTTAAAATGATTTAGAGAAGTTAACACGTACTGAAAAATAGTAGTAAAAAAACATCTATTAATAAAAATTATTTTGAAGCTTAAACATAAAAAATATTATTTATAAATAAATATAGAGCAAAATTTCTCAAGAGAAAAATTGATTTTTTTTTGTTTGAAAGGTTTAAAAGATATTAATAAAAATTAAAATCTTTTGGACATTTAAAAGATATTTATAAAGTCTTTTTAAAATAAAAGATAATAGATATTATTGAATGGCCACCTCACACTAGGGAAACTAAAAAAAAAGTAACCGTGGCAATGACGTGGATGATGACGTCAGAAAGAGCCCTACCCTCAGCCAATAACCGCTATTCACCATTAATGGCAGATGGCTAAAGAGTGACAAGCAGTGGACATGCCAGAGACACTCAGCGACGTTCACGCCATCCCATTCTATGATCGATTCTATGAACTCTGCAATTTCAATTTTCAACTCAAGATTTGTTCATCCGTTTCTTTTCGTAACCGGTTCATTCATTCCCTCTGCCGTCTCTCGCTCTTCCTCGATAAAGGAGGTTCGGGGAAAAGTTAAATTATTATTACTTTTTTTCAAGTTGTCTTTGTTGGCATCAAAATGAAGATCCACCGGGTGGGAAATGAACGCGTGTTAATTAAGCTCATGACCAGAAATTTGTTGCAACCAGTTTCCATGTTCGGACAAATCTGTCTCATTCACCGAAGGGAAGAAGATTTATTATCCCTTATCGCCGCCGCTACAGTTTCATCTACCCGACAATGGAGAATAAACCAGAGAAAGCAGCATCTCCGCTGGTTTTTGCTGTTAATCAGCAGAGATTTGAGCTCTCTACCGTTGATCCTTCTACTACTTTGCTTCACTTTCTGCGCCACCATACTCCTTTCAAGAGTGCCAAGCTTGGCTGTGGTGAAGGTAATTACTTCATCTTCCTCAAATCCATGACTTGGGTTTGCTTACTTTTCATGGAAATATGGATTTTCTCTCGTTTTTTTTTTGTTAATTTCCTTCAGCTGCCTTGTGTATCAACATGTTATGCACTTTAAGTATCTGTTTCCTTAATTACTGTACTCGCCGTTGACTCTTTCCCGAACACGGTTGTCTTGTCCATTCTTTTCATACTTCTAACTAATTGATACAACTTTATACTGTTTATATTCTTGCTAGTTGCTAATGTTTTTCAGTGACCCTCAGTTTTGGGTATTATTGGCTTCACATGTGAGATCTCACCTCGGTTGGTGGGCCACCAAAGGACGCTGGCCCCAAAGGGGTGGATTTGGTGGGGTCCCACGTCGATTGGAGTAAGGAACGAGTGCCAGCGAAGACGCTGGGCTTCGAAGGGGTGAATTGTGAGATCCACCTTGGTTGGGAGGAGAACGAAACACCCTTTATAAGAGTGTGAAAACTTCTCCCTAGTAGACACGTTTTAAAAACCTTGAGAGGAAGCCCAAAAGGGAAAGCCCAAAGAGGAAAATATCTGCTAGCGGTTGGCCTACATGTCTTGGTAATAAGTATCAAGTTAAACAACTCTTACTGTGTTCTATGATTTAATACATAAAAGCATAGTTCTTAAGGATTCTGTTTGAAGTTGAATGTGATGTTACGTTCCAGCAATTGGGTCCTTTTTAACTCTGGAAATTGGAAGGCTGGATTCAATTTCTAACTAATCATCAGTTCACTATTCCACTCGACAGGAATCATAGTATGGAATTTATTTCAATCTAAATCTGTTGACTTGTTTGGTTATTTTGAAATGTAGGTGGTTGTGGTGCTTGTGTTGTGCTATTGTCCAAGTATGATCCTGTGTTAGATAAGGTTGAGGATTTTACTGTAAGTTCATGCCTCACCTTGCTTTGTAGTATTCATGGGTGTTCTGTTACAACCAGTGAAGGTCTTGGAAATAGCAAGGACGGTTTCCACTCAATTCATCAAAGGTTTGCTGGATTCCATGCTTCTCAGTGTGGCTTTTGTACCCCTGGAATGTGTGTTTCACTTTTTTCTGCTCTCGTCGATGCTGAAAAGACCAATCGACCTGAGACCTCTCCGGGATTCTCAAAACTTACGGTTTCTGAAGCTGAAAAGGCTATTTCTGGAAACCTCTGTCGCTGTACAGGATATAGGCCCATTGCTGATGCCTGCAAGAGTTTTGCTGCTGATGTTGATATGGAGGATTTGGGGCTAAACTCATTCTGGCGGAAGGGGTGTGGTGAGGATGTAAAATTGAGTAAATTACCACCATATAGTCAAAGTAATGGCCTCTTGTCATTTCCTGAATTTTTAAAAAAGGAACTTAGGCCTATCCCTTTTGTGGACTCTAAGGGACGCTCTTGGTTAAATCCGGTTAGTGTCGAGGATCTAAACAGATTGTTAGAAAGCAATGAGACTAGCAATACAAGTAAAATAAAATTCGTTGTAGGCAACACAGAAGTGGGATATTACAAAGAATTTGAACATGTTGAGAGATATATTAATCTTAAACACATCCCTGAGTTGTCAGTTATCAGAAGGGATTCAACAGGAATAGACATTGGTGCAACGGTGACGATTGCAAAGGCTATTGAGGCTCTGAAAAATAATAACCACGAACCATCCTCAGTAGGTGAGCTGGTGTTCAGTAAAATAGCAGACCATATGGAGAAAATTGCCTCTGGGTTTGTCCGAAATACTGCGAGCATTGGGGGAAATTTAATGATGGCACAAAGAAGACAGTTTCCTTCAGATATTGCCACAATACTCCTTGCTGCAGGTTCCATGATTAGTATATTAACTGGTTCCAACGAAGAAGTGATTATGTTGGATGAGTTTCTTAAAAGGCCTCCATTGGGTCCTAAATGTGTACTTTTAAGTGTCAAGATCCCAAATTGGGATTCAGTTAGAGATATTTATCCAAATGATACTACTGTATTGTTTAATACTTTTAGACCATCGCCTCGGCCTCTTGGAAATGCACTACCGTACCTAAATGCTGCTTTCTTAGCTGTAATCTCTCCATGTAAAAGTTCAAATGGGATCCTTTTAAATAGTTGTCACTTGTCTTTTGGAGCCTATGGGACCAAACATGCCATTAGAGCAAGAAAGGTCGAAGAATTTTTAGCTGGAAAAGTTATGGATTATAATGTAATATTTGAAGCTGTCTCATTGATTGCAGCTACTATAGTTCCTGAAAAGGGTACTTCATCTCCTTCTTATAGGACAAGCTTAGCCGTTGGCTTTCTTTTTGAGTTCTTAAGCTCCTTAGTTGATGGAAATGTTACCATCAAGAGTGATTGCCTAAATGGATGCAAGAATACCTTGACAACATTACCTGACAGATTTACTTCAAACCACGACCTGTTTGGTTATAAAAACACTGCAACTCTACTATCATCTGGAAAGCAGACGCTCGAATTAAATTCAGAATATCATCCCGTTGGAGATACCGTTACAAAATCCGGAGCTGCTATCCAAGCTTCAGGTACTTCATACCTTGTAATAATAGAAATTCGGACATTCTTTTTTGTTATAAAGATAAAATGAATCTATATTAATAAACCTGATGAGCCTTGAGCCTTCACAATCTCTGAAACGTTCTGTTGGAAACATTGTCTGCATGACCAATTTTTCCACCTCTGTTTGCATGGATTTGAAGATATGTGCCTGTATATCTTGTTGGAGCTGGCCTTTTATGTCTCGCTCTGGAACTCTTTGTATGCTAACATTGGCTTGATCTATGGTACCTACTTGGTGTCAAATGCATATACATTACCTAGCTGTGAAACTTCTAATAATGCATTCACTTTAAGATTAGGCTTTACATGTTCAAACAGCAAAATTTCTGAAAACAACATTTATTTTTCAGATTTGAAATTTGAAATTATAAAGTCAGAATTACACTATAAAAGATAAAAGAAGATAAACATACTATTTCATATTACATACTCATTTATTTTGAATTGGGATCTAATTCCCAATTTACGAACACACATATTAAAAAACACTAGAAATATGGAATACAACCTCCTTTTTCCTTAAATCATTTATTTTCAATTTTTTTTTAAAATTTTAGATTACTAACCAAACAGGTGTTCCATGGTCTGTAGGGTCTATTTGTTTTTCATGATTTCTTGTTCTCAGTATCATGAAACCAATGTGCATGTGCAAATGAATATTTTAGGTGAGGCTATCTATGTGGATGATATTCCTTCACCAACAAATTGCCTATGTGGAGCATTCATATACAGCCGAAAGCCTTTGGCAAGGGTGAATGGGTTAACTTTTTCTCCTGAATATCAACCAAAGGGAGTTATTGCTGTTATTTCCACCAAAGATATTCCTGTGGGTGGACATAACGTTGGAGCTAGAACTATGTTTGGTGATGAAGTTCTATTTGCAGATAAGCTGACTGAGAGCGTTGGTCAGCCACTTGCTTTTGTGGTGATTCTATTAACCCATGATTCATTTGTAGAAACTTTTGTTACATAAGGAATCCTTCCTTGTTGAGGTGCTTATTTCTTATTACACTTGTTATTTAGGTTGCGGATACACAGAAACATGCCGATACGGCAGCAGACTTTGCAGTAGTGGATTATGACATAGATGATTTGGAAGCACCTATCCTTTCTGTAGAAAGTGCTCTTGAAAGATCAAGCTTTTTTGAGGTCCCTGCATTTTTGTATCCAGAACAGGTTGGAGATATGTCAAAAGGAATGACTGAAGCTGATCACCATATTAAGGCTGCTCAGGTACCTTCTACTATGACATGCTTGGCCTTAAATTTAATTATGATATTCCAACCTCGATAAGAAATTGGAAACATGCCTGATTTATTAAGTTGAACCACGTTTGAGTCTGATTTTGAAAATTTGACCATTACCCATTCGATAATTTCACACAAGAAAATTAGTTTGTAATAATACTGCTACAAGTGTTATTATTATTATCTATCTAAAATTTAAGTCATTTCTTCTAATATTTTCATAAATGCTTACATTCAGATCAAACTTGGGTCACAATATTACTTTTATATGGAGACACAAACTGCCCTTGCCATTCCAGATGAAGATAACTGCATGGTAGTCTACAGTTCAAGTCAATGGCCTGCTAATGCACATTCTGTTATTGCAAAATGTCTTGGCGTTCCTGCACATAATATCCGTGTAATTACTAGGAGGGTTGGAGGAGGCTTTGGTGGAAAGGCTATCAAATCTATGGCTGTGAGTATCTGCTACCAACTCTATCTATCTGCTACATAAAATGTTCTTCCTTCAATACCCAAGATTTCCCACCTCCATTGAAAAATCTTTGGGTTGGCAATTCACTAGTGGTGATGTTTCTTCGATAGGAAGGCAAGGAAATTCAAGTAAACATGTGATTAAGATTTCTCCTAGATTTTTTTGGATACCAATGTGAAACGAATTTTTGTTGAAAATTATCATAGTAATGGATCTGTTGTGTTTCTTAGTAGGTAGGATAGTTAGTCATTGAATCCAAGTAAGATGACATAATTGCAACTTAAGCACAGACTCGAGCCACTTGATTATTCAAGTGGCATCAGAGTATCCTAAAAGCTTATTTTAGTTTGCAAAGCACAAGGACGCATGTGCATATATAGGTTCCTCAGACTAAGTGTGGTTGTTTTGGTGCATCTGAATATCTTAACAAGTCGTGTTGGAATTGGGCACTGATGACAAATCCTTGCAGTGCTATTTATCCAATAAGTCCAACATTAATTCCTTTCGACCTTTCTGAGTTGGGTAGGGCAGTTGCATCCATGACTAGGATGGATATCTTGTATCCAAAATCTAGCAGATGTCCTTAGCTATCTCCACATCATTAATGGAGTATTTCTTACTTGTACTACCGCTCTTATTTACTATTGTTTTCGTTGCTATTTGATAATTAAAAGTAAGGCAACTTCTGGTTTGTCATTTCAAATTCTAATTATGGAAACAAAATGTGTTGAATAGAATCTTTGGTAACTATATAGGTTTTGATGTACGTGAGATGATGTGGCCAATTACAATCTCATGATTTATGTTATATTCCATTTATATTTTGAAGTATACTTCATTCTTGAACCTACTTTTGACTTTTTCTCAAACCGACATGCTTTTTAGTGTTTCTATAAAAAGATGGTTTATAGAAAATGTCTAATCCCTTTGATTCCCACACTTATGCTACCCTTCTAACCAATTGGGAAAGTTTTACATGATCACCCTGTTTTATCTATCCTTTTTGTAAAGTTCATACATGAATGAAATTGTTTTTTTTATCTAATTTTGAAAGAAAGATAAAAGATGGTTTGTGTAACCGACCTCTAGAATTAGTTGTGTATCTAAGTTAAGCTATTCACATTCTTCACCATTTATGTGTTTTTAACAATTCACCATGGCTTGCTTTCTTTCTGTTTTTTTTCCTTCTCCTTGCTAAGGATTTCCTTAATATTTCCCGAAGGATGAATAGCACATTCTAATGAATGAGTTAAAACCTTCTAACATTTATGTTGTCTAGGTTGCTACGGCATGTGCCCTTGCAGCCCACAAGTTACGCCGTCCAGTCAGGATTTATCTTAACAGGAAGACTGACATGATAATGATGGGAGGGCGACATCCAATGAAGATTACTTACAACGTGGGGTTCAAATCTAATGGTAAAATTACAGCATTGGATTTAGAAATATTGGTTGATGCGGGGATGAGTTGTGATATAAGTCCAGTTATGCCACACAACATTGTCAATGCACTTAAGAAGTATGATTGGGGTGCTTTATCTTTTGACATAAAAGTATGCAAAACAAACCACACAAGCAAATCTGCAATGCGAGCGCCTGGAGAGGTACAAGGATCCTTTATTGCTGAGGCAGTGATTGAACATGTAGCATCTACCCTTTGCATGGATGTTGATACTATCCGAAAAGTAAATCTGCATACGTTTGACAGCCTCAGCAGATTCTTCAAGGATGTAGGTGAACCTCAAGAGTACACATTACCTTCCATTTGGGATAGGTTAGCCACATCTTCAAACTTAAAACAAAGGACTGAAATGTTGAATGAATTTAATAGCTGCAATAGATGGAAAAAGAGAGGTCTTTCTCGAATGCCTATTACGCACGAGGTACTTTTGAGACCAACCCCTGGTAAAGTGAGCATTCTAACTGATGCTTCTGTTGTTGTGGAAGTCGGAGGCATTGAACTTGGCCAGGGGCTATGGACAAAGGTAAGACAGATGGTTGCATATGCCCTCAGCTCAATTGAATGTGATGGAACCGGTAACCTCTTGGAAAAGGTGAGAGTGGTTCAATCTGATACTGTCAGCTTAATACAAGGAGGGTGTACAGCTGGGAGTACTACCTCTGAATCAAGCTGCGAAGCAGTTAGACTTTGCTGCAATATATTGGTAGAGAGACTACAACCTCTCAAGAAAAGACTGGAGGAGAAAACGGGTTCGGTCAAATGGGATGTGCTTATAAGCCAGGTTGTTGTCTGCACCATCTCGTAGAACATTTTATGATTGCAATCATGTTTTCTGGCTATAGTGACCGTTTGTCTTTAGTTCGGAGTGATATTAGTTTCTGAAGTGTAGGAGGGTCGATGCATATACATAGTTTTTTAAAATTTCATTAGTAGTTCACGTAAAAAATAGTTGCTTTAAGTAAAAAGATTCTAGATTCAATGCAGAAGGTTGTGATTTGATTTTTTTTTCATAATTTCTCCATATGCTTAAAAAAATGGTTTATTTTGTTTTAGTTATGAGCGGTTTAGGAGGGTCGGACTTATGATCAAGGTCTTCTAGTTTGATTTTAATGGCCGCCATGTTGCCGATTCTTTTTGGTCTGGTGATTGATTTATAATTTTACATGTTTAGTTTCTTAAGTGACCAGTTTTCTTACCTCCTCATAATAATTCCTTTGGGCTTTATGATTATGGAGACATATCTTTGGGTTTATAACATCTTGGTCGTTTTATGACGGGAAAAATGCAGGCAAACTTGGAATCAGTGAATTTATCAGTTAATTCTATGTACATTCCCGACTTTGTGTCAATGCGATACTTGAACTATGGAGTTGCAGTTAGTGAGGCAAGTGCACTAATAACACCTCCCTTTGTATTTACTATTGTATTATTGTCAAATTTAACCACTTCACTGCCAGTTTATCTTACTGCACAGTTCAACTCACAAAAACCATGCTATGACAGGTGGAGATTAATATTCTCACCGGAGAAACGTCAGTTTTACGTTCAGATATTATCTATGATTGTGGACAGAGCCTCAACCCTGCAGTAGATTTGGGACAGGTTAATTGTTTGAACTGTTCTTCAATCTCCCTGAAGTTTCCAGTTTGTGCACTTTTCAGCTTCTATATAGCTATTGTTCTGTTGGAATTGATTGATCAGATGTTCTAAGTGTCGATAATCTTATTGATGGGAATCGGTTTTTGTAGGTTGAAGGAGCCTTTGTTCAAGGAATTGGATTTTTTATGTCAGAAGAATACCTGACAAATTCTGATGGACTAATGATTAATGCCAGCACGTGGACTTACAAAATTCCGACAATTGACACCATACCGAAACAGTTCAACGTCGAAATTTTGAACTCCGGACATCATAAAAAACGCGTTCTCTCTTCAAAAGGTTAGTCAAACTTTATTGTCATTCGAAGTTATATTTTTCATTTTCCTTATAGACTTTTTCGTAGAAGCAATTATGAAAACAATGTATGCAATATGTATAGAAATTATCTGCTCCATCATCAGATGTTGGCTTAACATAGAAACTAAAAAGGAAAATACATATCATTTAATCTATATGGATGGTGAAAACAATTATGTATACAATCCAAAGGGTAAAAAGCATGGATACAAGGGTTTCTTCGGAGTGGGATTTGAATAAACGCAATGCATTTGTGCAGCTTCTGGAGAACCACCATTGCTACTAGCTGCATCAGTTCACTGTGCAACACGAGCGGCAATTAAAGAAGCACGTAAACAGATACGAAGATGGCGCGGTCAAGACGAGTCTGATCACGCGTTTCAGCTGGAGGTTCCTGCTACCTTGCCTGTTGTTAAAGAGGCATGCGGGCTAGACTGTGTGGAAAGTTACTTGAAATGGATCAATGAATCAGAAGTAGACGCATTGCGAGCTGATCAAAACACAGCTAGGTGATGCACTTGCTCATTTTCTAGTTCATATGCAGCAGAGAAATACTATAGATGAAAACTACAAAAATAAAATCATCAGCTTACCATACATTGCTCATTTTCTGATGGAGCCTTTTGAAATGATGGCTCTGGTAAATTTCCTTTTCAGGCAGTAAGATGCGTTTGGATGAACTCTTAAACTTCTGGGAAGCTTAGAGGTCAGAGCAGTGGGTTGAACTAATGGTGCTATCTACCGTCTGAAGCGATATGAGAGTAATTTTTTCAATACACTAAAATTATACATATCTGTATCATTTGCTTTAGTTTGTGTTGCCATTCTGAAGTGGATGGTAAATGATCTTGCAGAGCAAAAGGGTCAAGAGGTGTAATAAAAGGAGGCATGCTGATATGATATTCCAATGTAAAATTTTAATCTTTGCTTAAATTTCATTTGGACATAGTTCAATTACTTCTAAGTTAAACTCATTACCTACATATTTGTTGTAGGTTAAAGTCAAAGTGAGTTTAACCGGTATGTAATATATACCTTCGATCGAAAGGTCGAGGTTTGAATCTTCAGGTTAAATAAATTTATCTTTTCTTTATTTTATTTCTCTGATTCCACTTCTTTTCTTCTCTAAATAGCCTCCTAATGTCTAAAAGAATTCAAAAGAAATCCATCCTGAAATGAAACTACAAACCAAGAGAAGGTGATGGTGTTGTAGTAGAGGACAAATGGTGTCTGGTAAAAATTAGACCTCAAAGACGAGCTGAAATAGAAATAAATAATTGTTATTATGCGTGGGTTGTGTAAATTATTGATGTTTCACTTGCATTATGTAATTTACAACTAAAACTAAAGTGGGAGTTGATGGAGTTGATGAGAGACTTGAGTGATTGACCTAAAATTTAGAAATTTTTGGTCCTTCCCCCTTCTATCTCTCATCTCCCTCTCAATTCTACAGTTTTTTTTCTTCTCACCTGTCCACGGTCAGCTATCCTCCTTCTACTGACGAGTCGACGACAATTTTACCACGACGACTCTCCTATTGGAAAAAAAATTTCAGATCTGAAAGATTTTAAAAATTTTAGAGATTTGAGAATCTCTAACTTTTCTTGCGAGTACTTTCGCTGAGAACTATATCTTGGATTTCATCAAACTTCCATTTTTCAGGTTCTTCTGAAAGATTTTAAAATTTTTAAAGATTTGAGAATCTCGAACTTTTCTTCCGAGTACTTTTGCTGAGAACTACATCTTGGATTTCATCAAACTTCCATTTTTCAAGTTCTTGTGAAAGGCTCACTCAAATAAAGATGACATCAAAATCAATGCTTTGAGTTTATTTTCAAAGTTAATTTCCACAGAGCTCAGTTGACTTACAATAATATTGAATTCCACCGAGCATAGTTTACTTACAATCATATTGAATTCCACAGAGCACAGTTTACTTACAATCATATTGAATTCCTATGAATTCCACATAGCTCAGTTGACTTACAATCATGTTGAATTCATTTATGTGATTTGCAACCGATCCATCGACATTTGTAGATTGAACAATCTACGCATCAAATACACCTTGTTCATTGTCTACGGTTTTTCGTACATGTTCGACAATGCCTTCAATAGATCTAAAGTTATTTCGCCTAGATAATATTGAATGCTACCTTTTTGGACAATGTTAATCGGATCCATCATAGAACTTGCTGCTCCTTGAGCTTTCACTGCTCCGTGGTCATGGTATTCGGCTTCACCCTGAACAAGGGTTCATGAAGATCTTTCTAGTACAGATAATCTTCAGTCTACATCTTCCAGAAACCGAAATTAGATCCATCAAACTTCTCAATTTCAATCTTTGAGCTTTCCATCTTCATAGATCGTGATGAATATCTCCTATCTCGTATACCAGTTGTTAGAACCACACAACTCATACACTCGATTTAGATGCACAAAAAACTAGAATACAAAGAACACAAAAACTACTAGAATACAGAGAATACAGAAAACGCAGAAAATACATTTTCAAAACACTGTCTAAGCATAAGGAGGATGTGCGTAGATATATAGTTAGCCACTATATATAATCATTTACTATGTATATACTATGTATAACCATTTACCATACATAGCTGTCTATTATACTATAATAATTTGTTTACTATATATGACCGTTTACTATATATGACCACCATATATATAGCTTGTTTACATTTACTATATATGCTCCCCTATATAGCCTTACTATATGTATAACATTGAGTAATTGAATAAGCATGTATAACATTGAGTAATTGATTAAGCAGTAGGCTACATAACTTTAAAAAAAAATCATCTGATTAAATTGCTCCCAGCTGTTTGTTGTGACGTTGCAATCATGTTGAGGTTGGAGCTACAAATTTCAATGTCAATCCAGGTTCCATCTACTCTGCACATTTTCAACTTAAACTTATCCATGGGTGGTTGTCTAGATTGTCTCCTTTTGTCTATAAAATGCAAGGTGGAAGCGGCTTTTGTTCCTGGCATCCACAATGGAGAATCAACCAAACAAATCAGCAGTTCCTCTAGTCTTTGCTGTTAATCAACAGAGGTTTGAGCTCTCCACTGTTGACCCTTCCATTACTCTGCTTCACTTTCTGCGCCATCATACTTCTTTCAAGAGTGTCAAGCTTGGCTGTGGTGCAGGTCTCTCTCTCCCTCTTTCTCTGATCAATTACTTAATCTTTATCAAATCCATGACTTGGGGTTGCTTCCTTTCCATGGAAAAATGGATTTTCTTTCTTTAGTAGTCTTAATCTGGCTTGAATCTACTGCATGAATGAGTATTCTATTGCAGACGCTACTTTATCAGCATATAGTGCACTTAAGTATCTGTTTTCGTTGGCTACTATAGTTGCCGTTTACTATTTTGCAAACTTTGTTTAGTTGGCTTGTCCTTTCCTTTCACACCTCTGATGAGTACAACTTGATAGTCTATTTATGTTTATATTACTGATAGTCTGTTTTCTGTGAACCTTGGTTCAAACGACTCCTACTGTCCATTATGATCTGATACATGAAAGAGTACTAGTTAAAGATTCATCACCATTGTTTAAAATTGAAGATGATGTTCTGTTCCAGCAATTCGGCTATTTTTTACCGTGGAAATCGGATGGTTGGATTCAATTTGTAACTGATCATTGGTTCACTATTCTTCTCTGCAGAAATCATTATAGGTATTTAATTTGATAAAACTCTGTTGACGTGATTGGTTATTTTGAAATGTAGGCGGTTGTGGTGCTTGTGTTGTTCTATTGTCCAAATACGATCCTGTGTTAGATAAGGTCGAAGATTTTACAGTAAGCTCATGCCTCACCTTGCTTGGTAGTATACATGGCTGTTCAATTACAACCAGTGAAGGCATTGGGAATTGCAAGGATGGTTTCCACTCAATTCATCAAAGATTTGCTGGCTTTCATGCTTCTCAGTGTGGCTTTTGTACCCCTGGAATGTGTGTTTCACTTTTTTCTGCTCTTGTCAATGCTGAAAAGACCAATCGACCTAAGCCCTCATCGGGATTCTCGAAACTTACGGTTTCTGAAGCCGAAAAGGCTATTTCTGGAAACCTCTGCCGTTGTACAGGATACCGCCCAATTGCTGATGCCTGTAAGAGTTTTGCTTCTGATGTTGACATGGAGGATTTGGGGTTAAACGCGTTCTGGCAAAAGGGATGTGGTGAGGACGAGAAATCGAGTAAATTGCCTCGTTATGATCCAAATAATGGACCGTGCTTATTTCCTGAATTTTTAAAAAAGGAAACAAGGTCTATCCCTTTTGTGGAGTCGCAAGGTTGTTCCTGGTTTAATCCCGTTAGTATTGAGGATCTGAACAGATTACTGGGATGTGATGAGTCCAATAATATAAGCAAAACGAAGTTGGTCGTTGGCAACACCGAAGTCGGATACTACAAAGAATTTGAACATGTTGATAGATACATTAATCTTAAATACATCCCTGAGCTTTCAGTTATCAGAATGGATTCAACAGGAATAGAGATTGGTGCGACGGTGACAATTGCAAAAGCTATTGAAGCTCTGAAAAATAATAACCATGAAACGTCCTCAATAGGCGAGCTAGTGTTCAATAAACTGGCCGAGCACATGGAGAAAATTGCTTCGAGTTTTGTACGAAATACTGCCAGCATTGGAGGAAATTTAATGATGGCACAAAGAAAACAATTTCCTTCAGATATTACCACAATACTTCTTGCTGCAGGTTCCATGATATGTATATTAACTGGTTCCAGCCAAGAAAGGATTATATTGGATGAGTTTCTCAAGAGACCTCCATTGGGTCCTAAATGTGTACTTTTAAGTGTTAAGATTCCAAATTGGGATTCAGTTAAGGACGTTGATTCAAATGATGCTACTTTCATGTTTGATAGTTTTAGAGCATCGCCACGACCCCTTGGTAATGCACTGCCGTACCTAAACGCTGCTTTCTTAGCTGCAATCTCCCCATGTAAAAATTCCAACGGGATCGTATTAAATAGCTGTCACCTGGCTTTTGGAGCATATGGGACCAAACATGCCATTAGAGCAAGAAATATTGAACAATTTCTAGCTGGAAAAGTTATTGATTATAATGTCATATATGAAGCTATCTCATTGACTGGAGCCACTATAGTTCCTGAAAAGGGCACTTCATCTCCTGCTTATAGGACAAGCTTAGCAGTTGGCTTTCTTTTTGAGTTCTTAAGCTCCTTGGTTGATGAAAAGGTTGCAATCGATAGAGATCACCTAGATGGATGCAGGAATGCTTCGTCAACACGACCTGAAAGATTTAACTCGAACCATGGTTCACTTGGTTATAATAAGACGGTTACTCTACTATCATCTGGAAAGCAGACACTGGAATTGAGTTCAGAATATTATCCAGTCGGAGATACCATTATAAAATCTGGAGCTGCCATTCAAGCTTCAGGTACTTTATATCTTGTAATAATATGAAATTAGACTTTCACGAACGAACTTGTTTTAGTTAACCTCGTGAGCTTCTGTAGCAAAACTAGTCTGCATGGCAGGGTGTAAATGAGTTAGAACTTGTACTTGTAGGTGTGTGACCTCAGGCTAAGTCGACATATTCTGCTACGTTTATTTCCATGGATTCAATGGCGCATGCCTGTTATCTCATTTGAATTAGATTTAGTATCCCCCCATTCTGAACTACTTTCATTTTCAACATCGACTCGATCGAGTCTACTTAGTGTCAGATGTCTCATGTTACCTAGTTGTTATACTTCCAATACTGCTTCAAGGTTAGGCTTACATGTTCAAAGCCGATTCTTCACTTGATATTTTACGCTTATACTCAATAATATTTAGCGTTCCACGTTCTTTTAGGCGAGGCTATCTATGTGGACGATATTCCTTCCCCAACAAATTGCCTATATGGAGCATTCATATATAGCAAAAAGCCTTTGGCACGGGTAAAGGATATTACTTTTCCTCCCAAATCACAACCAGAGGGAGTTGTCGCTGTTATTTCCGCTCGAGATATTCCTGTTGGTGGACATAACATTGGAGCTACAACCCTGTTCGGTGACGAAGACCTATTTGCAGATAAGTTGACCGAGGGTGCAAGTCAACTACTTGCCTTTGTGGTAACTTGAATTTCCAATGGTTCATTTATAGCAACTTCAGTCATAGAAGGAACCCTTTCTTGCTGAGGTGCTTCATACCTATCCACATTTTTTTAGGTTGCAGATACTCAGAAACATGCAGATATGGCTGCAGAATATGCAGTGGTGGATTATGACACAGATAATTTGGATGAACCTATTCTCTCTGTAGAAGATGCTGTTAAGAGGTCAAGCTTCTTTGACGTTCCTTCGTTCTTGATTCCGGAAAAGGTGGGTGATATATTGCAAGGAATGGCTGAAGCAGACTACCATGTTAACGCTGCTCAGGTACCTTCTACAATGAATTGCTTTGCCTCAATATATAATTATGGTATGCCTGCCTGGAGAGGGAAGGGGAACCACTTTTAACTCTAGTAGTTAGAGATTCGACCGTGGCTTACTTAACCGTTTCTCACACCAAAAAATTAGCTACAAATGTTATTAGTTGTTGTCTGTTCAAAAGTAAGTCGTTTCTCCTAATCGTTTTCGTAAATTTTTACATCCAGGTCAGACTTGGATCACAACATTATTTTTATATGGAGACACATTCTGCACTTGCCATTCCAGATGAAGATAACTGCATGGTAGTCTACAGTTCAAGTCAATGGCCTGCTAATGTGCATTCTGTTATTGCGAAGTGCCTCGGTGTTCCTGAACATAATGTTCGTGTAATTACGAGAAGGGTCGGAGGAGGCTTTGGTGGAAAGGGCATAAAGTCTATGGTTGTGAGTATTTGCTGCCAACTTTATGTGCAATTTACTATTGAAAAACGGTTCTTCACTAGTGCATTTCTTTGAACTTCCAAGTAAAACAAGATTTTCCACTTCCATTGGGAATTTTCTGGGTTGGCTTACTAGTAAAGTGTTTTCTCAATATGAGGGGAATAGAAATCAAGTATATATGCATTTTCGATTTTGTTGAAAGCCTTATTATGTTTTCAATTTTATTATATTCTTAGTTAGTTGGATGATGATACATTGAACCAAAGAATAAGATAATTGTGTATTAGAGATGAAACTTCTCATGATTTTTAAGATCGTTAGTGTGAGATCCTACATCGGTTGGGGAGGTGAACGAAGCATTCTTTATGAGGGTGTGGAAACCTTTCCCTAGCAGACACGTTTTAAAAACCTTGAGGGAAGTCCGAAAGGAAAAGCCCAAAGAGGACAATATTTGCTAGCGGTGGGATTGGAGTGTTACAAATGGTATCAGAGCTAGACACCGAGAAATGTTCCAGCGAGGAGGCTAAACCCTGAAGGGGGTGGACACGAGGCGTGTGTCAGCGAGGATGCTAGGCCCAAAGGGGGTGGGTTGGGGGGTCCTATATCGATTGGAGAAGGGAATGAGTGCACTGGGCTTGGGGGGGTGGATTGTGAGATCCCACATCGGTTGGGGAGAAGAGCGAAACATCCTTTATAAGTTTGTGGAAACCTCTCCCTAGCAGACGCGTTCTAAAAACCTTGAGGGGAAAGCACAAAGACGATAATATCTGACAGCGGTGGGCTTGGGGCGTTACAAATATATACTTCAATGTTTATTTATGTTCAACACTTTCACTTCTATATGTTTCCCTATAGTTTTCCTTCAACCTTCTCACTTCTCTTTTTCTTGCCAATGTTCTCATTATTTTTCCAAGCATGAACGACACTCTAAGATTCATTCTTGCCTTTTAACAATCATGTTGTTTAGGTTGCCTCGGCATGTGCACTTGCAGCTCACAACTTACGTCGTCCAGTCAGGATTTATCTTAATCGAAAGACTGACATGATAATAGCAGGAGGGAGACATCCAATGAAAGTAACTTACAATGTCGGTTTCAAAACTAACGGTAAAATTACAGGATGTGAATTAGAAATATTGGTTGATGCAGGGATGAGTACTGATGTAAGTCCAGTTATGCCACACAACATTGTCAATGGACTTAAGAAGTATGATTGGGGTGCTTTATCTTTTGATATAAAAGTATGCAAGACAAACAATCCAAGCAGATCTACGATGCGAGCTCCTGGAGAGGCACAAGGATCCTTTATTGCTGAAGCGATAATTGAACATGTAGCGTTTACGCTTTGTATGGATGTCGATATTATCCGAAAAGTAAATCTGCATACATTTAACAGCCTCAAAAAATTCTACAAGAATGCAGGTGAACCTCGAGATTACACCTTACCTTCCATTTGGGATAGGTTAGCCACATCTTCATGCTTGAAACAAAGAACAGAAATGGTAGATAAATTTAACAGCAGCAACATTTGGAAAAAACGAGGTCTTTCTCGAATTCCTATCGTGCAAGAGATGACATTGAGACCGACCCCAGGGAAAGTGAGCATTCTAACTGATGGTTCTGTTGTTGTGGAAGTTGGGGGTATCGAAATCGGTCAAGGGCTGTGGACGAAGGTGAGACAGATGGTTACATATGCCCTTAGCTCAATTAAATGTGATGGAACCAGTGACCTGTTGGAAAAGGTGAGAGTGGTTCAATCTGATACCATTGGCTTAATACAAGGAGGGGGTACATATGCGAGTACTACCTCCGAATCAAGCTGTGAGGCGGTTAGACTTTGCTGCAATATATTGGTGGAGAGACTAACACCTCTCAAGAAAAGGCTCGAAAAGAGCGGTTCGGTTAAATGGGACGTGCTTATAAGTCAGGTTGTTGTCTGCTCTGCATCGTTTCGTAGAACATTTTATGATTAAGCAATCATGTTTTCTTTCTATTATCACATTTTTTCCCTCTAGTTTAGTGTTATTGATTCACATGCGAATTTGTTTTTTACGCTCGTGGAACTACTAACCCTTGAATTTTCCGAACTCGATATTTTCTCTAGACTATTGTTGGGTCGAACACGTGTTCGAGGTCTTCTTGGTTTTGTTATATATATCATATTTGTGGAACTAAGTGGCAGCCATGTGCAGGCAAACTTGAAAGCAGTGAATTTATCAGTGAGCTCTATGTATATCCCTGACTTCGTTTCAATGAGCTACTTAAACTATGGAGCTGCATTGAGTGAGGCACGTCCATTACAGCACCTCCTTTTGTGTTAACCATTGTATCAACATTTTCAATGCCACTTTATTTACTGCAAAGTTCAATTCACTAAATTCATGCCTTGACAGGTTGAGCTTGATCTTCTCACTGGAGAAACCACAATTTTGCGTTCCGATATTATCCACGATTGTGGACGAAGCGTTAATCCTGCTGTGGATTTGGGACAGGTTAGTAACTAAATTAAGCACAGATTTGAGTTCCTAATATGTTTTTCAATCTCTTATGTTTTGAGTTTCGACGCTTTTGAGTTTCGAGTTTCGTATACCTATTTCGAACTGGGAATAGATTGATTGGATATCCGAGAATCATTCTATGCAGATTGAAGGAGCCTTTGTTCAAGGAATTGGATTTTATATGTCAGAGGAATACCTGACAAATCCTGATGGATTAGTTATTACTGACAGCATATGGACTTACAAAATTCCTACAATCGACACCATACCGAAACAGCTCAACGTCGAAATTTTGAACTCTGGACGTCATAAAAACCACATTCTCTCTTCAAAAGGTATGTTGAACTTTATTGACTTTTGATTAGGTTGGGAGAGAATGTAATTCCCTTGGTTGGAGAGGGGAACGAAACATTTCATATAAGGGTGTGAAAACCTCTCCCTGGAAGAGGCGTTTTAAAAACCTTGAGGGAAAGTCTGAAAGGGAAAGCCCAAAGAGGACAATATCTGTTAGCGGTGGGCTTGGGTTTTTACAAACACTGTGAGATCCCACATTGATTGGAGAGGGAAACGATGTATTTCTTATAAGGGTGTGGAAACCTCTCCCTGGAAAACGCGTTTTAAAAACCTTGAGGGGAAGCCCAAAGAGGACAATATCTGCTAGCGGTGGGCTTGGGCTGTTACAAATGGTATTAGAGCCAGACACTGGGCGGTGTGCCAATGAGGACGCTAGGCCCCCAAGGAAGGTGGATTATGAGATCCCACATTGGTTGAAGAGGGAAACGAAGCATTCCTTTTAAGGGTGTGGAAACCTCTCCCTAGAAGACGTGTTTTAAAAACCTTGAGGGGAAGTCCAAAAGGGAAAGTCCAAAGAGGACAATATTTGCTAGTGGTGGGCTTGGGTTGTTACAAATGGTATCAGAGCCAGACACTGGGCGGTATGCCAGTGAGGACGCTGGCCCCAAGGGGGTGGATTGTGAGATCCCACATTGGTTGGAGAGGGAAATGAAGCATTCCTTACAAGGGTGTGAAAACCTCTCCCTAGAAGACACATTTTAAAAACCTTGAGGAAAAGTCCAAAGAGGACAATATTTGTTAGTAGTGGACTTAGGCGGTTACATAAGGCCTCAGGCAAATAATACAATATGCATTGGAATTATAGGCTCCACCATCCCATGCTGGCTTAACGCAGAAGTAAGAACTGTTGTCTAGACACATCCAAATAGTAAAAAGTATGATAGATCTGTTTGGAATGACGTTCTAAGTACCTCGAACGTATTTGCTCTTAGAAAGTCATTCCAAACTCCAAACTGGCTTATAATTTATTGATCAAATGAAATGCATTTGTGCAGCTTCAGGAGAAGCACCCTTGCTTCTAGCTGCATCAGTCCACTGTGCAACACGAGCTGCTATTAAAGAGGCACGTAAACAGATACGTACATGGAAACGTCGAGATGAGTCTGGTTACGTGTTACAGCTAGAGGTTCCAGCTACCATGCCTGTTGTTAAAGAGCTCTGTGGGCTCGACTCCGTGGAAAGTTACCTCAAATGGATCGATGAATCGAGAACCACAGCGAGCTGGCCAGGAACTCTTCCCTCCCAAAACACAAGCCATGCCAACTAGTTCAAGATAATGCATGTAATGTGAAAATACGATCAGTCTATGAGGTAATGCACTCTCTCATTTTCTAAGTTTATTTACAGCAGGGAAATAAGTAGAACTATACAGATCATGGGTTACTGGGTGCTTTTTAAGTGAGGGTTATCTGGCTTACCTTTGCCAGATGGTTGCATATGCTGTTGAAGACGTTAATTTAAATATACGTATATATTCGGTGAAGCCTTCATTGTTGTCGATCATTTATTTTACCGTCATGCCACAAAAAATTTAAATCATTCTTCTAAGTAAAGTGAGCATGAGAGAGGCAAACCATGCTCGTAGAAGTGTTTCAAGAAGAGTGAACATGAGAGAGACAAGTAATGCTTGTGGAAGTGCTCTAAGAGAAGTGAGCACGAGAGAGGTAAGTAATGCACGTGGAAGTGTTCCAAGAGGAGTGAGCATGAGAGAGACAAGTAATCGCACCTTAGAGCACGTTCACGGACCATGCATCGTGTTAGAAACACGATGCCGCACGGTTGAAGAAGTGTGACCATGACAATTGGTATCAGAGCTACATTTTGGGTGTCTAATCAGACAAGACAAAGAACCCGAGGGTTGATTGAAGACCTTGCAAGTGTGTCAAGAGTGCTAGAGTGGGCAGGACATTTGCGGGTTAGTATTAGAATTAGTTGTTGGTTGAACCCAAGACTCCCCGAAGTTCATTAGTGTTGTGTGTCGACACCTCAGTGTGGGGAGATCTACCCGTCAAAAGTAAGAACCAAGATCATTTGCCCAGGGCTTGGGGTTGCGATATGGGCAAGAAATGAAACAGAAGGCACACCAAGTTGGGTGTCTTCCAAAGAACCATTCGCATTAGAGGAATAGTATCAGTGGTTGCAAGCAAAGAACTCGGGGGTCAAGCAAGACAAGAGTCGGCCAAGTGCCAAGTTGAGCACAACGCAAGTCCTTATAGGTGGACGACCTTGCAGTAGAGAGGCAGGTGAGTTGAGTGGGGGAGCGCCGAAGTGAACCGGTTGCTCACCCCATGAACCATTCCAACCCATTTCAATCCAACCCAACCCAACCCTTACAATTCGGGTTAGATCGGGTTGGGTATACATCCCTAATAGTTGCTATGGCTCCATTTGAATGGAGTCGAGCTATCAAGCTGGACTAAAATTGTATTAAAAAATTATTTGTTGGAAGCTAACAAAATTTGAAATAAATTCATATTACTGTTATTAATAATTATTAAAAAATTAGATCTCCCTTTTATATTAACACAAAAAAAATTGATAAAAAGACTAAAATTGGTGTCAAATAAAGATGTCTATTTTATCTAATGGTTCGGAGTCTGAACCATCTCGAACGAAGAACCTTTAAATTTATAATAGAGAGTGAGTGGAGAACATTTGTCACTCTTACCTAAATTGAGTCGAACATAATTATATTCTCTTTCTCTAAATATATTTTCAATACATATATATTTAAAAAAAAAACTAAATTAATGAAAGATATGTAATATTAAAATTATATTGATTTATTAGGATTCTTTTAAAATAAAGAGTATATTAAAAAATCAAAAATTTTAAAATAATTATTTTTTAAAAAATGATAAAACAAAAAAAATTACTACAAAAGTAAATAGAAATTTTTGTCGAGACGAGAATGAATAGGTGGTGGGGATAGGGACGAGAAAGGCTTCTCGGCCCCGGTCGTAGACATTTCTATTGCCAAATGTAAAATTAGTTAATATTGTTGAATTGAAAATAGCTTTACTATCCCGTTCCGATCCCGAACATCTCTACTACCAAATGTAAAATTAGTTAATATTGTTGAATTGAAAATTTGGAAACTAAACCCATTGTTTTATTATTATGTTTACTCTTTTATAAAATAAAAATTAATTATCCAGCATTAAATTAATAATAATAAATACTTGGCTTTATAAACAATGACAGTTCTCAGTTTTCGTAAGGTAATAGAATTCCACATATCAGTTGACACGAGGAGGCCATGGATGAACAGATCATCCATATTCTGAAGATTAAATTTCCCATCTGTTCGTTGTGATGGTTGCAATGACGTTGAGGCCGGAGCTACAGATTTCAATGTCAATGCAGGCTTTATCCACTCTGCACATTTTCATTTTAGATTTATCGATGGGTCGTTGTCTAGATTGTCTCCTTCTCTCCGTAAAAAGCAACCTAGAAAATGTAAAATCAGTACGTTTTCCAGTTGTCTTTGCCGCGATCAGAATGAAGATGCATTTGACGGGCGGCAAGGACGTATGGTTTGATCCAGCGGCAAACAGTTTCTATGTTCTTATAAATTCGTTTCAATTATTGAAACAAAGACTCCATCGCTTTTCTTCCCACTATGCACAATGGAGAATCAACCAAACAAAGCAGTAGTTCCTCTGGTGTTTGCTGTCAATCAACAGAGGTTTGAGCTATCCTCTGTTGACCCTTCCATTACTCTGCTTCACTTTCTGCGCCACCGTACTTCTTTCAAGAGTGTCAAGCTTGGCTGTGGTGAAGGTCTCTCTCTCTCTCCCTTTCCCTCTCCCTCTATTTAACGAATTAATTAATCTTTATCAAATCCACGTCTTGGGGTTGCTCCCTTTTCATGGAAAAACGGATTTTCTTTCATTAATTGCGTTAATCTGGATTGTATCTATTGCATGAATGAGTATTCTATTGCAGACGTTACTTTATCAGAATGTAGTCTGTAGAATGAGTATTCTATTGCAGTCTGTAGTCCGTAGAATGTAGTCTGTAGTATTCTATTGCAGAATGAGTATTCTGAGTATTCTATCAGAATGCAGAAACCATTATAGGTATTTAATTTGATAAAACTCTGTTGACGTGATTGGTTATTTTGAAATGTAGGCGGTTGTGGTGCTTGTGTTGTTCTGTTGTCCAAATACGATCCTGTGTTAGATAAGGTCGAAGATTTTACAGTAAGCTCATGCCTTACCTTGCTTGGTAGTATACATGGCTGTTCAATTACAACCAGTGAAGGCATTGGGAATTGCAAGGATGGTTTCCACTCAATTCATCAAAGATTTGCTGGCTTTCATGCTTCTCAGTGTGGCTTTTGTACCCCTGGAATGTGTGTTTCACTTTTTTCTGCTCTCGTCAAGGCTGAAAAGATCAATCGACCTGAGCCCTCACCGGGATTCTCGAAACTTACGGTTTCTGAAGCTGAAAAGGCTATTTCTGGAAACCTCTGCCGCTGTACAGGATACAGGCCAATTGCTGATGCCTGTAAGAGTTTTGCTTCTGATGTTGACATGGAGGACTTGGGGTTAAACGCGTTCTGGCGAAAAGGATGTGGTGAGGAAGAGAAAGTGAGTAAATTGCCTCCTTATGATCCAAATAATGGCCCGTGCTTGTTTCCTGAATTTTTAAAAAAGGAAATAAGATTTATCCCTTTTGTGGAGTCTCAAGGTTGTTCCTGGTTTAATCCCGTTAGTATTGAGGATCTGAACAGATTACTGGGATGTGACGAGTCCAATAATATAAGCAATACGAAGTTAGTCGTTGGCAACACTGAAGTCGGATACTACAAAGCATTTGAACATGTTGATAGATACATTAATCTTAAATACATCCCTGAGCTTTCAGTTATCAGAATGGATTCAACAGGAATAGAGATTGGTGCAACGGTGACAATTGCAAAAGCTATTGAAGCTCTGAAAAATAATAACCATGAAAGCTCCTCAATAGGCGAGCTAGTGTTCAATAAACTGGCCGAGCACATGGAGAAAATTGCTTCGAGTTTTGTACGAAATACTGCCAGCATTGGAGGAAATTTAATGATGGCACAAAGAAAACAATTTCCTTCAGATATTGCCACAATACTTCTTGCTGCGGGTTCCATGATAAGTATATTAACTGGTTCCAGCCAAGAAACGATTATGTTGGATGAGTTTCTCAAGAGACCTCCATTGGGTCCGAAATGTGTACTTTCAAGTGTTAAGATTCCAAATTGGGATTCAGTTAGGGATGTTTATTCAAATGATGCTACTGTCATGTTTGATAGTTTTAGAGCTTCTCCACGACCCCTTGGAAATGCACTACCGTATCTGAATGCTGCTTTCTTGGCTGCAATCTCCCCATGTAAAAATTCCAATGGGATCATATTAAATAGCTGTCACCTGGCTTTTGGAGCATATGGAACCAAACATGCCATTAGAGCAAGAAAGATTGAAGAATTTCTAGCTGGAAAAGTTATTGATTATAATGTCATATATGAAGCTATCTCATTGACTGGAGCCACTATAGTTCCTGAAAAGGGCACTTCATATCCTGCTTACCGGACAAGCTTAGCAGTTGGGTTTCTTTTTGAGTTCTTAAGCTCCTTGGTTGATGAAAAAGCTGCAATCAATAAAGATTACGTAGATGGATGCAGGAATGCTTCGTCAACACTACCTGACAGATTTAATTCAAACCACGGCCTACTTGGTTATAATAAAACTGCTACTCTACTATCATCTGGAAAGCAGACACTGGAATTGAGTTCAGAATATTATCCAGTCGGAGAGGCCATTATAAAATCTGGAGCTGCCATTCAAGCTTCAGGTACTTTATATCTTGTAATAATATGAAATTAGACTTTCAAAGACAATGAACTTGTCTTAGTTAACCTCGTGAGAATTGAACATTCACAAACTCTAGAATATTCTGTAGCAAGCCTAGTCTGCATGGCAGGACATAAATGAGTTAGTACTTTTACATGTGGGTGTGTGAGATCAGGTTAAGTCGACCTATTTTTGCTACCTTTATTACATGGATTTGAAGGTATGTGCATGCTATCTTATTTGAATTAGATTTAGAACCTCCCAGTTCTGAACTTCTTGCATTTTCAACATCGGCTCGATCCATTTACTTCGTGTCAGATGTGTCTTATTACCTAGTTGTTATACTCGAATATTGCTTCAAGGTTAGGCTTACATGTTCAAAGCTGATTCTTCACTTGATATTTTAGGCTTACACTCATAATATTTAGCGTTGCATGTTCTTTTAGGTCTATTTGTTTGACATGATTTCTTGTTCTCAAGTATTAGGGAACCAATGTAAATATGCTAATAAATATTTTAGGTGAGGCTATCTATGTGGACGATATTCCTTCACCAACAAATTGCCTATATGGAGCATTCATATATAGCTCAAAGCCTTTGGCACGGGTAAAGGGTCTTACTTTTCCTCCCAAATCACAAGCAGAGGGAGTTGTTGCTGTTATTTCCGCCAGAGATATTCCTGTGGGTGGACAGAACATTGGAACTAGAACCATGTTTGGTGACGAAATTCTATTTGGAGATAAGTTGACTGAGTGTGCTAGTCAGCCACTTGCCTTTGTGGTAATTTGAATTTCTCGTGATTCATTTATAGCAACCTCAGTCATAGACTTACTTGCTGAGGTGCTTAATACCTATCCACATTTTTCTTAGGTTGCAGATACTCAGAAACATGCAGATGTGGCTGCAGAATATGCAGTAGTGGATTATGACACAGATAATTTGGAAGCACCTATTCTTTCTGTAGAAGATGCTGTTAAGAGGTCAAGCTTCTTTGAAGTTCCTTCATTTTTAATTCCAAAACAGGTTGGTGATATATCAAAAGGAATGGCTGAAGCAGATTACCATATTAACGTGGCTCAGGTACCTTCTACAGTGAATTTCTTGGCCGTAATATACAATGATGGTATACCTTCCTTGGGGAATTTCCTTGATTTACTTAGTTGAACCACTTTGAAGTCTAATAGTTAGAGATTCGACCATGGCGGCCTACTTGACCATATCTCACACCAAAAAATTAGTTCCGAACTATTCTGCTACAAATGTGATTAGTTATTATCTATTCAAAAGATAGGTCATTTCTCCTAATCGTTTTCATAAATTTTTAAATCCAGATCAGACTTGGATCACAATATTATTTTTATATGGAGACCCATTCTGCACTTGCCATTCCAGATGAAGATAACTGCATGGTAGTCTACAGTTCAAGTCAATGGCCTGTTAATGCACATTTTGTTATTGCAAAGTGCCTCGGTGTTCCTGAACATAATGTTCGTGTAATTACGAGAAGGGTTGGAGGAGGCTTTGGTGGAAAGGCCATGAAGTCTATGGTTGTGAGTACCTGCTGCCAACTCTATGTGCAATTAACTATTGGAATACGATTCTTCACTGGTGCATTTCTTTGAACTTCTAAGTAAAACAAGATTTTCCACTTCCATTGGAAGTTTTCTGCGTTGACTTACTAGAAATAGTGTTTTCTCAATATGAGGGGAACAGAAATCAAGTATATATATGCAATTATGATTTTACTCCCAAGTATTTCTTGCATGCCAGTTTCAAAACAGTGAATTTTGTTGAAAGCTTTATTAGGTTGTCAATTTTATTATATTCTTAGTTGGTAGGATGAGGATACGGTGAATAAAAAAATAAGATAATTGTAGCAGAGCAGAAACTTCTCGTGATTTTTAAGATTGTTATATTCTTCATTATTTATTTATGTTCAACACTTTCACCTCTATTTGTTTCCCGGTAGTTTGGTCTCAACCTTCTCACTTCTCTTTTATTGCTCTCATTATTTTCCCAAACATGAACGGCACTCTAATATATGAGTTCTTGCCTTTTATCAATTATGTTGTTTAGGTTGCTTCAGCATGTGCACTTGCAGCTCACAAGTTATGTCGTCCTGTCAGGATTTACATTAATCGAAAGACTGACATGATAATGGCAGGAGGGAGACATCCAATGAAAGTAACTTACAATGTGGGTTTCAAATCTAATGGTAAAATTACAGGATGTCAATTAGATATATTGGTTGATGCAGGGATGAGTATTGATGTAAGTCCAATTATGCCACAAACCATTGTCAATGGACTTAAGAAGTATGATTGGGGTGCTTTATCTTTTGATATAAAAGTATGCAAGACAAACAATCCAAGCAGATCTACAATGCGAGCCCCTGGGCTGGCACAAGGATCCTTTATTGCTGAAGCGATAATTGAACATGTAGCGTCTACTCTTTGCATGGATGTCGATACTGTCCGGGGAGTAAATATGCATACATTTAGCAGCCTCAAAAAATTCTACAAGAATGCAGGTGAACCTCAAGATTACACCTTACCTTCCATTTGGGATAGGTTAGCCACATCTTCATGCTTAGAACAAAGAACTGAAATGGTAGATAAATTTAATAGCTGCAACACTTGGAAAAAAAGAGGTCTTTCTCGAATTCCTGTCGTGCAAGGAATGACACTGAGACCAACCCCAGGGAAAGTGAGCATTCTAACTGATGGTTCTGTGGCTGTGGAAGTTGGGGGTATTGAAATTGGTCAGGGGCTGTGGACAAAGGTGAGACAGATGGTTACATATGCCCTTAGCTCAATTAAATGTGATGGAACCAGTGACCTGTTGGAAAAGGTGAGAGTGGTTCAATCTGATACCCTTGGCTTAATACAAGGAGGGGGTACATATGCGAGTACTACCTCCGAATCAAGCTGTGAGGCAGTTAGACTTTGCTGCAATATATTGGTGGAGAGACTAACACCTCTCAAGAAAAGGCTGGAGGAGAGTGGTTCGGTTAAATGGGATGTGCTTATAAGTCAGGTTGTTGTCTGCTCTGAATCATCTCGTAGAACATTTTATGATTAAGCAATCATGTTTTCTATCTATAATGACATTTTTTCCCTCTAGTTTGAAGTGATATTATGTTTTGAAGTGTGGGAGGAACATCCATAATGCATGTGTCATTGCTTCACATGCATGGTTCTGAAAGTCTTATTATTGGATGTTCACATAAAGTTGGTTTCGTTAAAAAAATTCCTACTCTTAAAGAAATTATTTGAAGCTTCTAGATGTAGTGTAGAAGGTCGTTCTTAAACTTTTATATGAATTCTCCATGGACATGTTGAACTTTATTTTTTATGCTCATGGAACTGTTAACCCTTGAACTTTCCAAACTAAATATTTTCGTGAAACCTGTTGTTGGGTTGAACACACATGTTCAAGGCCTTCTTGTTTTGGTTTTATATATTCTATTTATGAAACTAAATGGAAGCACGTGCTCCTTTAGTCGGATTGTTGATATACCATTATGCATTGTTTGTTCCTTAAGTGAGCAGTTTTCTTACCTCATATGAATGTTTTTGAACATGTGATTGAGGACATATCCTTTGATGCATAACACCGTTGTCATTTCATGTTGGAAAACTGCAGGCAAACTTGCAAGCAGTGAATTTATCAGTTAATTCTTTGTATGTCCCAGACTTTGTTTCAAGCAGCTACTTAAACTATGGAGTTGCAGTGAGTGAGGCACGTCCATTAACAACACCTCCTTTTGTGTTTACCATTGTATCAACACTTTTAACTTAAAAAGAAGCAGTTGGCTGCTACTTGAATTCCACTTTATTTTACTGCAAAGCTCAATTCCCCAAATTCATGCCTTGACAGGTGGAACTTGATCTTCTCACTGGAGAAACCACAATTTTGCGTTCAGATATTATCCAGGATTGTGGACGAAGCCTCAATCCTGCTGTAGATTTGGGACAGGTTAATAGCTAAATTAAGCACAAAATTGAGTTCCTAATTCGTTTTTCAATCTCTTATGTTTTGAGTTTGGAAGCTTTTGAGTTTCATATGCCTATTTCTAAGTGGGAATAGATTGATCGGATATCCAAGAATCATTCTGTGCAGATTGAAGGAGCCTTTGTTCAAGGAATTGGATTTTATATGTCAGAGGAATACCTGACAAATCCTGATGGACTAGTTATTACTAACAGCACATGGACTTACAAAATTCCTACAATTGACACCATACCAAAACAGCTCAACGTCGAAATTTTGAACTCTGGACGTCATAAAAACCACATTCTCTCTTCAAAAGGTAGGCCAAACTTTATTGACTTTTGATTAGGTTGGAAAAGAATGTAAATTACTCTTATAAGAAAAAATTCTAGATATTTTTCTCCATTCCTCTGCAGAGTTCAACTGACTATACTTTCATTTGCTTTGTTGTAGACATTAGTAGACTTTTTTTTTATAGGGCTTTTAGTTTTTCAGCTAAGGCCTCATGGAAACAATACAAAATTATAGGCGCCATCATCATATGCTGGCTTAACGCAGAAGTAAGAAAGGGAAAAAGATTACATTTAACTATATGGGTAATAAAAACTGTTGTCTAGAAACATCCAAATAGTAAGAAGTATGTATAGGATCTGTTTGGAATAGTATTTGCGTAAGTGTTTGCTCTTAAAAATTCATTCCAAACTGGCTTATAATTTATTGATATTGGATGTAAGGCATAGCAGTTGTAGTGAGGGTGAGAGATCTGATAAAATTGGTGTTGTAGAAGGGTTGATTTGAAGTGGGATTTAATTAAATGAAATGCATTTGTGCAGCTTCAGGAGAACCACCATTGCTTCTAGCTGCATCAGTCCACTGTGCAACACGAGCTGCTATTAAAGAGGCACGAAAACAGATACGTACATGGAAACATCGAGATGAGTCTGATTATGCGTTCCAGCTAGAGGTTCCTGCTACCATGCCTGTTGTTAAAGAGCTCTGTGGGCTGGACTCTGTGGAAAGTTACCTGAAATGGATCAATGAATTGAGAACCACAGCGAGCTGACCTGAAACTCTTCCCTCCCAAAACACAAGTCATGCCAATTAATTCAAGATAATGCATGTAATGTGACAATGCGATCAGTCTATGAGGTAATCCACTCTCTCATTTTCTAAGTTTATTTGCAGAAGGGAAATAAGTAGAACTACATAGATCATGGGTTACTGGGGATTTTGCTTTGTAAGTGAGGGTTATTAGTGCTAGTTGTAGACTGTGAATCCAAGTAAAAATGTTTCTTCTTTTCTTCGTGACAAGAAATGAGACTTTTCATTGAAATTACGAAAAGAGATTATTGCCTAAACATACAAAAAGGACGAGAGAAAGAAAAACAGCAAAATAAAATCAAAGGGGAGCTAAAAATGTTTCTGCTTCTTTATATTTCCTTTTCCAGCAGAAAAAGGATGGATGTGTCAGCAAGGTTCGTGTTTAAGGCAAGGATGGACCCGTAATTTTTGGGAAATGTAGAGGTCAGAGTACTGAATTGAAATCAATAATGAATATTACAATTTCGAATTGAAAATATTTGCTTAAATTTCTGTATTTTTCTAATGGCAACTTTTTGTGAGTATTAATGTTGAGATTTTTGCTTTCCCGCTTGGTATTTTCTTTCTAATTCTGTTTTACTGCTGTTAACGATCTAAAATACAAGATTTCCATTTGACCCATTTCACTACAGATTACTATATACTTCTGGTGTTCTTTGTGACGTGAGATACTGAACTATGTAACTTTTCACTGGATCAACAAAACTGTTCACCTTTTTTGGAAAATGAACATTGAAATCAACCTTTGGTTATAATATAACTTGATCATGCTTTCTGATAAGAAATGCATGTACTGAATCTGTAATATACCACACTTGATTAAAGAGAAACAAGAGAAAACAATGACATTCATTGTTTAAATCTAAAAGGGCTAGTTGGAGTCGAGCCAAGCATGATGAAGAACTCCATTTTCTTTATACACAAAACTTCTTACCTGAAAGGTAATGTAGCGTTCACCAAGATTATCAAACTTCACCCAAAAGAGAGATTTTTGTAGGGTATTTCTTCCAATTATCAGTGAATATTCAGAAGTAGCCTTCCGTTAGCTATAGGCAAAAGCAATACTAGAAAACATGCAGCAAGCTTCGATGAGAACCAATAATCTCGATGGAAAACGCTGGCACATTAACTTGTCATACACAATAAGGTATATGGTGTAGTTTGAGTATGTGTGAAGGGAGAGGGGTCAAGGGCAAGTTGCAGTTGTGGGGGAAGCATAAATCATAGAAGGTGTCCAGTAGGAATCTTAAGATGATCAAATAACATACTTCCAAAGCCAAGGATTGGAAGTTAGGGTTATAAAGATACAACCGACTTGACGAGCGGATTTGTAGATGAGGTTCATCGTCTTTCATTAATGCCAGCAAACATTGAAGTCAGCAAGTTTCTCGAAAAATTAATTTCACAAAAATCAAACTCGCTTGGCCATCTAAAAAAAACAATCACAAGCTAACAACTAACCAACCATAACGAAAAAAGTTAGAACTCTTAGCATGAAGAGAGTGCGAGAGAGACCTGAGGGCATTGTCCAACATTGAGAATGACAACAAAATTTTCCACAGATTCGATGAAGAGAAAATGAGGAAAGCAACAATGCATGGAGAAAATGGTAGTTCCAAAGGTACCAACTTTAGAGGAAGGCAACCTTCACGTTAGGCAAAAGTTCTTCAGGAAGGGGCCGGGCTGTAATCCGTGATTGAGGATAATTTGCACTAGTTCATCTCAAGACTAAAACCTCGCAAGAAAATACTGGAGGAGAAAATGAGTTCGGTCAAATGGGATGTGCTTATAAGTCAGGTTGTTGTCTGCACCATCCGGTACAATTGTAATTTTGGTCTGGTGGTTGATTTGTACTTTTGCATGTTAAGCTTCTTAAGTAACCAGTTTTCTTACTTATAATAATTCCTTTCGGCTTTATGATTAAGAAGGCATATCTTTTGGTTCATAAAACCTTGGTCATTTCATGACAGAAAAAGTGCAGGTAAACTTGGAAGCAGTGAATTTATCAGTTAATTCTATGTACATTCATGACTTTGTTTCAATGTGATACTTGAACTATGGTGCTGCAGTGAGTGAGGCAAGTGCACTAATAACACCTCCCTTGGTATTTGCTCTTGTATCAACATTCTCAAATTTAACCACTTCACTGCCAGTTTACCTTACTGCACAGTTCAATTTCACAAAAACCATGCTATGACAGGTGGGGTTAATCTTACCGGAGAAACCTCAGTTTTGCGTGCAGATAATATCTATGATTGTGGACAGAGCCTCAACCCTGCAGTGGATTTGGGACAGGTTTATTGTTTGACCTGTTCTTCAATCTCCTGAAGTTTTGAGTTTATGCACTTCTAGACTTTTATATAGCAGCTATGGGTCTGTTGGAATAGATTGATCAGATGTTGAAAGGGTAGATGCTCTTAATGATGGGAATCGGTTTTTGTAGGTTGAAGGAGCCTTTGTTCAAGGAATTGGATTTTTTATGTCAGAAGAATATCTTACAAATCCTGATGGACTAATGATTAATGACAGCACGTGGACTTACAAAGTTCGGACAATTGACACCATATCGAAACAGTTCAACGTCGAAATTTTGAACTCTAGACATCATAAAAAACGCGTTCTCTCTTCAAAAGGTACGTCAAACTTTATTGTCGTTCAAAATTGTATTTATCATTTGCCTCGTAGTAGATTTTTTTCGTAGGGGTATTAAGTTTTCAGCTAAGGCTTCAAGCAATTATGAAAACAATGTATACAATATGTATAGAGTTTATCTGCTCCATCATCAGCTTTTGGGTTTTAACATAGAAACTAGGAAGGAAAATACATATCATTTAAACTGTATGGATGGTGAAAACGATTATGTATACAGTCCAAAGGGTAAAAAGCATTTATAGTTGAATGCATTGTGCAGCTTCTGGAGAATCACCATTGCTACTAGCTGCATCAGTTCACTGTGCAACTCGGGCGGCAATTAATGAGGCACGGAAACAGATACGTAAATGGCGCTGACAAGACGAGTCTGATTACGTGTTTCAGCTAGAGGTTCCTGCTACCTTGCCGGTTGTTAAAGAGGCGGGCGGGCTGAACTGTGTGGAAAGTTACTTGAAATGGATCTATGAAGTAGAAGCACTGTGAGCTGATCAAAACACAGGTATGTTATGCACTTGCTCATTTTCTAGTTCATATGCATCAGAGAAAGAACTATAGAAGAAAACTACAAAAATAAAATCATCAGCTTACCTACATTGCTCATTTTCTGATGAAGCCTTTTGAAATGATGGCTCTGGTAAATTGCCTTTTCTGGTAGTAGAGAGATGGGTTTGGATGAACTCTTAAATTCTAGGAAGCTAACAAGTCAGAGTAGTGGGTTGAATTTATACTGCTATCCACTGTTTGAAGCAACCTAAGAGTAAATTTTTAATACACAAAAATTATACCCATAATTGTCGAAGAGGAGGGTATAAGACGACCCAATTCCACCACTAGCAGATATTGTCCTTTTTGAGCTTTCGGGTTTCTCCTCAAGGTTTTTAAAACGCGTATGCTAGAGAAAGATTTCTACACCCTTGTAAAGAATGCTTTGTTCCCCTCTACAACCGACGAGATGGTATCTCACATTAGGACCCTACTACACTTTAGTATTTGTAGCAAAGGTTAGACAATATGGACCACACATTTGTTTTGTTTTAGAATATTTCTAGAATACCTTGATATCTAGAAACCTCTCGCTAATAAGCTCATATTTTAAATGGGCTAATTAGTTTTCTTCATAATTGGGTTTGATTGAATTGGTGAGGATCTTTTTAGCATGCATCATTTGCTTTTGCATTTGCTTTAGTGGAAGGATAAGTGATCTTACATAGCAACTTGATAAAGAAATGTAATAAAAGGAGGCAAACCGATATGAAATTACAATGTAAAATTGAAATCTTCGCTTAAACTTCACATTTGAACATATTGATCACATTTGAACATATTGATCGATATTACATATCAATAAATTATGTTGGATATTCTATTAAAATATAAGAAAATTTCAAAAGAAATCCATGATGAAATGAAACCACATTGTGAATTGCAACATGTGATAAACAACATAGCGACAAATTTAACCTCAATTATGCTTGGGCTAGGTAAATTATTAATGTTTTACTTGCATTATGTAATTTATAATTAATGTTTTACTTGCATTATGTAATTTATAATTAATGTTTTACTTGCATTATGTAATTTATAATTAATGTTTTACTTGCATTATGTAATTTATAATTAAAGTCGAGGTCCATGAGAAATTTGATCATTTGACCTAAAATCTAGAATTCCTTTTCTTCTCCCTTATCTCTCTCATCTCCCTCTCAATTCTACACTTTTCTTCTTCTTACCCATCGATGATCGGGTATCGTCCAACTAATGAACCAATGATACTCCCACGGGTATCGTCCAACTAATGAACCAATGATACTCCCACGGGTATCGTCCAACTAATGAACCAATGATACTCCCACGGGTATCGTCCAACTAATGTACCAATGATACTCCCACCACTTACGTATCTACTATTTATAAATTTTTTAAAAAGTTTAAAGTTTAAAATTTGTAATAGATTAGCAAAATCCTAAAATTTGGATGAGAGGAGAGGAAAATGAATGCGAGAGCAATAATAAGATAAATAAGAAAATAGCGAAAGGAAAAATAAGAATCTAGAGCTTAGACTAAAATAGGTTCAAAAAAATTATTTGTTGAAGATAAAAAATGTCTTTTTTTTTTTTTTTTTTAAAGATATTTCTTTCTTTTACGAAAATAATTTGAATTTTGTGCAATAAATATGGAGAAAATTATGGAAGCAATAATTGATTGAAAGGTCTGAATTATTGGGATGGAGGAAGAACATGTGATTGGGTGAGAGGAGAGGGGATAATAGGGATTTTTTGTTTTTAGAAAATTAAATATATATATACATATATATATATATATATATATATATATATATATATATATATATATATATATATAAATTATGAAAGGAGAAAAGGGAGAAAGAAAAAATAGAAAAATAAAACAAAAAATAAGATTTTATATTATTAAAAATTTGAGGAAGAAATTAAAAAATATTGTCAAATGCAAACGAGCGTTTTTATTTTTATTTTTTATTTTTTATAAAAAAAGAATTTAATTATTCATTTAAGCAATAAAATAAATAAATAAATAAATAAATAAATATATATATATATATATATATATATATAGTTGAAAAGCCTTTAAAAAATGACTACTTTGACTTGAATTAGGGACTGTGTGGTGGGAGGAAGTTGAGTATACAAAATGTTTTAAAATTGATAAAATAAGAATAAAATTTATTATATGTTTTAAAAGTATGCTTTTGTAAACCCTTTAAAAAACCATGTGTTTCTCTCTTTTTTCCCTCTTAATTTATTATATTTTACCAAAAATTAATTTAATTATTTATTTAAATATATATTAAATTTATTTTGACAAAGAAATTTTTATTTATAAATGAAATATTTATTTACTAAAATTATTAATTAAGCTAACATATTTAATTAGTTAATTAAGATTAATTAGTTAAAATTATAAAAATAAAAATAAAAAATTAATTAAATCTTTTCATTGTTTTATAGTTAAAAAATTATATAATTTCATTAAAAACTTACTTAGATAGTTATGAAGATTGACTGTAAAATAAAAATTAAATTAGTTAAAATTATTTTCTTGTCATTATTAAAAAAATATAAAATATAAAATTAAATTTTATTAATCATTATTCCCGCATTGCACGTTGTAATTAGTTCGATTGCTTATGGTGCTAGCATGCTGATGATCTGGAGCGACCCTTGTGAAGTTCAGGTACTTTTCTTGTCTTTATAAGCACGGTTAATAAAATTTAATAAGAAATAAAAGGATTAATAAAATTAAGTATTTAATTTATATGAAATTGTTGTGCACTTATCCGTTGGTGGTTGTGTATAAAATAGGAGGTGGAAGCCGGTTTTGTTGCGGGCATCGACAATGGAGAATCAGGCAACGGAAGCAGCGGCGGCTCCTCTGGTGTTTGCTGTTAATCAACAGAGGTTTAAGCTCACCGCTGTTGACCCTTCCACTACTCTGCTTCACTTTCTGCGCCACTATACTTCTTTCAAGAGTGTCAAGCTTGGCTGTGGTCAAGGTCTCTCTCTTTCTCTAATCAACTACTTGGATTTTCTTTGTTGATCGGGTTTGATTCTACTGAATTCGTGACTACGACCTGATACTCTGTTTAGATTGATATTATTTATAGCTTGTTTTCGGTGAATTTTGGTTCATGAAAGTATACTAGTTAAACGTTCATCATTCTTGTTTGAACTTAAAGATTGCTTTTTTTTTTTTTGGACTTCGAATCAGTGACTGTTGTTTGGACTTTGAATCAGAGAGTGTCGGGTGAGTTCAAAGTTGGATAAAAAAAAGTGGGAACAAATAAAATTGTCATAAAAATATCTAAATATTGTAAAAGAGAATATGATTCAATCGTGGGTCCTCCGGATAGCCACATGACTTTGAAGGCTTTGTCGCAGAACAGTGGCTTAGGATTCCATAGGTAAACAAAAAATAGTATGAATGAGTATAAAAATACTCAGTAAGCAGCCTACATGTAGGTTTAGGGTTTTATGTTCAGTCAGGGTCCTAGAGTTGGCCAATTCCATAGTTCAAGTTCTAACCTAGTTCGGTTAGGCTCTTAAGGTTTGTATACCTTATTTACTCCTACTTCAAAGGTGTAAGTCACCCATTGAGGTGTAGTCGAGTTGTCAAGGTGCACTTAGCCTCTGATTTCTTACTCTCCATGGTCTATCTAGCCATCGTGCTTCCTGCTCATAAGTTGGTGTGCCCTCGTCTATTTTTGGCTTTATATAAGTCTAATAGGTATGGTGGAGTCACAACCCGCTACAGGTATCCTCTCAATCTCCATACGTGCCTACTAGTGCTAACTAGAAATTCCCCTAATGAAACCTAACAAATTCCAATATTCTCTTGGCATTCTAGGCTCTTAAATAGTGTAAGGCTAGCTCCCTACTAAGCACAACTTGAGCTCTCTCGGTAATATTCTCTAGTGTGTCATAGACCCTAAGTGGGTGACGTCACATTCCTATATGCTAAGTGGATCTTCACTAGTCAAGTGAGTTTACGATCAGGGGCTGCGTTCTAGCCGTTCCTACAAAGGCCTAGTTGACCCATGATGTCATAATAGGCCCTAAACATGACTCAAGGACCAAGGAAATCGTAAGCTATACGTATCCTCTAGGTCGCATAGGATCTAGTTCATACATCATTCATGCATTAAAGAAAATCTAGAACTATTGAAATCTGTGTAAAACTGGCCAAAATCAGGCGAGAAACCAAAATCTGATCCGGTCTAACCGTACCGGCTCACTTGAACCGTATCTTTATCTTCGAGACGGACCCACCCCGCCCGGCTGCTTCCTCCGTCTTTGCTTCGCCGATTCTTGAAACAAGCAAGATACTGCTCTCTGAAACTCGCGGGATGTCAAAAAATTCATACCTTCAAACCAAACTCGATCTTCTCGTTCAAGCGCCCTCGGCCTATGAATTTTTCACCGACGTTGTTAAGCACCTCCCGGTGAGTCTATAGCCGCAAGAATCGTTCATTTTCGTTAAGAAACCGCATGGAGAATACTCGGGAAAAATCCACGAAGAAATCACCTAACTCAAATCCGGTTATTGGCTTCCTTGAGCTCCTTGGTCCAATTCCCTTCGCCACGCTCTCGTTCAATGTTTTTGCAACGAAACCCCCATGAATTTGAGGCCTGGCGCTTGCTCAAACTCCACTAATTCGCAGCTCAACTCCTCCAGCGACCGTGGGTATAGTTCTCGAGTTTTCCCTCTCTCAATGAACATTCCCATCCGAATCCGTGGCCCTCTATTGATTTAAGCTTCCCCGAACGCTCCAAATCTACAAAAATCTGGCTGCGAATCGGGGTTGGTATCCTACTTCCTCCTCCTCACATTACGTCTGTCGCCGGCCAGAGTACGACTGGCGATTGTTCCAACTGCCGCCTTTTTTTGTGTAACATTTATTTATTCCCTTTTAAAAATATTCCCCTTTTGTTAATATTAAAAAAACTCGGGACATTACATGTTCTGTTCCAACTATTCGTCCATTTTTTACCATGCAATGGGAGGATTGGATTCAATTTCTAATTGATCATTAGCACACTATTCTACTCTGCCGAAAGCATTACATGGAATTTCATTTGATCCAACTCTGATACCATGATTGGTTATTTTGAAATGTAGGCGGTTGTGGTGCCTGTATTGTTCTACTGTCCAAATACGATCCTTTGTTAGACAAGGTCGAAGATTATACAGTAAGCTCATGCCTCACCTTGCTTGGTAGTATACATGGCTGTTCAATTACAACCAGTGAAGGTATTGGGAATAGCAAGGATGGGTTCCACTCAATTCATCAAAGGTTTGCTGGCTTTTATGCTTCCCAGTGTGGCTTTTGTACCCCTGGAATGTGTGTTTCACTCTGTTCTGCGCTCGTCAATGCTGAAAAGACCAATCGACCTGAGCCCTCACCGGGATTCTCGAAACTTACGGTTTCTGAAGCTGAAAAGGCTATTTCTGGAAACCTCTGCCGCTGTACAGGATACAGGCCAATTGCTGATGCCTGTAAGAGTTTTGCTTCTGATGTTGACATGGAGGATTTGGGGATAAACGCGTTCTGGCAAAAGGGATGTGGTGAAGAAGATAAATCGAGTAAATTGCCTCCTTATGATCCAAATAATGGACCGTGCTTATTTCCTGAATTTTTAAAAAAGGAAATAAGGTCTGTCCCTTTTGTGGAGTCTCAAGGTTGTTCCTGGTTTAATCCCGTTAGTATTGAGGATCTGAACAGATTACTGGGATGTGACGAGTCCAATAATATAAGCAATACGAAGTTAGTCGTCGGCAACACCGAAGTCGGATACTACAAAGAATTTGAACATGTTGATAGATACATTAATCTTAAATACATCCCTGAGCTTTCAGTTATCAGAATGGATTCAACAGGAATAGAGATTGGTGCGACTGTGACAATTGCAAAAGCTATTGAGGCTCTGAAAAATAATAACCATGAAACGTCCTCAGTAGGTGAGCTAGTATTCAATAAACTGGCCGACCACATGGAGAAAATTGCTTCCAGTTTTGTACGAAATACTGCCAGCATCGGAGGAAATTTATTGATGGCACAAAGAAAACAATTTCCTTCAGATATTGCCACAATACTTCTTGCTGCGGGTTCCATGATAACTATATTAACTGGTTTCAGCCAAGAAACTATTGTGTTGGATGAGTTTCTCAAGAGACCTCCATTAGGTCCGAAATGTGTACTTTCAAGTGTTAAGATTCCAAATTGGGATTCAGTTAGGGACGTTTATTCAAATGATGCTACTGTCATGTTTGATAGTTTTAGAGCTTCTCCACGACCCCTTGGAAATGCACTGCCGTATCTGAATGCTGCTTTCTTGGCTGCAATCTCCCCATGTAAAAATTCCAATGGTATCATATTAAATAGCTGTCACCTGGCTTTTGGAGCATATGGGACCAAACATGCCATTAGAGCAAGAAAGATTGAAGAATTTCTAGCTGGAAAAGTTATTGATTATAATGTCATATATGAAGCTATCTCATTGACTGGAGCCACTATAGTTCCTGAAAAGGGAACTTCATATCCTGCTTACCGGACAAGCTTAGCAGTTGGCTTTCTTTTTGAGTTCTTAAGCTCCTTGGTCGATGAAAAAGCTGCAATCGGTAGAGATTACCTAGATGGATGCAGGAATGCTTCGTCAACACGACCTGAAAATTTTAATTCAAACCACAGCCTACTTGGTTATGATAAAACTGCTACTCTACTATCATCTGGAAAGCAGACATTGGAATTGAGTTCAGAATATTATCCAGTCGGAGATACCATTATAAAATCTGGAGCTGCCATTCAAGCTTCAGGTACTTTATATCTTGTAATAATATGAAGTTAAACTTTCATGAATGAAATTGTCTTAGTGAGCATTGAACATTCACAAACTCTAGAATCTTCTGTAGCAAAACTTGTCTGCATGGCAGGACGTAAATGTGTCAGAACTTGTACATGTGGGTGTTTGACCTCGGTCTATGTTGACACATTTTGCTACCTTTATTTCCATGGACTCAAAGGCGTGTGCCTGTTATCTCATTTGAATTAGATTTAGTATCTCCCCATTCTGAACTTCTTTCATTTTCAACTTCGGCTTTGATCGAGTCTACTTGGTGTCAGATGTCTCATATTACCTAGTTGTTATACTTCCAATACTGCTTCAAGTTAAGGCTTACATGTTCAAAGCCGATTCTTCACTTGATAATTTAGACTTGTACTCATAATATTTAGCGTTCCATGTTCTTTTAGGCCTATTTATTTGACATGATTTCTTGTTCTCAAGTATTAGGAAACCAATGTAAATATGCTTGTGAATATTTTAGGCGAGGCTATCTATGTGGATGATATTCCTTCACCAACAAATTGCCTATATGGAGCATTCATATATAGTACAAAGCCTTTGGCACGGATAAAGGGTCTTACTTTTCCTCCCAAATCACAACCAGAGGGAGTTGTCGCTATTATTTCCGCCAAAGATATTCCTGTGGGTGGACATAACATTGGAGTTAGAACCATGTTTGGTGACGAAATTCTGTTTGCAGATAAGTTGACTGAGGGTGCAAGTCAGCGACTTGCCTTCGTGGTAATTTGAATTTCTCATGATTCATTTATAGCAACTTCAATCATAGGAGGAACCCTTACTTGCTGAGGTGCTTCATACCTATCCACTTTTTTTGTAGGTTGCAGATACTCAGAAACATGCGGATGTGGCTGCAGAAAATGTAGTAGTGGATTATGACACAGATAATTTGGAGGCACCTATTCTTTCTGTAGAAGATGCTGTCAAGAGGTCAAGCTTCTTTGACGTTCCTCCATCTTTTATTCCAGAACAGGTTGGTGATATATCAAAAGGAATGGCTGAAGCAGACAATCATATTAACGCAGCTCAGGTACCTTCTACAATGAATTGCTTGGCCACAATATAATCATGGTAGTGGTTAGAGATTCAACCATGGCCTACTTAACCGTTTCTCACACCAAAAAAAATAGTTTCTAACTATTCTGCTACAGATGTTATTAGTTATTATCTATCCTAAAGATAGGTCATTCTCCTAATCGTTTTCATAAGTATTTACATCCAGATCAGACTTGGATCACAATATTATTTTTATATGGAGACCCATTCTGCACTTGCCATTCCGGATGAAGATAACTGCATGGTAGTCTACAGTTCAAGCCAATGGCCAGCTAATGCGCATTCTGTTATTGCAAAATGCCTCGGTGTTCCTGAGCATAATGTCTGTGTAATTACGAGAAGGGTTGGAGGAGGCTTTGGTGGAAAGGCCATGAAGTCTATGGTTGTGAGTACCTGCTGCCAACTCTATGTGCAATTAACTATTGAAAAACGGTTCTTCACTGGTGCATTTCTTTGAACTTCCAAGTAAAACAAGATTTTCCACTTCCATTGGAAATTTTCTGGGTTGACTTACTAGTAATAGTGTTTTCTCAATATGAGGGGAACAGAAATCAAGTATATATATGCAATTATGATTTTAGTCCCAAGTAGTCCTTGCATGCCAGTTTCAAAACAGTGAATTTTGTTGAAAGCTTTATTATGTTTTCAATTCGGTTACATTCTTAGTTAGTAGGATGATGATACATTGAATCAAATAATAAGATAGTTGTGTATCAGAGCTCAAACTTCTCATGATTTTTAACATCGTTATATTCTTCATTATTTATTTATGTTCAACACTTTCACTTCTATTGTTTCCCTATAGTTTACTTTCAACCTTCTCACTTCTCTTTTTCTTGCCAATGTTCTCAATATTTTCCCAAGCATGAATGACACTCTAACATATGAGTTCTTGCCTTTTAACAATTATGTTGTTTAGGTTGCTTCCGCATGTGCACTTGCAGCTCACAAGTTACGTCGTCCAGTCAGGATTTACCTTAATCGAAAGACTGACATGGTAATGGCAGGAGGGAGACATCCAATGAAAATAACTTACAGTGTGGGTTTCAAATCGAACGGTAAAATTACAGGATGTGAATTAGATATATTGGTTGATGCAGGGATGAGTACTGATATAAGTCCAATTATGCCAAGCTTCATTGTCAATGGACTTAAGAAGTATGATTGGGGTGCTTTGTCTTTTGATATAAAAGTATGCAAGACAAACTATCCAAGCAGATCTATGATGCGAGCCCCTGGAGATGTACAAGGATCCTTTATTGCTGAAGCGATAATTGAACATGTAGCATCTACTCTTTGCATGGATGTCGATACTATCCGAAAAGTAAATCTGCATACGTTTAACAGCCTCAAAAAATTCTACAAGAGTGCAGGTGAACCTCAAGATTACACCTTACCTTCAATTTGGGATAGGTTAGCCACATCTTCATGCTTGAAACAAAGAACAGAAATGGTAGATAAATTTAATAGCAGCAACATTTGGAAAAAAAGAGGTCTTTCTCGAATTCCTATCATGCAAGAGATGACATTGAGACCAACCCCAGGGAAAGTGAGCATTCTAACTGATGGTTCTGTTGTTGTGGAAGTTGGGGGTATTGAAATTGGTCAGGGGCTGTGGACGAAGGTGAGACAGATGGTTACGTATGCCCTTAGCTCAATCAAATGTGATGGAACCAGTGACCTGTTCGAAAAGGTGAGAGTGGTTCAATCTGATACCATTGCTTTAATACAAGGAGGGGGTACATATGCGAGTACTACCTCCGAATCAAGCTGTGAGGCAGTTAGACTTTGCTGCAATATATTGGTGGAGAGACTAACACCTCTCAAGAAAAGGCTGGAGGAGAGTGGTTCGGTTAAATGGGATGTGCTTATAAGTCAGGTTGTTGTCTGCTCTGAATCATCTCGTAGAACATTTTATGATTAAGCAATCATGTTTTCTATCTATAATGACATTTTTTCCCTCTAGTTTGAAGTGATATTATGTTTTGAAGTGTGGGAGGAACATCCATAATGCATGTGTCATTGCTTCACATGCATGGTTCTGAAAGTCTTATTATTGGATGTTCACATAAAGTTGGTTTCGTTAAAAAAATTCCTACTCTTAAAAAAATTATTTGAAGCTTCTAGATGTAGTGAAGAAGGTCGTTCTTAAACTTTTATATGAATTCTCCATGGGCATGTTGAACTTTATTTTTTATGCTCATGGAACTGTTAACCCTTGAACTTTCCAAACTAAATATTTTCGTGAAACCTGTTGTTGGGTTGAACACACATGTTCAAGGCCTTCTTGTTTTGGTTTTATATATTCTATTTATGAAACTAAATGGAAGCACGTGCTCCTTTAGTCGGATTGTTAATATACCATTATGCATTGTTTGTGCCTTAAGTGAGCAGTTTTCTTACCACATAAGAATATTGTTGGACATGATTGAGGACATATCCTTGGGTGCACAACACCGTTGACATTTCTTGTTGGAAAAACTGCAGGCAAACTTGCAAGCAGTGGATTTATCAGTTAATTCTTTGTATGTTCCTGACTTTGTTTCAAGGAGCTACTTAAACTATGCAGCTGCAGTGAGTGAGGCACGTCCATTAACATCTCCTTTTGTGTTTATTGTATCAACATTTTCAAGTTAAAAAGAAGCAGTTGGCTGCTACTTCAATGCCACTTTATTTTACTGCAAAGTTCAATTCACCAAATTCCTGCCTTGACAGGTGGAGCTTAATCTTCTCACGGGAGAAACCACAATTTTGCGTTCAGATATTATCCATGATTGTGGACGAAGCCTCAATCCTGCTGTAGATTTGGGACAGGTTAATAGCTACACTAAGCACAAAATTAAGTTCCTAATTTGTTTTTCAATCTCTTAAGTTTTGAGTTTGGAGGCTTTTAAGTTTCATATACCTATTTCTAAGTGGGGGGTAGATTGATCGGATATCCAAGGGGCAGAATCTTCTAATGATCAAGAATCATTCTGTGCAGATTGAAGGAGCCTTTGTTCAAGGAATTGGATTTTTTATGTCAGAGGAATACCTCACAAATCCTGATGGACTAGTTATTACTGACAGCACATGGACTTACAAAATTCCTACGATTGACACCATTCCAAAACAGTTCAATGTTGAAATTTTGAACTCTGGACGTCATAAAAACCACATCCTCTCTTCAAAAGGTAAGTTTAAATTTCATTGGCTTTTGATTATAGGTTGGAAGAGAATATAATTCCCTTGCTCTTAGAAGAAAAAACTCTAGATATTTTTCTTGATTCCTCTGCAGAGTCCAATTGACTATACTTTTCATTTTTTCTGTTGTAGACGTTAGTAGACTTTTTCTTTTTTACGGTTTTTAGTTTTTCAGCTAAGGCCTCATGCAAACACTACAATATGCATTGGAATTATAGGTTCCCCATCATATGCAGGCTTAACGCAGAAGTAAGAAAGGAAAAATGATAGCATTTAACAAGATGAGTAGTAAAAACTGTTGTCTAAGACATGTCCAAATAGTAAAAATGCATGTATAGGATCTGTTTGGAATGACTTTCTAAATATTTACGGAAGTGTTTGCCGTTAAAGAGTCATTCTAAACTGGTTCATAATTTATTGATCTGGAGGTAAGTGGTAGCAGTTGTAATAAGGGTGAGAAATCTGTGTATATTGATGTTGTAGAAGGGTTAATTTGAAATGGGTTTTAATTAAATGAAATGCATCTGTGCAGCTTCAGGAGAATCACCATTGCTTCTAGCTGCATCAGTCCACTGTGCAACACGAGCTGCTATTAAAGAGGCACGAAAACAGATATGTACATGGAAACGTCGAGATGAGTCTGGTTACGCGTTACAGCTAGAGGTTCCAGCTACCATGCCTGTTGTTAAAGAGCTCTGTGGGCTGAACTCTGTGGAAAGTTACCTGAAATGGATCGAGGATGGAGAAGCACAGTGAGCTGACCACAAACTTTTCCTCCCAAAACACAAGTCATGCCAATAAATTCATGATAATGAATGTAATGTGAAAACACTATCAGTTTATGAGGTAATGCACTTTCTCATTTTCTAAGTTTATTTGCAGCAGATAAATAAATAGAACTACAAAGATCATGGGTTACCGGTGATTTTACTTTTCAAGTGAGGGCTACTAGTGCTAGTTGTAAGACTCCGAACCCGAGTAAAAAAAAATGTTTGTTATTTACTTCTTCACCTTTGTGACAAGAAATATAACTTTTCATTGAAATAACGAAAAGAGATTATTGCTCTAACATGCGAATGCGAAAACGACAAAAGAAAAACAGCAAAAACTAAAATCAAAGGGGAGCTAAAAAAGGTTTGTGTTTAAGGCAGTGATGGACTCTTAAATTATGGGAAATGTAGAGGCCAGAGCAGTGGATTGAAAATCAACAATGTTGTATATTGAGATGTGATATACTAAACTATGTACCTTTTCATTGGATCAACAGAGCTGTTTCCATTTTTGTTTTTTTTAAATGAACATTGAAATCAATCTTTGCTTATGTTACAACTCGATCATGGTTTCTGATAAGAAATGTATGTAGCTGAATCTGTAATATACCACACTTGATTAAAGAGAAACGAGAGAAAACAACATTCAATTGTTTAAATTGAAATGGGATATTTGGAGTTGAGCCAGGCATGATGAAAAACTCCAATTTCTTTACACAAAACTTCTAACCTTAAGAGTATGTGGCGTTCATCAAGATTATCAAACTTCACCCAAAAGAGAGATTTTTGCAGGGTATTTCTTCCAATTATCAGTGAACATTCAGAAGTAGCCTTTCGTTAGCTATAGCCTATAGGCACTTCGATGAGAAACGCTATATTATTGGTTCGATGGAAAACGTTGGTACGTTAACTTGTACACAATAAGGTATATGGTGTTGTTTGAGTATGTGTGTGTGTGTGAAGGGAGAGGGATCAAGGGATATCCTTGCACTGATGTACAGATTGATTGTGTGACAACTTTACAGCCAAAATCCAGGACACAGCTCTCCTATGCAAGCCAAGTGACAGTTCTGAGGAGGCGTAAATCATAGAAGGTGTCCACTAGGAATTTCAAGATGATCAAAGAACATACTTCCAAAGCCAAGAATGGAACTCCGGGTTATGAAGATACAGCTGAGGAAGTACGTGCAGATCTTGTAGCGTGACGAGTCACAAACGACTCGACGAGCGGATTTACTAAGTGAGGTGCTTCGTCCTTCAATAATGCAAGCAAACATTGAAGTCAGCAGGTTTCTCGAAAAATTAATTGCACAAAAACTAAATTGGCTATTAAAAAGACAATCACAAGCTCACAACTAATTAACCACAACCAAACAAGTCAGAACACTTAGCATGAAGAGAGTACGAGAGAGACCTGAGGACAGTGTCCAACATTGGGAATGACAACAAAGTCTTCCACAGATTCGAAATTTTTGTAATTTCTTCCAAGCTCAATCGGCTCCCACGGATCCTTGTCACCCCACCCGATCAATACAGGACACTGAAGAAGAGAAAATGAGAAAAGGCAACAATGGCATGGAGAAAATAGTTCCAAAGAGTACCAACTTTAGAGGAAGGCAACCTTCACGTTAGGCAAAAGTTCTTCAGGAAGGGGCCCGCCTGAGTAACAAATGAACTCCAGAAAGACATCGGCGGCACCCGGCTGTAATCCGGGATTGAGGATAATTTGGACTAGTTCATCCGTAACTTGGGAGGTGTCATGGTAACACTGCAGGAAACGTGTAAAAGGCAATCACAACACCATAAAAGAAATGTTGAGTCTTTAGGAACCTTGTTCTTATAATCACTTCATCCTTTTATTTTTAATTTTCCGGTGTAGCTAGTAATATCTAAAAATTTAGAACCATAACAGATTTTGTTTTAAATTCTCCTACATCTACAGGCCAAGAAAATTAGTAACTTTGTTGAATGAATTTGTTTACTGGTGTTCTTATTCTGGTTCTTATTGCATCCCATAAATAAAAAATAATAATAATGACAAGGCAAAAACAAAGATACCTGGCAAAGAATATTCTTCACAGCCTCAGGGGTTGCAACAGTTTTAAAAAAATATTTTCCTAGAGCAGTATTCCTGCAAGAGTCGAGACCTTGGATGACAACTTCAGTCTAAATTCAATAATTGATATATGGGATGTCTTTTACCTCAGCAAACTCTGAAATGATTTGATCAATGGCTTCCCATACCATGGCTGCTTCTTGATATGAAGCATGCGTAAAGATATGTTTAGAAGAACAATACCTTTACAGATCTGCGGTTTCATAACTGCTGCCTGCAGACCAACTACGCCTACAAGAATATGCATTCAATAATGTTGAGAAATATGCTGAAAACTGAAAGGTTGTCTTCATAATAAAGAAAAGTATATCCCATTCAGTAAAAAAGAGAAGGATAACGATGAAGAGAAAAAGATTACACACTTGTTACTCGAAGATTTGATACTAGTTATGCAATCATATGATCTATTTTTTTCATGAGATTTCCTGTGTGAACACGAGAAGAGGAAAACTAGGGATTCCGACATAATCAAGTAGCCGAAATCACGGCAATTCAATCTCGAAACACACAACCACAACAATCAAATAGAAAGACTACGGCTGGTTTTATCATGTACAGGATAGACGTGAAATAGAGGGAACACTTTTAGTACATAAGAGTCTATCCACTTAAAACAGCCTAGCACGGATAAGAACAGATTTGTCCAAGAGCAACTGGAATAAATGAAAATACATTACATGAAAATAGATAAAAATGTGCAAGTCCAAACTTGATTTTATCAACTATAAGTTAAGGACCATAACAAGATACGGATGGCAAAAATAAAGAAAGAGTATTTACTTCAAAAATGAGATGGTCACCTCCTATTGAGTTACAAATAAAAAATGCTTCATCCTGAACCACGTCAACACAAAAATCATTCAGCTGGGAAGCCCATGTCTCAAATGTATAAAAGCTTTCCCCAACTAGATCTGGGTTTGGCTTGTCTGAGTATCCATAACCAATAAGATCAACAGCGTAAACTCTATGTGATTCAGCAAGGGCAGGTATATTTTTCCTCCAGTGGTCACTGAAAAGGAAGACAAATCATCAAGCACTGAACTTCGCATGCGGAACAAGATGCAAGGACGATGACTTGGTTCTTATTCTAGTACAAAGGGGTAAGTATAATTGCCGACTTTTAGCTGGCAAATTGCTAGACCTAACTCACCCCACGTCAACACTGTCTAACCATCACAAACAGGAAATCAGTGGCTCAACTAGGTAGGTGCTCAGGCAAAACTATCATTGGTTAAGGTGGAAGACCTGTTAGGAACCACGATTCTCCACAATGATATGATATTGTACACTTTGAACATAAGCTCTCATGGCCATGCTTTTGATTTCCCCAAAAGGCCTCATATCAATGGAGATGTATTCCTTACTTATAAACTCATGATCATCCCTTTTAATTAGCTGTTCTTTTCAATTCTGCTTTAGTTTTCTATATGCAAAGGTCTTGCAGATGGACGTGGCGCCAGTCAGAAGTTCCTCAACAAAAATCAGTAACAGCGAAATAATTTGAATCCATACTCATAAAGAACCTTGAGCAAGTATTCTCTACAGTCTAATAATCTTCCTATTGAGGCAAAGACCTGAGCTCCTCATCCAGGACAATAATAAAATGCGCAATTACGAAAGAATAACTGAATAGATACCTAATGACATTTTCTAGTATCGGAAATTTGCGTCGGTAATGCCTATAGTAAGTAGTATGAGAAGCAAAATTTGAAAGGTATATACCTGTTTGCTCCAAAACCATGAATCAATATCAATGCAGGGCCATGATCTCCTGCACACTGGTAGCGAATAGAGTAACCCCTCCAATTCCAAATGCTGCAAGACAGGAAAAGTGGATCAATTAAACGTTGAAACGACAGAATCAATCATTATCAAGGACACAAAAACGGCTACCAGCTTCGGACTTGGAGTTGGGAGCGGGTATTTTCCAATGAGATTTGCAGACCTTGATCGTCGAATTGGTCGCCAAATTGAGAAGATAAAAGAGACCCATTAGACTTAATCGGATAAAATGCAGGGGCTCTGCGGGGCAATCCGAGTTGTGGAGAAAATGAATGAGTGAAAGTGAGTGAAGATGGCAGGACGCCGGCGGTCACTTTAGAGGAGGAAATTGATGGAGGAAGTTTGGAGAAGGGCAGAGAGGAAGAGAGAGCGCCGGCCATGATTCTACAGAGGAAACCACGACTGCTCGCTGAAGAAGAACGATATTTATATTAAGGCGTCGTGTTGCTGATTTATCAACCACCCGACTCTCATCCCCATAAACATAGCCCCCGCCTTTTGTTCCATTTTCTGTTTTCTTTTTTTAAATAAAAAACTAAATTAATAAAAATAAAATATTCAAAAATAAAAAATAAAACTTCCCAAAATTCCAATAATACCCTTCAACTTAATCGAGGCTTCCCAACAGGGTCTCGTACCAATGGAGATAGTATTCTTTGATTATAAATCTATGATCGTTCCCTAAATTAGCCGACGTGGGACTTTCATCAAACATCTCCCCTCGAACGAAGTACGCCTCCCCTTAATCGAGGCTTGACTCATTTTCTTTTGGAATCTTAGTCATTTTTACTCTGCCTTCGATGAGTCTCGACTCTTTTTTCTTTTGGAGTCCTTTGTTCGACATTTGAGGATTCTATTGACATGGCTACATTTAGAGCATGACTCTAATACCATGTCAGATGAACACGACTCTTCACAATGGTGTGATATTGTTCATTTTGAGAATAAACTCTAGTAGCTTTAATTTGAGCTTTCCAAAATGTCTTATACCAATGGAGATAATATTATTCGATTATAAACTCGTGATCATTCTCACATATTTTATCTTCACCAGATACTTCACTGCTTAAACTAAAAATTAAAAATTAAAATGCTATTTTTTCATAAAAGGATTTAGAGGAATTTATTATTATTTTTTTTTAACGGTTGTAAAAAATAAATTAACCAGACTTTTACTAGAAAGGAAAGCCACAGAAGTTAAAGTCGGGTAAATTTCGATCGAGCGATCCAGCAACTTTTCACTTTTACCTCCAAAAAAATAAACTTTTCACCTTTGTTGATTCACCCAACTTTCCGCTTTATTTTTGCTGTCACGCTTTTTTAGTTTCTTTTTAATTTTATCTTTAAAAATTTATGTTCAAATTATCCCGCCAAGGAAATATGCTGCGTATCCGTCATTTTTTCTCGATTAAAAAAAAAAAAAATCCATTTTAATTTATATATATATATATATATATTTTTTTTTTTTTTAAGGTTAATAAATTTTAAAACTCTTAAAAAAGAACTAATTTTAAAACTTATCAACATCATTAACTAATTAAATATTAAATTATAATCAAAGACTACTAATTACTTATTTTTCTAGCTATATACGCGTGAAAATTTAAATATTTGACATTTAAATTAAAATTAATGACTTAATCATATCAAATTAGTGGTTAATTTACGATCACAAAACTCGACGTATATTTAGTATTTATTTATGAATAAGAGTGTTTTTTTAGTTCGAAAAATGAAAATTAATCTATAATTTTGGAGCAGAGAATATCGCATATTCGCTAATTAATTATTTAATAAATTTATATGATAATAGGTTAATTGAATTGTATTTATTTAATAAAATAAATAAAATAAATGTAAAATATTAATACTGAGAAGAATAATTAAAATTCCTTAAATAGCATTAAATTTATAGTTGAAATTTAATTAAAGAAAAAAAGGAACAGTCTGACTGAAGCTAAGCTGGCATGGAAATTGGGAGGAATTAATTAAAGGGTTTATTTTATGTATTAAATAAATGATTTAAGCATAAAAATAAATGCAATAGTAATGATTATTATGGAAAAAAAAAAAAATAAATATAAATATAAAAAAGAAATGCAGAGTGTAAGCTGTGCTTAGCTAGCTTTTGGCTTTTGCCCTAATCAAATCAAATCAAATCATCATCTTCCAGCCTCAGCTTCTGCCTCTGCCTCTGCGCTGCACAGCTTACGGTGTGTGTTCGCGGCGAGGGGAGGCCATAGCCCGCGTTCGTTGAGAATCTCGATCTCTGTTCATCTCCTTTTCTTTGTTTCAGCTTTGAACGTTCAACTGTGATACAAATTCAATTCAATTCAATCCAATTTCTTCTATAATTCACTGGGAGTTCTTGTTTTCAATTCAAACCCTACCCATATCTTTTACTTTTTGATCTTTAATGGATTCCCAGTCCACCCAGCTTCAGCAAGCGCAGCTTGCTGCTATTCTTGGTCCTGACCTTGCTCCTTTTGAAACGCTTCTCTCACACCTTATGTCCTCCTCCAACGAGCAACGATCGCAGGCAGAACTTGTCTTCAATTTGTGTAAGCAGACAGATCCTGATTCGTTATCTGTGAAGCTCGCACATCTCCTTCAGTTCTCTCCTCAAGTTGAGACGCGTGCCATGTCTGCTGTTTTGCTTCGGAAGCAGCTAACTCGCGATGATTCATATCTCTGGCCTCGCCTTAATCCGTCCACTCAGTCTACGCTTAAATCCATACTCTTATCGTGTATTCAGCGGGAGGAGGCGAAATCGATATCGAAGAAGTTATGTGATACGGTCTCGGAGCTTGCTTCGGGAATCTTGCCGGATAACGGATGGCCGGAATTGTTGCCGTTTATGTTTCAGTGTGTGTCGTCGGATTCCCCCAAGCTGCAAGAATCGGCTTTCTTGATATTTGCGCAGCTTTCGCATTATATTGGGGATACCTTGGTGCCTCACATTAAGCACTTGCACGGTGTGTTTTTGCAGTGCTTGACGTCTACCTCCTCGAGTACTGATGTGAAGATTGCGGCCCTCAATGCTGTTATCAGCTTCATACAGTGCTTGTCGAACTCTGCTGATCGCGATAGGTTTCAGGATTTGCTGCCACCGATGATGAGTACACTAATGGAGGCGTTGAATAATGGGCAGGAGGCAACAGCGCAAGAGGCACTTGAATTGTTGATTGAATTGGCTGGGACGGAGCCGAGGTTTTTGAGACGGCAATTAGTAGATGTAGTGGGGTCGATGTTGCAAATTGCTGAAGCTGAATCGTTGGATGAAGGAACGAGGCACTTGGCGATCGAATTTGTGATCACTCTTGCAGAAGCCAGGGAGCGGGCGCCCGGAATGATGAGAAAGATGCCACAGTTTATATCCAGGTTGTTCGCCATATTGATGAAATTGCTCTTGGATATTGAAGATGATCGGGCGTGGCATGCTGCTGAGAACGAAGATGAGGATGCAGGCGAGACCAGTAATTACAGTGTTGGGCAGGAGTGTTTGGATAGGCTTGCAATTTCTCTGGGTGGCAATACAATTGTTCCTGTTGCTTCTGAGCTGTTTCCTGGTTATTTGGCTGCTCCAGAGTGGCAGAATCGCCATGCGGCACTGATTGCAATGGCCCAAATTGCGGAGGGTTGTTCAAAGGTATAAAAGCTAGTCGTGAATTGCATCTTGTTTTTGGTAGTTTGTCCGAATCAAACATTTCAACGAGAAAGGAGTTGTTTGAGTTCACTCATTTTGTTGCCTTTTAAATCTCTTTTTGTTGAGCTCATGCTAGTGAGACATTCAACTGTTTTTAATATTGGATTGGGTGGTTGTTGAACAACAGGATTGTTGGTCCCTAGACACATTTTCTTGACATATTTGTTTGATTTTTGTGAGCGTTCAGCAAGTTGCTTACAGTTACCGCAAGCTTAAGATTCTAGTGGAATTTTACGAACCTTCTCATGATAAAAAGGTCTAATGTGAAGGCTATGCATGTATAACTTTGGCATCAATTCCTAATTTTTTTCGCCACTGATCATGGACTTGAACTTGCTACATGTTGGAATGGCTGGATTTCAGCCCACCAAACGAGCCAACAAGCTATGAATTCATTCGGTGCATTAGTTCTTAGTTCAGACTTCATTTTTCTGAAGTTTATGTTCCTCCCTCTTACTTGTTTGCAGGTTATGATAAAAAACTTGGAACAAGTGGTGGCAATGGTTTTGAACTCATTTCAAGATCCATATCCTCGTGTTAGGTGGGCAGCTATTAATGCAATTGGGCAGTTATCTACAGACCTGGGTCCAGATCTGCAAGTAAAATACCATCAGCAGGTGCTTCCCGCACTTGCTGCAGCAATGGATGATTTCCAGAACCCTCGAGTACAGGTTAGTTATAGCCATAAACTTCTGGAATATTTCCAGGTTGGTTTTGATTAGTCATGTAGTCATCATGGTAATCTTCTGGTGATGCTTTGAATTAGGACCCTTTGTTCCTATGCCTATCATGAAAAGTGGGAATCCTATATTTCCAATTTCAGTTGTCTCACGGATTGCCAAAACCTATCTATACTTGATGCCAAACAGGACTTTGGAAAACCTTAGTTATGATGTCAATCAATTTTCATAATTCTGTACTTCGATAGCTGGAAAATGAAGGGATGGTCATTCCTTGTATGAAGATTCCTCTAGTTTCTTCTTCATCATTTCTGGAATGTTTTGTTGGTCTTATTGGTTTCAATTTTATATATAGAACACGGTTAAAATAGTAGTTGCTTAAAAAGGATTTCTACCTCAAATGGGGAATTGTCACTATGTATGTAGGAAGCAACCAATGCTAAGATTTATTTTGTGCTTTTACTGTGTGTATGGTGTTTGCAACTGTTTCCTTGTTCAATGCAGAGTATGTTATTTCCAAGGATGACGAAAATTCCAAATCAATCTTTGTTTTGTTTTAATCTTGATAGCTTGTTTTTCCTTGGGAACTAGCCGGTTAGTGATGGCATATTTGTTTTTGGTTTCTCTTGTTACCTGTGCAGGCTCATGCTGCCTCTGCAGTTCTCAACTTCAGTGAAAACTGTACTCCTGATATATTGACACCTTACTTAGATGGGATAGTTAGCAAATTGCTATTACTTTTACAGGTATGTTGATAAGGAAATTTATTTATAGTATACAGTTACATTTCTAAGTACCTACTTCCTTAACGTAATATTCATTTTCTTCTAGAACGGGAAGCAAATGGTGCAAGAAGGGGCCTTGACTGCTTTGGCTTCAGTTGCTGATTCATCTCAGGTATTATTTTTAAGATATATCATGAAGTGTTCTCTGATAGATGATGATACGCTATAATGGTTTTTGTAGGAATACTTCCAAAAATATTATGATGCTGTCATGCCATACCTGAAAGCTATCTTAGTTAACGCTACCGATAAGACGAAACGAATGCTTCGTGCCAAATCCATGGAGTGCATCAGTTTGGTTGGAATGGCAGTTGGAAAAGAGAAGTTTAGGGATGATGCTAAGCAGGTAGTTACTATGACATTTGCCTGAGTTTTCAAGATTAACTTTGATCTACTTCTTTACACAGTATTTATTCTTCGTCTACATTTAATAAAATAATTAGACAAGGACATTAAATTTTGTGAAATGGACCTCACTTTAATTTTTTGGTCATATTCTGATATCCTTTTTGTGAAAAAAAAAAAAAAAAAAAAAAAAAAATAGTGAAAAATATTAGCCTTCTACCATTACTCTTGTTCTGTGGTTCTATTGTCACTGGAGCAAGTTTTATTTGTTTTTGAAAATAAACTCTATTCCTACTTTTTTATTTTTGATACAAACAAAATGATCTTTCTGTAGCCCTTTCCTCTTTCCACTTTTAACAGTTGGACTACTAGTCCAATACATATGATATATGCACCTTTTTAAAAGAAGAAATTGGATTGGTGTTGCCACTCTTTCACGCTTTCAGTATGTGACCTATCGTGCTTGTCACTTCACAAGGTTATGGAGGTGCTGGTGTCATTGCAAGGATCTCAGATGGAGGCAGATGATCCAACTACAAGTTACATGCTACAAGTATGTTTTACCTTTTGAATGGAAATTAAAAACTCTCATTGGCAAAAACACTATTTTCACGGTTAATGCTAAAAATACCTCGTGTTTCAGGCATGGGCACGACTTTGCAAGTGTTTGGGACAAGATTTTCTCCCTTATATGCGAGTGGTCATGCCTCCATTGCTTCAGTCTGCTCAGCTTAAGCCTGATGTAACCATAACATCTGCTGATTCGGATAATGACATTGAGGACTCTGATGATGATAGGTCTACACATTTTCCATGTTCATTTAATATTTCGTTTCATTTGACAATGAGGTTATGCAATATCGAGTAGCACTTCAAATTTGTTTGTCTTCCCTTTGCCCCTTTCCCAATGTTATTGATGTTAAAAGTATATCAATAAATATTTTTCATCGGACGGTAGACAAGCTGGATATTAATTGTCTACTGTACTGTCGTATAGATCTGTATTTGACTGACTTTTAATATTCTGGTGATGTTTCAATGTTTTTGCAGTATGGAAACCATTACTCTTGGGGACAAAAGAATAGGAATCAAGACTAGTGTGCTTGAGGAAAAAGCTACAGCTTGTAACATGTTGTGTTGCTATGCAGATGAGTTGAAGGAAGGATTTTTTCCATGGATTGATCAGGTGTGTATTAACGGCAGTATTTGGATTTATTTAATAGAAAGATAAGAAATATTATTCATAAAATTAAGGAAGTGGTACAGAGGGATGTAGGGAGTCTCTCAGATCCTTGGCAGGGAACTGTCTACCAAGTTTTAAATGAGAAATGATCTACATCTTTATTCACCTTTCCTTCAATTCATATAATAATGGTGGGAGCAGGGTGGTTTGAGACAATGAAAACGCTCACATTGCACTACTATTTTCCTTTTTTTGTTTCTTTCTTCATCTCGAGTTTAGCAACAAGTAAGATGTAGAGAGTCGAACCTCTGACTTCTTGGTTGAGGGTATATAACTTAATCCGTTAACCTCATATTTGTATTCAAGATTATTGTATGTAGGTGGTAATGTCTTTTAGCATCTATTTAGGTTGGTCAATAGTAGTAAGAACATCTAATGTGGCTTGCGGTCTTTTATTGGACTGAGATGAATTAAGTTTACCCATCACAGTGGAGAACCCGATGTATGGGAGAATAATCTTTACACTTGAGTACCTCTTTATCAAATGCCTGAGAAAAGTTGTTCTAAGATTAACTTCAAAAAATAGAAAGCTTGAAAGATGTCTTACTTGTTTTGTGCAGGTTGCTCCCACCTTAGTCCCACTTCTTAAATTTTACTTCCATGAAGAAGTCAGGAAAGCAGCTGTTTCAGGTGCGAAATTGTGTGCCTTTGAACTCTTATTACAATTTCCTATATCCGATTGTGGTTCTGTTCTTTTCTAGCAATGCCGGAGCTTATGCGATCTGCAAAGTTAGCTGTTGAAAAGGGCCTTGCTCAAGGACGTAATGAGACCTATATAAAACAGCTGTCAGATTATATAGTTCCAGCTTTAGTTGAAGCTTTACATAAGGTATTATTTTGTTATTAATTAAAGTCCTGTATTTTGGGGAAAAAAAAAATCTTCTACTAGTCCTTTAGTTATTTAATTTTCAACTTCCAAATATTGTGCAGGAGCACGATACAGAGATTTGTTCAAGTATGCTGGAGGCATTAAATGAATGCTTACAGGTTTGACAAAAACTAGTTTTCTATCAGATTCTGAAACTTTATGATAATAAGGTGCACCGTTGCATCCAACATGTAGTAGAGGAGAGGATTAAACTTAAAAAGATAAAGAAACAAAGATCTAACGCTTTTAGTTTCCCTACTTGTTACCCAAACTAAGTTGTTGGAGCTTCATTATTTTTTCATATCCTAGCTTTACAAAGATAACAAACTATGTTATTCTTGTTCGAGACTATTCTCTACAGTGTTTTGAAGCAATTTATCAATACTTAGCCATTCATTTTGCTTACACACATGTTTTAACCATTGTTCTCCTTTTCTGGTTCTGGTTAGTTGGAGATTGCTTTCGCAAGTCTCCTAACTCAGACTTTAAGTCATCCACCCTCTTCTTGTGTGTAGTTGTTCCTATTCAAGACAATTATTTCTTATCAAATGAAAAACGTTTTTTTATTGCCTTCACGGAAAGGTAACTATTGTTGATCGCTTCACATTCAGATATCTGGACCACTTCTTGATGAAAGGCAAGTCAGGTCTATAGTTGATGAGATAAAACAGGTGATCACTGCCAGTTCAAGTAGAAAAAGAGAGAGAGCAGAGAGGACTAAGGCAGAGGATTTTGATGCAGAGGAGGGGGAATTGATTAAAGAGGAAAATGAACAAGAGGAAGAAGTCTTTGATCAAGTAAGTTGTCTCAATCTGAAGATTGCTATATTTATTTCAGAAGTCCATTTTACATCCCACTCGGTTTCGAGACCTTGTTTATTTATGGACTGTATCATTGATTCAGGTCGGTGAAATATTGGGAACTTTGATCAAAACATTCAAAGCGTCTTTCTTGCCTTTCTTTCAAGAGCTGTCTACATATCTAACACCTATGTGGGTAAGTTCCAGAAAATTGGGCAGATGTTTCTACTTTGTCATGAGTGGAAGTTTTTTTTTCAGTTATATCTAATTGTTCAAATAACTGTATAGACTTTGTTTTGACTACTATTGATCATAGAGCCAATTGGATTTGGCTGATTATTTCTTCCTTCAAGTAGTATATGGGCCTCATCTTGAAAATAATGTAAAGTTGTCAAATTGGCATTTTGGTAATTGAAAGGAATGAAGTTTGAACTTGTTGACTCTAATTTGGACAAAGAACTTTCAAGACTTGGTCTCTGGTTGGTTTGAATTAGTTTGGAGAATTTCTTAAAGGTGGGAGAGCACATTCCTCTCTTGCTCATTAACCTTTTTTTGTCTGTTCTTCCATGTACTTCGGATAATGGAGGGCAGTCTCATTTGTTTGTTAAAGCTGTAAAGAATGATGTAATTCTCCGAATGAGAGAGGAGAAAAGATTGGTTGATTTAACCAATCGTCTGAACAGAAGTTGGAAAGGATGTTGAAATTTGTAATGTTTCTTCAACTTTCTGAATACCCACGGTTTCTTTTGAGTAAGAACCTCTTTTAGTGGAGTTGGTTATACCTTCAATTACTCCTGATGGTGTAACATTAGTTTGTGATACAAGAATTTAGGTATATAGGACTTCTTGTTTATACTTTCACACACTTTCCGACTCCCTTGTCAGTCGATCTGAAATTTTTGTTTATTGACTGGAAGTGGCAAGAAATGGGTGTGAGACCCTTGAGGACTGAACGTCTTACCTCAGAACTGATAACAATTGTATTAAAACAATGTAATTTCCATAGATTATTGAGTTATAAAAGTTAACTATTTTAATTCAGTATAAGCCTAGTTTTTGTGGTAGTTTATGTTGTCTTTTGTTCAACTTGTTTGGGTGAAAATGCAGGGGAAGGATAAGACGCCTGAAGAAAGAAGGATTGCAATTTGCATCTTTGATGATGTTGCAGAGCAGTGTCGTGAAGCAGCGCTGAAGTAAGCTTGCTTTGCTTCATTATTTCTTTGAAACCATGTTTACAAACAAAAACCTATCATTATCTGGCTTCTTGTTATGCAACAGATATTATGATACATACCTTCCCTTCCTACTGGAAGCTTGCAATGATGAGAATCCTGATGTCAGACAGGTGTGTACTTACTCACAGTGTTAATTTGCTGGGTTTAGATATTTTCCTTCTCATTGAATTGTATGATTTTTTTAGGCTGCTGTGTACGGGCTTGGTGTCTGTGCAGAGTTCGGTGGATCTGTGTTTAAACCACTTGTTGGAGGTAACTTTATATACATTTCTCAGGAAAGATTGTGTTTTGGACAGAATATCAATTTTTTAGTGAATTTTTGCAGAGGCTCTGTCACGGTTAAATGTTGTGTTACGACATCCTAATGCTCTACTTCCTGAAAATGTAATGGCATATGACAATGCTGTTTCGGCTCTGGGGAAAATTTGTCAATTTCACCGTGACAGTATTGATTCGGCTCAGGTAATATTTATTTTTTCTAACCATGAATATACCACTGTATGTGAGAGCCCTAACTTTCCTGTTATTTTGAGATTATGGGCAGTCCCCAAAATAAGAATTACATTTCCACTTTTTCTGATGTGTGAAAAATGCACTCAACTACGAAATTTTAGTCACTTATCCTGTTCCTGCTTGATATGCAGATAATAAATTCTTAAATTTTTCCTTATGTTATCCATGCTCCTAGAAACATGTGTCAAACCTTTCAAAGCTTTTTACAGGACTCAATGGATACTCGATTTTTTGTCTCTCATTCACAAGCTGTGTACGGTTTTGACAGGTTGTTCCAGCATGGTTAAACTGCTTACCAATAAAAGGTGATTTGGTTGAAGCAAAAATTGTGCACGACCAGCTTTGTTCTTTGGTAGAGAGGTAGGTTTATCTGCTACTATCCCCTCCCCATTTTAGTATTGGTAACTCTTATCTTTTCTTTATTCTAATTGTTACAGCACTATACTAAGTTAGTTTTATTTGCACAGGTCGGATACGGAAATTTTGGGCCCAAATAATCAATATCTTCCCAAAATAGTTGCTGTTTTTGCCGAGGTCAGTTGGAAATTTAATCGGTTTATCATATTTCACAGTAACAAAGGACTTTTGAATTATAAATGAACTTTGACCAGATGAATAGAGTGCCTCCATTCATTCCCTAAATATTCGAAGTCTTAAAAGAAAACACAGAATTTCTGTTTTGAATGTGAGCAAGATCTATGGCAGAACATGACACTCTGAGCCTTATTTGGTCTTATTAAGAATGAAAAGAGCCTGTAGTTCTTATCCTAACCGCACTCACGATCCATTCAATATGGCTTTAGAGAACGGTAGACATTTCATAAGAGGGGTACTTATTTCATGCCTGCCTGTATTATTTGATTGGGATCTGAACGAAAAGTTTGTTAAGAGGGCCGAATGATGTTAGCTGAGCATTTTACTGCTGCATGAATCAATCTATAACCTGCAAGAGAACACAAAAAAAATGGATGATAGGATAACAATTGTTTCCACGATAAAAATGGGTGCTATCAATCTCTTAAGAAGTGATTGAATCTAGGATGTTGTTTTCTGACTGCTATGTTTTATATTGAGCCATGTATATCTCAAATCAATGAGTCGATGGAAATGCTCCTCATGGTGAAAACCACTGCAAGTCCAATCCCTCGATTGATTCTGTATTCTTTGTTACTTTATGATGTTGTATAAAGAGAATGGATCGATTTAACATACCTTGATTGGACAATTGGAAGTGCTCGATTGAACCAAGCACATGCTAACTTGGTTGATACCCAAAAGATAGATAGCGACCCTCCAACAATAATTGTTCATCGTGGCCTGTCTGTTTTGTAGTAGCAAAAGCAGCGAGATGCTACTTAGTGCACGTTTAGATAACGTGCGACAATGCTTCGTGCACCCATTATTTTAACTCGAGGGACTAATTGCATGTGCAGGTTCTATGTGCGGGGAAGGATTTAGCTACAGAGCAAACTGCAAGCCGAATGATAAATTTATTGAGACAGATGCAACAGAATCTACCGCCGTCTACCTTGGCCTCAACTTGGTCCTCCTTGCAGCCCCAGCAACAACTTGCTTTGCACTCTCTCCTCTCATAGTAGCATCTTAAAAGGTGACACTCTGGATCTTGCTGCTGCCCCCGGGAGGATGCTACACTTTTTTCTGTCCTTGTTTGTGTGAAATATATTCGTTCCCATTCTTTGCCATAAAATGCTCTCAAGCATGAGTTTTGTCTAGTCTCTTACAGGGAGAGGCATCATTGTCATTTGATGAGTGGAAATCATCGTTGCTGCTGAAAATGAACGTGTAAAAAAAAAAAAAAAGTGTATATTTCATTTGTTTAATTCCAAGTGGGTCGGGCCCGAGGAGAGGTCAATGTGGTCTTCTAGTTGCCGCGGAGGCAATGCTTTTACAGTTTTGTTTTGGTTCTATTAACTCAGTATCATTGTCATTATAAATTTTGGTCGCAGTTTAAGTTGAAGCATGCATCAATGAATTTTGTGATTGTGTTATGTTACTTTGATTTGTTTTCAATTTTGTTTCCAATTTAATTATAATTAACTAATAATAATTTAGTTAATTCTTATAAATTTATTTAATTTTTAGAGTATAGCATTTGTAATTAATTCTTCAAATTGCTTATTGTAATGTTTATTTATAATTAAAAACTTTATATAATTTTATTAAAACCATTTATTTTAAGATAATTATTAAAATTAATTACTAAATAAACTAAAAAATTTAAAACGTAGGAAATATTAGTTATTTATATGAAGAACACGAATATTAACAAGACCAAAACGCCACATGAATATCACAATCCCTCGAAAAATTATATAGCATACCACGTTTCATGCTACTATCGGAATAATTCATTAAATTTTAGATTACGATTTTATCCAATATTTATTGTTAATATGTATTAAATTAAATTAAGTTATGCATGTAACATAACAAAGATTTTCATAAACCTTTTTATAAGTGTGTGGAAACCTTCCCCTAGCATACGCGTTTTAAAGCCTTGAAGGGAAGCTCGAAATGGAAAGTGCGTTTTAAAGCCTTGAGGGGAAGCTTGACAAGAATGTAATTTATTGTGATGTCTTATATTGGTTGGGGAGGAGAACAAACCATATTTATAAGGGTGTGGAAACCTTCTCCCAGCAGACACGTTAAAGCGTTAAGGGTTTTAAAGCCTTGGGGTGAAGCTGGAAAGGGAAAATATGTTTTAAAGCCTTCGGGAAAACTTGAAAGGAAAAGTCGAAAGAGAACAATATCTACTAGATGGACGTGGGCGGTTACATTTATTATTTAATTTTTAAATTATATTTGATTTCACATAATTTTATATTTCTAAAAAATCCCAAGTATAGTGATTTAAAAATATATTTAAGTTTTTTAAAAAATTATTAACACCTTTCAATATTTGAAAGCATTGAAATAAAAATATTATGGTTAGTGTTATCTTTTAAAAAAAATACTTAACATTTAAAAAAATTAAAAAAAAATTATTACTGTCCATATATAAAAATTATTTATTAACATTTTAAGAAAATGAAGTGATATATCAGATATAAATAAAACTATAAACTATTTTGTAATTTTGTAATTTTGTAATGTGAATTTTTAAAAATATAAAATATATTAAGGACATATTACAAACAAAATAAAAAAAAATTAGGTTAATTAGATATAAAATTAAAATTTTAAGAATTCAGTAAATAAAAATTGAAAAAATAAAAAAAAATATATATTAAAAATATAGGAATGAAATAATATTATTATTTATAATGTTTTGTAAGAGATGGAGGGAAGAAAGGACAAAATGGTTTGAGGCTGAGGAACGAAAGGAAACGACGGAAAGATATAAAAGTTGAGCCATTAATTTTGCCGAGAAGAGATTCAAGAGAATCCACCACCACCACCACCTCCCTCCTCCACTTCCTCCTCTCATCAATGGCTGACGATAAGAAGTCCAAGTCCGCCGGCGTTTGGCCCACTGTCAAGCCCTTCGTTAATGGCGGCGCCTCTGGAATGCTCGCCACCTGCGTCATCCAACCCATTGATATGGTCAAGGTGCTCTACCTCCTTCATCCTCTGCTTTTCCTCCTCTTCCTTTTCGTTTTTCTTGCCAATGGCTTTCTTCATGGCTTCTGTATGCTTCACTTCCCCTTTCTTCGCATGCTGCTTCGTTATGCTGTAATTGACGTTTCTGCCTTCCTGTTCTTGGTGTTCTTTGTACTCCTGCTTTGGTCGGCTTCTCTTAGGTGAGGATTCAACTTGGTCAAGGATCGGCTGCTCACGTTACAAGAACTATGCTCAAGGAGGAGGGGCTTGGTGCGTTTTACAAGGTTTGCATACTCGCAATCTGTGCTTAAAACTGTTCTTTCTTTCTTTCTCTGTTTCTTCTATGGTATAGTTATTACAATATCTTTCAAACTGCTATTATTATTATTGTTGTTGTTATACTGCTTGCATTGAGCGTTGAATTTTTCCTTCGCTTTGGTTAATTCCTGATAGCAAATTGATGTATCGATCGCTATACTTCATACCATCTCTTGTTAATCTAGTATTAATCTACTGATTCCGATCATTCAGGAATGTCTTTGTTCCGGAGTACCGTTGTGTTGTGTTGTGTTTTGCTGAACTATTCATTTCTTGCAACTATTGATTTATGTAGAGACTACTGGTGTAACAATTGAGGAGTTACTAAAAAGTTCAATGGATGTTTGACATATTTCGATGTTCTTGTAAATTAGGACTTTGTCCAAGTTGAATTTCTGTTGGGGATTTGTTTACAACTTTCTTGGTTGATTTAATTCTTCTGGTGAGGTAGTGCCCGACACATAGTTTTGTGGATTATATCTTGTCTAAACTTCATTTTCCAATCAGGGGTTATCTGCTGGACTGCTCAGACAAGCTACGTATACTACAGCAAGGCTTGGATCTTTTAAGTGAGCTCATTACAAAACTAGAATTGAACACCTCTGGATTCATACTCGTGAGGCTGTGATTTTACTTCCAACGTTTGATCTTATTAGCGTCCACATAGTTTCTGAAAGAACTTTGAGGAAAATTGCACTTTTTAGTCCCTACATTTTAGGAAAGATTGCTTGGTTCCTATAGTTTCTGAAGGAAATTACTTTTATGTTAAACTCATCAATACCATGCTGATATAATAACTATCTAAGATTACTGGAGTTAAATTGTCACGTTCTAAATTACAAGGACCAAGTAAAATCTTCCTGCATTGTTTTTCTGGTTTGGTTTGTATATATGGTTAATCATACAGTTGTTTTTCTCCATTTCTCCCCTAGGATATTGACAATCAAAGCAATTGAAGCCAATGAAGGAAAGCCCCTTCCACTGTATCAGAAGGCCTTATGTGGGCTTACAGCCGGTGCTATTGGAGCATCTGTTGGTAGTCCAGCAGACTTGGCTCTTATTCGCATGCAAGCAGATGCGACCTTACCAGCTGCCCAGCGTCGGAACTATAAAAATGCCTTTCATGCACTATATCGCATTCTTGCAGATGAGGGGGTTTTGGCTCTTTGGAAAGGTGCAGGCCCCACTGTTGTTAGAGCAATGGCATTGAACATGGGAATGCTTGCCTCATATGATCAAAGTGTGGAGTTCTTCAAGGATAACCTTGGATTTGGTGAAGCTTCTACGGTGTTGGGTAAGATTGCTTTTGAATGCTATAAGCTGATGCCAAGTGCCTGTTTTTGCAATTTTTTAATAGACTTGAGCTTTCTGTATTTTAATTTCTTTTGATCAAACAATTACTTTACGCTATCTTCTTTTATCTCCCAACCTATTTAAACCTGAGAACTCATCATTTTGCTATCTCTTTCTTAGTTATCATTTATTCATATCTTATTCACATGCGCACAGTTTGACACTGTTGGAAGAAAAATATTTGCTTAGCATAATCATTGTTGGTCATTAAGTGATTTGGTTCCTATTTTCTATGGAGTGATAGATAGATGTTTGTTTATCTTTTTGTTTCTTGGTAATTTTCCTTTAACGATTATTTATCGATTTATTTATTTCCTGTTGTCCTTAGCTGCCAGTATGGTGTCGGGATTCTTTGCTTCAGCGTGTAGTCTACCCTTTGATTATGTGAAGACTCAAATTCAGAAAATGCAACCTGATGCTGAGGGAAAATTTCCCTACTCTGGTTCTTTAGATTGTTCCATGAAAACTCTCAAGGCAGGAGGGCCGTTCAAATTTTACACTGGATTTCCAGTGTATTGCGTCAGAATTGCCCCCCATGTCATGGTATATCTCTGTCTTTTTCTTGTGTGCTTTAGAAAAAAAAAAAAAAGAAAACCCCACAACCATGGAGACTTGATGGAAAGTGAGAAAATCGTGAATTATCGTAGTACCAGCCGTTGGTGTAGCATGGGCTTCTGCCTCATGATCCATTGATGTTGGTACCATATTTAAGAATCAGCTAATTAACTAAACTAAACTGAATGTTGGGTTCTTGATGGTGCAGATGACTTGGATTTTCCTAAACCAGATTCAAAAGGTGGAAAAATCCTATGGGTTATGAAGGACTGGCCGGTTGATGGAGATCCTTTCCAAGTTACTTATTTTTCGTTCTTTGGTCGTGTTGTAATCTAACTTTCTTTGAATACAGATTTCCAGACTCGAGTTTAAAAGCAATATAACCTTGTCTTTCTGTGCAAATGTGGTTCAAAGGTCAAGCATGATTGCAATAGGGGGAAGATATAGTATTACTTCTGTAATATGAATGTACCAGATTCTCACTGGCAAAAACCATGGAATTCATAATAACCCCTGTAAGAGTTCTTTAAACTATGCCCTTGCCAACTCCATTTTTATCGACTCTATGTTTGAAATTAGCATGGGGAGTATGCTGCTGATCTGCAAAAGTGAGTTGTTCATATTTTCTTTGCCAACATGATAGTTTAATGTTCCCTGTTATGTTACGAGGTCTATATTATCAGGCTAAGACAATCCCATCAACATGTATAAGAAAGAATATAGCTTCATTAAATGAAGTAATCAAATTGTAGAAGATATACAATCAGATGCAAGTAAAAGCATGACGATGACACCAACAGAAGCAATGCCAAGAGGGGAATTAAAGTTTAAAGGAAGTAAGCAAAAACAAGTCCAGATAGAGAAGCAAAGAAGGAGGAGTAAATAAGAGAAGCATCTGAGGCAGGAGCAGGAGCAGGAGCCTCAGAAGGAGCAGCAGCTTGGGCCATGGTGCCGGCAAAGGCCACCAACACCAGCAGCACCAGGAAAAGCTTCAACTTCATTGCTTCCATTGCTGAATGAATGATGTGTTGTGAGATTTGCAGACCTTTCCCTCCTGGCTTTGGGCTGCTGTTGAATTAAAGAAGAACAGTGGGCGTGGGCGTGGGCTTTGAGAGGGGGAAGAAGAGCCTATTTATGATGCACATTCCTGAAAGCCAAGCCCCACAACTCGAGAGGCTGAGACAGGTACAGGGTGGTTTTGGTTGGTTGCTTTGCCTTACAATCCGCACCTATCTGTGTGGGTCTCCTTGTTTTGCTGTCTCTGTCTTTTTTTCCTTTTTCCACGTGAGCTTTACAGTCCCTCATTCTTAGCCTGTTTTCTCCACGCCCCTAAATCAGGTACTGAAATGAAATACCAAGTTATCTCGTTTTTCTTTGCTAATTAAAGATCCTTTTTTTACAATGAAAAAATGATAATAACAGCTTTTTATTAACATGTGTGGTCTTTTGTAGGGGTGTACACCCAACCCGGAAACTCGAGAACCCAACCCGACCCAACTCGAAATATAAGGGTTGGGTTGTGTTGGATTTCGTGTTTGGGTTTAGTCCATTTTTTTTAACCCGATCTGATTTGGGTTGGGTTCGGGTACCAAAAGAAAATGATTGGGTCGGGCACTCTTTTGTCTTCTCCTCTTTTTCTATTTTATTTATTTATTAGAAATAACTATGCGATTATTCTTCTTGCTACTTTGGTAGGACTTTACAAGAAGTTTAATTTTATTTAGATGATTTTGAATTGAATCACGTAAAAATGACTATAAATTACTAACGAGTTTTTTATACTTATAGCCGAGACACAGATAGGTGCCACTACACTTGGAGACGAGCATGCTTGTTTTACCGGCCATGTATGCTTGATCTACCTTTGGAAACGAGCTCTCTCGTCTACCTGCTGATTTAGTACACTTGTTCTACCGGGTATGTATACTTGACCTACCTTATTATGTTTCGGAGTCTCGAAAGAAGTCTAGATTAGTTCACATAGGTTTATAAATTATACAAAAACTTCCCTCATTTAAGTATAATCTTGAATGGTTGGATGGAAAGCATATAGATCCGAACCCACATTCAATTCAATGGATCCACTGTTTTCATTTTATGAACAATTTGAAGCATAATCTCTTCCTTGTTCTTCACTTTTTTGTACATTGATTTTCAATGTCTTTAATTGTAATGGAAGATGTCAAATCTTCCATCAACCAAAAAAAAAGGTTGCCGCCATACTTATTCCTTTCCCTTAAGAGGTGACATTCTACCTTTTTCCCTTTATAGCTCCTCACGAGTCGCCCAATTTCAGAGCCTTTAGAAAGTAAAGAAAGGATGAAACTGAGTAAACAATACTATTAATTAAAAAAGATTTAACTTTTAAAAGTATTCTCTTTTAATTTTTCAAAAATTTAATTAATAAATACAAACTTTTTTAAAAAAATCAGAACTTAAAAACTTTTTTAAAAAAATCAGAACTTAAAAACTTTTTTAAAAAGTTTAAAATACTTTTAGTACATGGATGGATGAAAATGTTATGAAAATACCTCGTAAACTTTTAAATTACATTAATATCCTTAAACTTAAGAAAAAATGTTTAATTTTTTTTTAACCGAGAGTTCTTTTAAAATTTAAAAGAGATATTATCTTTAAAGTGTAGATGAAGAATTTTTATCTATATATTCATTAAAAAACATTTTTTATAAAGGTTAAAAGTTAAAAGTTCATAGACATTTTTTAAATGAGTATTAACGGTAAAAATGATTTTAAATTTTTTTAAAAAGTTAAAAGATACTGCAATAAAGTTCTAAGGCTATTTTTTAAATATCTTTGCAAGACCAAAACATGGTGTAAAAAAGTGAAAGCCTTTGTTTTCACTTTCTCCCAAATACACGGCTTACCAACCCCGCTCAACATTCTCGGATAACAATCGACTTAAGGGTCAAAGGCAAATCAATCGTTCAATTTTGTAAACTAATCAAGACTACAATTGAAAAAAGAGAGATGAATAGAGAGGAATAACCCTTTGATGAAGGAACATGAAACCATTCTAAACAAAGGTACGAGAATAGGTTGATGGCAATGAAGCAGGTGAAAGTAGGTAAAGTAGTTGAAATTTTCAAGCGGTTTCAAATCTAACCAAATTCCAAGTACAAGGGTATTTTTTAAACAAAGTACCAATAACTTTCATCCACAATTATCTATAAAAATATTTTTTTAACTTTTTTTTCTTTTAGTTTTAAGGATAATATATAAACTTTTGACCATTTTGATTAAAAAATGAAGAAAGTTGGGGGTAAAAAAAAAGATTACAACACCCAAGATTTACAGAGTGGTTGGGAGGTGGAAGAGAATGGCAGGGAAACTCAAAAGGCAAACTCTACAAATAAAAAAAATAAAAAGATTCCTTAAGAACAGAAACTAAAAGCAGGCAAAAGCTTAAAGAAGCAGCCAGCCAACAATTTCAAACAGAGTATTAATGGCAGCTTGCAAGTGGGGGATGGCCCCAACTTTAAGCCTCATGTGGTGTGGTGGGGAGCGCACAGCGCATTGTCACCCCCCCACTCACACTCACCTTTCCACTCTCAAAAGTTTCCATCATCTTTAACCAAAAAACAAAGGCTTTCATCAGTTCATCCATTGATTAACAACCATCCCCTCTTAGAGAGGAGTAAACTACAAACAAAACAAAACAAAGTGCAGCTTCACAAAGGCTTTGTTCCTTTCAAGCTTTTTAAGTGCCTAAAACTACTTCACACTACAGAGGAGAGCTCATATTTTACCTTTCTACCCCAACCCCACATGATCAAGGAGGTGTATACAAAGGAGAGAGAAGGAATTTCACTACCTTTTGAATGCATGTTACAGGAGTGAGAGAGAGAGAGAGAGAGAGAGTTACATTGATGTGTAGTGGTCATGGGCAGTTTTGGTTTCTGCCAGGGCCTCCATAGTAAAAGTAATGGCCCCAATCTCCATTGCTGCCAGTTTGAACATCATAGCAGTTTGATTGCTCTGTAAAGGTACCGATCCCTTTGGGGGCTTTGAGATTGTTTGAGCTGTCAACGACTTGAATGTTCCTGAAATAACTCGACTTCCCGAACCCCTCTTCTGGAAAATGACCACTTCCCATCTGGGTTGAAGTGTGCAATCCATCAGGCTCTGAATTCACAACCTCCCCTCCCCACTCGACCATCGAGGCACTGTCGGCCAGGTACGAGAATAGGAAAGATGGCCAATATCCCAACACGTAGTCATTGCCAAACTGCATCCACCAGTGTCCTTCACTTGGATCCTACACAAGTTTTGTCATCTCAAATCTCAATCATCTACAACAAACAAACTACTCAATATCAATATTACTTTCACTGATTATAGTTTACCTCTCCCTAACAAACCCGTTTTAAAAATCTTGAGAGAAAATCTAAAGGGAACAATATTTGCTCACGGTGGGCTTGTGCTCTTACACTATATGTCAATCAAAAATACTTCGCTAAGCCACCCATGTGGGTTCTTCATATATTAAAAGCTCAAGTTGGAGGAAATGACAAGAGAATCTTCGGTCTCAACCACTGCGATTTTTTTCGATTCCGACCCTTTTCTCATAAATTATACGTGTGGGTATTATTCTAACACCTAATGTGAAAACCCCATCTCAGCAGGACAATGTTCTCAAAATGATCACATGCACTTATCTTTGCACAGTCAGTTTCATTTGTCTTTTAGCATTTAACACAATTGTCGATGTTTCAATTTTTCTTTTCTGAGTTGTCCAAGTGAAGTTTGTCACTTACCTTCCAGATAAGTATGCTGATATCATACTGGGGACTTCGAAATGCAGACACAGGCGAGATGCTTGCTCCCATGGCTATTTCGCTGTTCACTTGAATAAACCCTGAGCAGAGGAGGTTATAGCAACCTGTGGCTTGATATGCATCGCTCTGAAAACACCATTCATCGTCATTAGAACAATGATATGGAATTGGAAGAATAAAACTCAAAGATTCAATGACAATATATTCATCACAGAAGCAAATCAATCTTACAGTCCAGTAAGTGAAAAGTCTTGTGTTGTTATCGCCATACAGATCTGGACTGACCTGTTGTCATAAACAATCAATTATGAGCAACAACTATTATTGGATAAGCCTTTTGGTATCAATGAGTACCCATAGTACCTGCCAGCCAGCTTCAATACTATTAAGATCTTGACCAAAAGAGCCTCCTAATATCCATAACTGAGACAAGCTAAACTCATTAGGCTGCTGTATTTTGGGCTCCCAGACGTTGATTGTTGCCTTTGCTCCATAAAACTTATCTCCTTCCACATAAGCTATTGCGTGCTAAGCAGCTCCGAAGGGAACACCATGATATCAGAACTAAACCATAAGAAGACTGAGTGTATTCAAAAGAGAAAAGAATTACCTGATGACCACTTTGGTTAATTAGATCAGGATCTGCAGACCTCGGTTGAGGAATGCTTCTATGTCTTTTCTTTCCATATCTTTTGGCAGAGCTTGCTCTTAGAACATCATCTTCCTTGGTTCTTCTAATAGGAATGGTGTTTTCTGGGCACCTTCCATTTGTATGCCACAGTTGATTGATGGGGTTTGTTCTTTCTTTAGGCTTCTCGGACACCTTGCTCTCATCAAACAGCCCTTCTGGGTGGTAAGTAGGCCTCGTCTGATATACCAAACAAGTGTTCAATGAATTTCAGGACAGATATATGAAGAAATACTTCAAGTAGCTGCAAAAGCTAAGAAGAACAAACCAGAATTTTGTGATCTTTGAGGAAAGGATGATCAAAAGCGGGTTGATTAGAAATGTGGACACAATCGATTATATCCCCATCTGGACTCTGCTTGAACATCACAAGAACAGTCATAATCAGATCAGAATAACAAATCAAGAGAAACATGAACACTGAATTGAAAGCTGCAATACTCGATCGATTGAAAGGGGGCTATACTCGTAGCATACATTATTAAAACTAAAAGAATGATACTCGATTACTTTCTCGCTATCTTCAAAGTATTCCGAAAAGCAAAAACCAAAACATCTTTTAGAGGGAGAAAGTAAGAGAGAGAAGAAACCTCGATTGTTTTCAATGGAGGCTTGTTTATACGCCTGAGATGCTTCTGAACTTCAAGCTGCTGCATGGAAGGGGATAACCGAGCGGCGAGGGACAGACAGATCAGACACCACAAAGAGAAAATCAGCACCGGACCTCTCCCGGCAGCCGTCCCTCTGCCAATCTGAGCAGGAACCATTTGGTGGAATCCGCCCAAATGCCAAAAAATCCACTGATCCAAAGTGAAATTAGCTAACAGCGAGTGAATCCAAGTGGAAGAACAAAGCTCGAGCACAAACACAAGCCCAAAAACTTCACAAAATGACGATCCACCTACCAGCTCGCGCGCTCTCTCTCTCTCTAAATCAGCTTTATATGGAATGTAACGTATGTTTCCATCGATCCTACTTTCTCAATAAAAAGTGGGAATTCACCAGTCAGCCATTGCCATTGCCATTGCCATTTCTTTTCTTGCAAAATCCAAAAGAAAACAAAAAAAAAAAGGAAAAATGGAGGCGGATGCGGTAAAGATCACTCTTATATTATATCATCTTGATTGCACGATGACGAGAGAGAAAATGATGAAAGTGACTGAACCAAAGTTCTACACCATTGGGTCTTTCATGAATTTTATACACATTGCAAGTATTAAAATATCATATTAATCAAATTATTCCATAAATACATCACAGTATCTTCTAGAGCTGAGCTCGTTGTCGAGGATTGTTGGGAGTGAGTTCCACCTTCTAGAAGCCCGCTTACTCCGAAATTTAGACAAAAATAGAATTGTGATGCTGGAATTGTGGGTAGAGACGGGCGATATTTTAGTAGGTAAATTAACGCCTCAGATGGCGTAAGAATCATCGTATGCCCTCGAAGATAGATTATTACGAGCCATACTTGGCATTCAGGTATCTACTTCAAAAGAAACCTATCTAATAGGTGGTAGGGGTCGAGTTACCTGTTAATTTAGGGAATGATCATGGGTTTATAAGTGATGAATACTACGGGGCCTTTTGGGTAAAGCCCAAAGCAAAGTCACTCGAGCTTATGTTCAAAGTGGACAATATCATACCATTGTGGAGATCCGTGATTCTTAACACTTGTAAGCTATCTGGTTACGAAGAACAACAGATTGAATAGGACAAAAACAACCAAACGAGCCATATCGACTATTGTACTAGCCAAGCTAGCTCAATATCATACCATTGTGGAGATCCGTGATTCCTAACACTTATAAGCTATATTGATCATTGTACTAGCCAAGCTAGCTCATATCATACCATTGTGGAGATCCGTGATTCCTAACACTTGTAAGCTATACAAACCACTGTACTAGCCAAGCTAGCTCAATATCATACCACTGTGGAGATCCGTGATTCCTAACACTTGTAAGCTATCTGGTTACGAAGAACAACAAATTGAATAGGATAGAAACAACCCGACGAGCCATATCGACTACTGTACTAGCCAAGCTAGCTCAACCAAGACTCTAACAATAGATTAAACAAGAAAATCGTACAAATTCATTAAATTATTTTCAACCATTCGAGGATGATTGAGTGAACGGGAAAGGGAGGTGTCTCGGCTCTCGTCGTTGAATATCTTCCTAAAAGTACAAGGACAAAATGGGAAATGAATATTTTTTTAGGGTCGGGTCGAAGAGCTAAAACAAAAGGTTGGTGAATTTTTTATTTTAAGTAGATTAAAAAATGTTCTTAGCTTTTAATTAATATTATTTGTTAAAAATTACAGGCATCCCAAAAAGAAAAATGGAATCCTATGCTAAACTTGCAGCACTTTAGTATTTTATTATTAATGAATACGACGTCGTATTGCAGATGCCTTTAAAAGATTCCTCCTTTTTCCATTTTTACCCTTCTCTTCCCAATTCAACAAATTCCAATCATTTAGCTTTAATTTCCCTCATTTCACTCAACCCAATTTTTTCAACCTCATCAATTAAGAATCTTTCTTTTAATAATTACTAAATCCCCTCGGTAATTTTAGGTTTTACAGTTTTTAATTGTTACCCGACTTATAATTTATAGGTACAATGATTATTCTAATTTATTCGGATTAAATTTGGGTTAAAAAGTATTGTAACTTGAGCAGTGCTCGGTTAGGTAAGTCATAAAAAAAATGTCACGTTAAAAATTACATTTTTAATCTTGAATTTTAATTTGATTTAGATAATTGTTTTTTTTTATATTCACTAATATTTTGGGTATTATTGTACATGCTTACACTTCATTTATAGAATAAAAAATAGAAAATAAAATAGAAAAATAGAAAAAGAAAAAAGTGGAAGAAACAAAATTTAGTATTATTAAAGAGAAAGAGATGAACGTTATCAAATTGCCACTCATTACTCACTTTACAGATTCCCCAACACCTCCTTCCCACTTCAAAGTTACTTTTTTGCCCTTTCTTTTCCTTTTTTAAATATACTTATTATTTTAAAAAATCTTTTTTTAAATTCTCGGGTTAAAATGGAATATTATTCATTTCATTTTAATAAATTCGAAATTAAATATAGTTTATTTTTGTTTATTTGAATATTCTTAACTTACAACTAACCCTAAAGTTATATATACAGTAATGTTCGACAAAATTACAAGAAATAAAACGAGAAATTACTGATTCCTATATAAAGAAAAAGTGGGTCTCCCCGAGTTAATGAAAAAAATAGAAACCATAAGTTTAAAGTTGATTTCGGAAGGTGTAACCAATGAAGTTGATTTTGCAACCATTGGATTGTGACTACAATAGGTCAAACGTGGGTATGGATTTGGAACTCAACCCCATCCAAATCTAATCGAGTATGCCGACCAACCCCTAAAATTCAAAAGCTTGTAGAATATATAATTGAAAGTTCGTGAATTTAATAGATATTTTTAAAATTTAGAAACCAAATAAACACTAGATCTCCCCGAATTAAATTATGACTAGAAGCAAGCTAGTATATGTAATCGGTAGAATGTAAAAATTCATAGTCCGTCGCACAAGCCCTAACCTATGGACCAAATGCCAAATAAATACCCTACATTCTAACTCTACAAGGGCACTAGGGGTGAAAATGAATGAACAAAATGGAGGGTGGACCATGGGTGCAGCTAGTGCCCAAATGGTGGCGTGGAAGAGGAGTTAAAGCAGCGCCAATTGAGAGAACTCGGGTTGATATCATGTGGATCAAAACGGCTACTTTATATCTTTCGGAATGTTATCGTTTGGATCAAAAGAGACGCTTTCTGTCTCTCGGATTGATATCATGTGGTTCAAAAGAGCTGCTTTCTGTGAACCTCCTTTTGGTTTGCCTAAGATTAAGTCAACGATAATTGACATCTACTCTTTTTTATCACTCAGATTGATAACGTGTGGATCAAAATAACTGCTTTCTGTCAACCTAAGTTTAAGTCAACGATAAATGACATCTACTCTTTTCCATCACTCGGATTGATACCATGTAGATCAAAATGGCTTTCTGTCAACCTCCTTTCGGTTAACCTAAGTTTAAGTCAACGATAATTGACATCTACTCTTTTCCTCGAGATCATCAGTGATTTAAGTTTCCCTCGTACAAAAAAACAACAACAACAGCAGCTTTCCAATCATCTAAACAACCACCTACCTTATCAGATCTCTCTCTACTTTGAGAATTAAACGCATCAAGACATTTTGGACACCGACACGGCTGAGTTTTCTCTTCATGATTGTATAATGTGGACTTGGACTCAATAATTAGCATGTGGGTTGTGTTGGATTGGGCTGGGCGCTGTTTGTTTGCCGTGATTGGTGCCTTTTTCACAATAACATGTAATTACAGCTTCCTCTGTCCACAATCAAACCTGCAAAGCCTAATCAAACCAACCATCACCTCATGGATTATTAGCAAAAAGTGATCATCTTCCAAGCACTTTCATTAACAGACAGACATTCATTCATTCCTTATCCAATCATTTCTCAAATGATCCACACAATGTCGGGTCAAGCTGACCGACAAACCCCGACTTTAACGTAAGGCAACCTGAGCTGAAATCTGCAAACGCTCTAATAAAACGAACACCAATCTAAGAGTGAAAACACACATTTCTGGTACTCTTCTTTCACTTTGTTACCTTCCCCTGAGTAGGAAAAAATCATATTTACAAACTTAGCCACCGTGCGCTACTAATCCATGGATACGAGACAACGAGGTAAGTAACCAGATGGCTTCATGTGCTGTACATTATTTGGTAAAGCTTTTCAAAAAAAACAAGCAGATGTTGGAACTTGGAAGCGGGACACACCCGACAAGGGCCGTAACCGAATTGGTGAGGTCTTCGTATGCTTTTTGTCACAATCGCATTCACACAAAGCTTGCTAAGAACTGTTCAGATGCTAGAATGGGAATGCAACTCCAAGCGTCCACCCTTCATCAAACAATGAAACCACCATTAAATTGCATTAAAGGTTACACTTAATGTTATAAAAACAGAACAAGATGCCAGCAAGAGATCGAAAAAATATTCATTAGCGCTTCAAAACTATGCTTGGAATAGAAAAACCACTAGAATGTTGAACGAAAAGTTCGTCCAGACAAGTGCACAAGTTGCCACGTAGATCCACGTCACCGCCACGTTTATTTTCTATCCAATATTCTAAAAGAAAGCCAACACATCCTTGTTATATCCGTTACTATAATGACCAAATGTTGCATTTAGTTCGAGAAGACAAAGACGAAGAGAACATACATTTTAAACAAACTCAAAATTTTTCTTCCATAATCTTCCAAGTTCAAGTGGGGTCTATTTCATACTTGCATTACTTGAACCAAAGCCTCGTCTTCCCAAGTAAATGTAATGTCCTCATTAGGCACCAAGTACCTGTGGACTCCGACTGCAGAAATATCTGATTCATATTAATTTGTATTCATCTTCTCAATAGATTTATAGAAAACCTACAGATACTAAGAGGTCTCAGGTGTTAAGATTAGAAATGATGATCCTATATGAACACGGAGAAAGTCACAAGCCCTAATTTGGTAAGGTTCCCAAGCCAAACAATAGATTTATAAATTGCATATGTATACAACACACTAAACAAGGGAATGGACAAGGCCAAGGATGGCTTCCCTGCCCCCATTTCATTCCTCGTGTAACAGCCCAAGCCCACTGCTAGTAGATATTGTCCTTTTTGGGCTTTTCCTTTCGAGCTTTCCCTCAAGGTTTTAAAACGCGTGCACTAGGGAGAGGTTTCCATGTCCTTATAAAGAATGCTTCTTTCTCCTCTCCAACCAATATAGGATCCCATACCTCGTCTCCACAAAATTCTCCAGGATTGAGATCAAGAGTGACAGTGTCAAATGAAACCATAAGTTCAAATCCCTCGAGAGTTATTTCCTTCCTCTCTTCGTATTAATCATCCGCGTTTCAGAGATCTAACAACTTAAGCTTTTAGGTGAAATGTTAACAGAACATATTCAATGTTCTACAATGGTGGGAGAAGATAATATGGAAAATGAAAAGAAGGCTTTCCTTATGACTAAATTCCTACTCTCATCCACTCCAACCACTTTGCCTATAAAAACAACAAACTTATTAATGAAGCCATTGATCAGACCACTGTTCAATCCCTTGAAGAGGATCAAATTCAAGCCAGAGAGTAACAGATACAACATTATTGAGCAAATCTCCACCCAATAAATCAAGCATATCTGTGACATTTATGATGTGAATCACAAGGCAAGTGGTGGTATAATGTAACAGCTCAAGCCCAAGCCCACCGCTGGTAGATATTGTCCGCTTTGGCCCGTTACATATCGCGGCCGACCTCACGATTTTAAAACCGTTTACTTGGGAGAGGTTTTCACACCAAGCTGAAAAACATTAAAATTAAGTGGTAGCTGAAAAACCTCAATGAACACAACAAATTGAAAAGCATGAGATGTAACACGGAGCAGATACCTCAACCAACGAAATCAAATAAAACAATCATTACTTAAGAAGACGCAGAAGATGGTGTTGATTTAAATCACTCAGTTGACAAACTAGCAAGCAATCTTTCAATGCAAGTGATCGATGGTGTTATCTTAACTACTAGCTCGTTGTCGATTACTATCATACTCAATGAACTCTGACAAAAAAAGCTAGAAAAATGTCAGCGAACACATGATTATGCTCAGAAATGTCAAATCTGATGTTATGAAGACGAATCACGCATAATCGAATTGCGAGAAAGAAGGGGAAAAAAAAGGAATCCAGAAGCAGAAATTGACGAGTGAATAGTTGGGATCGCGCAATCTCATAATTGAAGAAAAGAGGGAGAAATTACCAGAGAGAGAATTCATTCGGATGAGGAATCGTAGTCGGAGGAGTAGTAGTAATAGTAGAAGGAACCCGGTGGAGGAACGCATAAGAAGGTCCATATAGAGAGGGCGAGGCGAGAGAGCTGTTGAAGAGGGTAGCTGAAGAGAACATAAAGAAGTTGGTGGCTGGTGAGGCGATCGGGAGATCGTGCAATGCATTGCGATGCATCGGCCGATAAATGAGCAACCGATAACACGATTAAGCTGTTAAATACCATTGATTTCTCAGTGGCTATCGCGATGAACACGATAATATGCCCGATTAGTGATCTAGTTCTGTGTTCTTCGACGGATTTGTGCTCTGTTCTTCAGCTGTGGCTTGAAGAATTCACCATCTCCGTTTTCCATTCGAGTTTTGACCCAATACACTAATTTCTTTTCCGAATTTCGTTCCACCACATATTCTTTGATCTCGACAGCGAAGCCACAAATCGGGCTTCAATTTTAATTCGATTTTCACAGGAAATTCACGAGTCAACTCGAGATTATAGCTTTGTTTTATCGGTATCTTGTTCGGTACGTGTCAAATCCTCGACGAAATGGGCCACGAGACGAGATTTGAACAGAATTGTGAAATTTCATATGAACATATGGACGGCAATGCCCAAATTTTATGTGGCTATTATATGTTCAAGTATGAAGTAGAAATCACTGGTCCAAGGCGGACTAGCCAAAACTCGACCCTACCTCGGCCCAACCAACTGCACCAATGCCCAATATAGGCCTTGTGTTAAGATGACCTATGAGTCCAAGACTAAAATGACCACCTTGACTAGGGGTGAGGCTCGAGGTGACCCAATACTTTTTGGCCACGTTTGAGCTTGCCCCTAACATAAGAAGACCCTTTTGAGCTCGGTTGGATGCCTTTTAGTTCTATCAGACTTAATGCAAATAGAATATCGTGAATCTAGTGGATGTAAGTTCAACTAAGTACTCGTCTCACAATTCTAAGATTTGTTTCTTTGTGTTTTCTTTGTTGATTCACACGTCGATGTTCGTACCAGCTATGTGTACGTTGACTATGGCCATGTCAATGTCTTTTAAGCTTTTTTAGCGAATAATTTTGTATTGAATATATATTGAAGGTGTGACCCAATAAAGAAAATCACATAAAGCAAAGAGAGTTGACCCCCCACGGGCTAGCGAAGACCCAAGAGTTTCAATCCCTCGAGTAAACGGTGGTTTGGCTCCTCCCTTCGGGGCCCCGCGTCCTCGCTGACACTCTTTCCTTCCTCCAAACGATGTGGGACCGTCCCCAAATCCACCCCCCTTTGGGGCCCAGCGTTCTTACTGTACACCGCCTCGTGTCTACCCCCGATTCGGAGAACAGCGAGAAGGCTAGCACATTGTCTGGTGTCTGGCTCTGATACCATTTGTAACGGCCTAGATCCACCGCTAACGATATTATTCTCTTTGGGCTTTCCCTTTCGAGCTTCTCCTTAAGGCTTTAAAACACGTTTACTAGGGGAAGGTTTCCACACCCTGATAAATAGTGGTTTGTTATCCTCCCCAACCAATATGGGATATGACAGAGAAACTAGTCGAAATTGGTTTAGGGCAAGTTGTCCAAGCAAAGACCGAGTCATCGAGATCGAGTTAGGCCACATGAGCCAACCCCTGAAAGGAATCGATTAAGACCACATTGAGGCTACTAGCTCTTAGAGGGCAACCCCCGATCGAAAACTTCTCGGTGAGTCACTTCCTTTCATCATCGAAATATTTCAAAAAGTTTGAATTTTGTAGCCTAATTTTTGTTACACTAAACCTCATAATAAATATAGATATAAGTTCTCTTGTTTTTTTTTTTTTTTTTTTTTTTTTTAAATATGATCATAAACTTATTGAAAATTTATTAAAATTATAAAAATAACAAATAGTGACGTCATTAATCAGTAAAATGGCGGGTCAGTGGCTCCAAGTGGAATTGGGGCATGCCATCGGAGTAGATAAAGCGCTGATTTGGGTAACGCGCACAGGAAGGAGGACGGAGTGAATCCAATGGAGGCCTTGAAGCTCTACGGGGCAGTATGCTCCCAGCCATTGTTCAAGCACCTCATTCGCTTGGCTTCTTCCTCTTCTACAATCTCCGCCCTTGCTCCCAAATCTTCTCGTTCCGCCCTCTTCATTCGTCGCTGTTCTTCCGCCGCAACCTCCACTGCTGGTGACGGAAAGGTCAAGCTTTCCGGCCGTAGCCGCCGTTCTTCCTCCTCGACTACTTCATCTCCTTCTTCTACGTCCGACAGGGAGGCGGTTCGTGCAATTCGCTTAAAGAAGGTTATTCTCATACCACTTACAAATGCACTATACTCCACCTCTTCCCGTCTATTTTCTTTCTGGACTTGGTTGAATGTGTTGGGACATTTATGTTGTTGTGTTAGGTTGAGGAATTGAGGAGCAAGGGGTTGGAACCTTATGCATATACGTGGGACAGGACTCATACTGCTAGTCAGCTGCAAGAGTTGTATAAGCATCTAGGCAATGGCGAAGAGTCTAATAGCGATACGAGTTCTGTGTCAATAGCTGGAAGGATTGTGGCTCGCCGTGCGTTTGGAAAGCTTGCATTTCTGACATTAAGAGACGATTCTGGTACAATTCAGGTTCGTATACTCGCTTGCTTCAATTGATTAACTTACACATATATCCACGCCATTGTTTCGTCAAGTCGCTGCTGGGATTGGTGAAAGTTTATGGAGTGCATATAAGATTACTGCTTGTTCAAGGTAGTAGAGTATGTCCTTTTAAGTAGGGGAAATTTTTGTTTTTCATGTTAGATGGCTGTGAACATGATTCAGAGATCATTTGACGATTGGTCTGTTTAATTTCGTTCTCGCGTAAATCCACGAGAATGACGTATTTTTAGTCATTTTTAAGTTATATCCATCATGCAGAGTCTTCTACTTCTGCTCTTCTTAATATAGGCCATGAATCAACATAATTGATTGACAATTTTGATTTCAGCTTTACTGTGAGAAGGAAAGGCTCATAAATGATCAGTTTGATCAGCTAAAGAATCTTGTCGATATCGGCGATATTCTTGGTGCACGAGGTTCAATTAAGCGAACCGAGAAAGGTGAGTCCTCGCGCTGTTGTTTCTTAATGGCTAGATCACATTTTTCTATTGGCATGAAAAAGTTTATGCAGTTAACTTCGGGAAGCTAGAGTCTCAGAAGTTAAACACTCATTGGATGTAGCTATTAAAAATAAAATCTAAATTTTCTTATAAATCTAATTGATATTAAGAGAGAACCTCAAGTATCAATCTTATATTAATCAGCCTGTTGCATACGAATCTGTCAGCCAAATTTAATTTAATTTTCTGTTTTTCAAGAAAGAGTAAAGTAGATTGCTCTGAAGGATTTGAGACGTGTAATAATTATTTTCATCTACACTGACCTTTAGTAGAGATTGGATGTTGAACTGTTTGTTATATTGTTTTGTCATTTCTTTGAAGCATAGGAATTAGAAAGAATCTCTTCATTTACATTTTTCCTTAACCATTATAATGAGAGTTGAGAAAGTAGTATTTTGAGACCACATTAAGAGTATTTCGTATCATACTTGGAACAATAAGAGAGAAAAGGTATGGGCAGACTTTTGCATTTTCATTTTTTAAGCTAGAAGCTATCATTCCAGTCTTGTTTGATAACCATTTTGTTTTTGGTTTTTTGTTTGGCTAAATTATAAAAAATACCCATGAATTTTGTATCTTGTTTTAAAAATATTTTTGAAGTTTTAAAAATTTCAGTAATACCCTTAAACTTTTAAAAAAATTCAAAAATACTTTTATTGTTAATTTTGAATGGAAACGGTTGGTATTTTATTATAAAAATACCCATAAAGTTTTAAAATTGTTTAAAAAAATAATCTTGAACTTTCAAAAGTTTCATCAATAACCTTAAACGTTTAAAAAAGTTAATACCTTTACTGTTAGTATATAGACGGAACGGTTAGTTTCACGTTTAAAAAAATATTCTTGAACTTTCAAGTAACATTAATACTCTTAACCTTTAAAAAGGTTAAAAAGTTCTCAAGTAACAAAAATCACTTAGCTATGTATTAATCTCTAGATTCCTTTATGTATATATTAAGCCTGCGGGGCATATGTTTTCATGGATCTGAACTGATTTTCCACATTATTAACGCTTGGATATGTTATGATTTAATTTTTTGTCCTTCATTTTCTTCAGGGGAACTTTCTGTTTGTGTGAATTCTTTTGAAATCCTGACGAAGTCATTACTTCCACTTCCTGACAAATATCATGGTTTAACTGATATTGATAAACGCTACCGCCAACGGTAACTTTTGGCCCATTTATTTCATTTTCTATTTCAAAAATATTAATTCTTGTGGACAACCATTTCTCTAAATATGTCTTTTGTTTTAAGAGTTGTGAAAGTCACATTTTGATACTGTAGTTGATTTGTCCTATTTTTGGGGGCTCATGTCCGACATGATATAATGTCATTAAGTAAGAAATGCATATCATTGAATGGGAATATTAATTTCTATTGCTTGTTGATGGGTAGAAAACCTCTCAATATTTTCTGCCGTAGAGGTTGGCCTGATTTTATATCATCAATTAACCGAAGGCTAGTGAAAACAACTTGCAAAATGGGAAACTATTGTTTTTATGTGTCTTCCTTTTTGTGAAAACCCTCAACGATTAGGATGAGTATTCAGGCCTTCTTATAAAAAAAAAAAAAAGACCTTAGGATGTCTTTTAAAATCAAGTTGGCTTCAAGGGATTTCTCATCCCTTCCCTTTTTTAATATATTATTTGTTTCTGATGAAAAGATACCTACTTTTTTTTTTCACTTGTAATTTTTACTTGTCTAGATATCTTTTCAATCTTATGAAGACACTGCACTTCAAATGGATAACGTGCAGTTGAAATATGCTTCAGCTCAATATCTCATTTTCATTGATGTCATATTTACATATTTTATTTTCAGGTACGTAGATATGATTGCGAATCCTGAAGTAGCGGATACATTCAGGAAAAGAGCAAAGGTGATGTAGGCTTAGCTATTTCTTGTTAGCAACTTGCAGGCATAATTTTGTTATTAAGCCTATGCATTGTATTCATATCTGTCAGGCTTGCTTTGAGGCTTGAGAGTGTGGACATGGCATGTAGACAATGTGATCAAATATAAGTTGATATATTTAATTTTCGTTCTTCAATGTTTAAAACAAGTAACTGGACCAGTCTCATATATTTTTCAGTGCTTTTAGCAATGACTGTGAAACACTTAAAGATATACAGATTTTTTTATCAGTTATAATACGTAATGTTCTCTTACATTTTGTTCTTTTTCGAAGATGTCTCCAAATCACCAAAAGGGACCTAAAATTTTGTACTCTCCTTTCTATATCAACTCTAGTTCATGCACTTTTATGATAAACCTTGGGGAGTTGCCTTCTCTCTTGTAAATTGCATCAGTAGCTTATTAAAAAAGAAAAGAATGAAAAAGAAAACAATAATGCTAGGTTCTGTTATCAATTTTTGTCAGCAAATGGTTAGGCATGTTAGGATCTCTACTTTCTCTAGGAGGTTGTAGTTTGAACCCCTTCTCCCATACGTGATGTGTTGCAATACTTTTAAAAGTTAATTTTTTTTTTTTTTTTAAAATAACAAAAGTCAAGTACTTCAATGTGTTGAAATCCTTGCTATCTCTTATTTGTATAGATAATATCAGAGATTCGCAAGACTGTGGAATCATTAGGATTTGTTGAGGTTGAGACTCCAGTCCTTCAGGTTTGTGAATATTCAAGCTTCATTTAAATTATATGTAATTTATTAGACCTTTTAATTTTTTCTGAAGAAGATAAATTTACATATTTGAAAATTGAGGTCAATTGGAGATAATTATTCATCCAAAACTCATTGACATGGATCCATTTTTTTTACACCGAACATCTGAATCTCTTTTGGTTGCTTGGTTGGCTCCATGAACTATTTTTGCTTTAGTTGATGAGGTTCATATGTGTGTACACATGCAGAAACAAAATTTCATTAAGATTTATATTCATGTATGTCTCTTTATGATCCAAGTAGCATTGGGTTTCTTAACTTGGATTTTGGCTCTGTTTGTCTGTATTGCCTTGATTTTTTTCTTTCATTCTTCTTGATGGAAGTTTATTTTCTCATTCAAGAAATATATGAAGTAAATTTGACTCCGTTTACTTGTAGTTGCCTGTTGATTGTTGCTCATTTTGGACATTAATTTTTTTGTAAAGCATAACTATCTCTACTCCTCCCTCTCTTTCTCACTCCCTTTCTCCTTCTTAGTAACTGACAACGTCCTCCTCCTTTTAGTTAATATGATCACAACTACCCCCTCCTTGTAGTCTGTTGCTTTGTAAATAGAAAATCGACCTATAGCTACTATTTCCGCACCCCCTCTTCTTTTTTAGCCTTTTTCAAAGATCTAGCCTTTTGTTTTTGCAGCTTCCCATTTAATGGTACTTTGTACGAACAAGTTTTGACAGCTTGCAATATGATGGAAAGCTGAGAAATTATCTTATGGCAGGCCTGAATTACATTGCTTTCTTGCCTCTGAGAAGCAAGCATTTCTTCATCTATCTATGTTAAACCTTATATCCATTATCCAAATCACATTGATATTATTTGAGCTAGTTATTTCCAGAGAAATAATATTGGTTAAATATGTAGGTATCAAATTGTTTATTCGTGAGACTGTTTACTTGATCCTGATTGTCAGAATGTTAAAGAAGTAATTTTTAAAATTTTGGATGAATCATCATTTTCTTATATGTAATGTTTAATTTATAAATTTAAGTACCCAAATATAGTTACTTTCTTGTACTTGGTTTTTGATTTGTTTAATCAACTAGGGAGCAGCTGGAGGAGCTGAAGCAAGGCCTTTTGTCACGTACCACAATTCCATTGGGAGAGATCTGTATTTAAGAATAGCTACTGAGCTCCACTTGAAAAGAATGCTAGTGAGTTATCAATATTTAACTTTTTATATGGTTGTACTGAACAGAATTTCAGATCCGCTATTTTATTACTAAGGCCCGGTTTGATAACCATTTGCTTTTTTTTAATTAAGTTTATTAGCACTACTTCCACCTATGAATTTCTCTGTTTTGTTGCCTACTTTTAACATATGATTTTGAAAACTAAAAAAAAAGAATTTAAATATTTGTTTTTGTTTTTAGAATTTGGCTAAGAATTCGTGTATTTTCTCATGAAAGATGAAGACTATTGTAGAGAAATGGTGAGAAAACAAGTCTAATTTTCAAAAGTCAAAAACCAAAAAGCAAACAGTGATCACTTAGACAATGATGGTTGCTAAGTATGCAAACTGAGTAACCTATGGCTGTGATTGATGTTCCAAAGGTGTGGTGGTATAAATTAACTTGCAAAAAACTAGTATCATGCTAAGCTTCATGTTCTCTGTTTATGTTGTTGCTATCCCCCCCCCCCCCCCCCCCCCCAAAAAAAAAAAAAAAAATGCTTGTGTTTGCATATTTATGCCTTTTTCCCCCTAATGCTAGCTATGTTGTCGTTATTCTTTTTTTCCCCTTAATTTGTTGAATATAACTCTTTCTTTATCAACATATACAAACTTATATTTATTATTTAGATGAATATAGTATTGTTGGTGACAGGTTGGTGGCTTCGAGAGAGTATATGAAATTGGACGCATATTCAGAAATGAAGGACTTTCAACTCGTCATAATCCTGAGTTTACATCTATAGAGGTAAGCTTTCTTTTGATCGTTCCTTGCTTCTGTCCATGTGGAAACACTTTGAAGGTGAATCTTGCAAATGAAGCTCTAATCAATATTTTATAACTTGATTAATAGATATATGAAGCATATTCAGATTATCAGAGTATGATGAACATGGCAGAAGAAATTGTTACCCGTTGTGCTCTTGCTATTCATGGGAAACTTTCAATTGATTACCAGGTATGTCCAGTTCAACTTTGAACACTCTAGTTTATTGCCATGTGGATTTTGAGAAATCTTGTTTGCTTTATTTTGTAAAATGAAAAGTTGTTTTACAAGTTTTGAAATTTTTCTTAACAATCAAAGAGAATTTTAAAGGGTATCACTTAAAGGAGTTTTGTAGATCAATGCTATAAAAGTTCCTTGGAACTTTTTCTTGAAAGGAATAGAAGAACATTCCAAGACCTTTTTGTAGATGATGGTATTTTTTGGCGGAGGGTGAATGGTTTAGCTTCAACATGGAGCTCATATTGTGTCTTTTTTTTTTTTTTTTTTTTTTTGTGTAATATATATATTTTAATTGTCATCTTAAGCTATAGGTGGCATAGATGTCCATTAGTAAGTGCTTTTATGCAAACTCTTAGACAAGTTGTGAGAACTTCTTATCCTCTCTCTTGTATTCTTTCGTTTTAATGAAACTCATTTCTTATAAATAAATATATAAAGAAAACTAGTTTTAAGGAGAATTTGATATGAAAAGTCCCCGTTGCTTCTCATTTTTCTCATTGGAGCATGTAAATCTATCTTTCTGCTCTGATGTAAAAAGTTGCACACCTTTACAGAACATTCTAGCTGGTGATTGTCAATTATATGAAGGACCTTATACGGTGGTTAATCCATACATCTTTGTAGGGAGTTGAAATATGCCTTGAAAGGCCTTGGAGGAGAGAAACAATGCACAACCTCGTTAAAGAAGCCACTGGGATTGATTTAAATGAGTTTGGAAATGACCTTAAAGTTGCCAAAGAAGTTACTTTGAGGACCATTGGGGATACCCTTGAGTATAAGGACAAAACTTCTATTGAAGCAAGTCAATCAATTGGTCACCTTCTATCTGAGGTTATGCTCCATCTCTACCTAGGAACTTTTAACTTTACACATGTATGTTCTGTTAGAATATGTTAGTCCTTTCTTGAAGCTTCACAGATGCAATTAGTCCGTTTGTTTGGATTCATTTGTTGTCATTTTATAACTTCTCCACTTTGCAGCTTTCATGTGGGCGTCGATAACTTTCTTCTTTCCTTTTGTAATAGTTAAAAGTTATATCTGATAAATTGGATGATTTTCTCGTTTCTCTCTGTCTTTTGGCCTATATTCTCTTAATTTGAAGACTTTCTTGTATCTTTCTTGTCTTAGTTTGGGCTCCTTTGGCCTATGTCCATGCTTTGGTGTAATGAAATAGTCATCACAGAACAAAGAGTTGTCTTTATTACTTTAATTCTTATGGATTTGCATATTATGTGTCCAGATTTTCGAGCTTATTGTAGAACCGAAGCTCCTTCAACCCACTTTTGTGTTGGATTACCCAATCGAGATATCTCCTCTGGCAAAACCTCACAGAAGGTATGAAGCCCACGTGTTGGTATTCTATGTTTCTAGCTTAGTGTTTCATGTATTTTTAATGTTAGGGGTGTAAGGGAAAAACCGAAAAAACCACTTAACCCGACCGAAACTGATATCGGTTCGGTTTGGCAGCTGGGGTTTTCAAATAAAGAAAACCAAATTTTTTTGGTAAGCCTTGGGTTTTGAAAGGTTAAACTGAATATAACCGAGCCAGTTGATAATATTTGTATTAAAAAGTTGGACAACATATCAAACAATGTTAGTGAAGTTGTTCGCCTGAAAGTCAGGCTTGTAACCATAAGGATACGCATGTATATATCTGTTATCCTTCTGGCACCTATGCCCACCTATCTTATCCCAACCATGAATCACTGGACTGAACCGTCTTAAACCATCGGTTGATCGGTTCGGACCGGTTTAGTTCAGTTCTATACATTCCTTTATATATCTGACGGTTCAGTTCCAGTTTTACACTCAAACCAAACCAAACTGCTTACACTCATACTTAATGTATTGAGATATTGGAGGGATGACAATATTCCAATCTCAGCTATACCCTTGAAAGAGTTTTGTCTTTTTATTTCTTATGATCTTGTCTTGCTAAGTAGTTCCTATTTGGGTTTTTATTTATTACCTGGCCTTACTGAGAGATCCAAGTAAATTATTGTGGTGCATAAACGTAGATGCTCGTAGTGTTTAGAATATGCTGTGTGTCACAGTCATACATTTTCAACCATGCGGTGTCGTGATCATGACACGCTCAAGTCAAGCCTTGACCTAGAAGCTTTCGGTTCCTTGATTTTTTTTAGCTTGTATTCTTTGTACTCTTTTTTAATTCTTATCCAGGAGGGGGTTAAAATGTTAATTTTTTCTTCTGTATTATTAGGCATGCTGGGTTGACAGAAAGGTTCGAACTTTTCATTTGTGGTCGTGAGCTGGCCAATGCATTTTCTGAATTGACCGATCCTATCGATCAGGTAAGAGTTAATTAAGTCAATTAGTTATGCCAGAGGTATATGTCTGATGAAACTTTTTACTGTTTAAAGTTGGAGTGCAGAAGGTCAGAGGTCTCGTACATGGATATTGATTCAAGAACTCTACTATCATTTTGAATTCTTTGTCTTCATTCAATATGAAATTGAAACATTTCATAGATGGTATGAAATTATCTCCAATTTGGTTTTAGGGACAAGTCTTTCCGTTAATCTAGGGCCCCTACCTTCTTTCCTCCACATGTTTCAAACTTAGATTTGGTGGGCTAGTCCGAGAAGATTTCTAGTGGCCCCACAATGTTACAATCACTTGGGCGTGGCACTCAAAGGCTTATTCATGGCCTATAAATTATTCTAGAAGTTGGTACTAAGCCATGGTCAACACTCGACACTAAGTGAAAGGAACTGATCGCTAAGTTTTCTGCAACAAACGAGATTTCTAGTAACTCTGGACTCATGCCTCTTGTTGTTTTCTTGGCAGTAACACAGTCTCCTGTGTACCCCTTACTTCCTTGAAATAAAATTACCATAAATAGCGACTTTCATGGGGGAATACTCCAAATCCATTTGTAGATCAATATACGATTTCTTTCCTTAAGGTTGCTGGTGCCTACTGCCATCTTCATTTTTATTAGGAACTTTCTTTCATTCCACCAAAAGGCTTCCAGTGTTGAGAACTTCCCTAGCCTGGAGAGAGTTCCTTATTTTCTTACCAATAATATTAGTCATTTTCCTCTGCATTTGAAGAAGAGAGAAAATCGTTGGCATACAAGTCAAACTGAACTGGATAATCTAAAGCCTTTTGAAAGATAACTTTTCTTTACTTCGTTAAATCTTCTAGAGACTCTTCCAGTCAAAGGGTTACCAAAAGAAATGGCTTTTGGTTTGGACCCAACTCTTCCGGTCAAAGAGCACCATTTTCTTCGTGCTTAGTATGCTCATGTGTTATTGGTTCATGTCATGTCAACAAATAATAATTTTTATTGTAAAGTTATAGACTGATGATTGGAAAGATTTTCATGTTTATTTTAAAAAATGGCAGAGGGGTCGATTTGAAGAGCAGATTAGGCAACATAATGAGAAGCGTGGTGTAGCTGTTTCTGGAACAGACGCTATAGATGGAAGTCAGAAAAAAGACGAGGATGACTCTTATGAAGTGACACTTGATGATGACTTTCTTACAGCTCTGGAATATGGAATGCCACCTGCTTCTGGCCTGGTATTGTTATCTTTTCTCTGTCCACTTTACTTTATCACGTTTTGGATGACATCCCTCAACGAAACTGCTATTGAAACTCTGGCTTGCTCTTTCCTTTGAAAAATGGCCAACGAAAATCTTAAATGGCTATTTCTTAGATGCTCTGAAGTTTTCATATCTGAAAACCAGTTGCTGAAGTCTCTTCCATTTGCTTGCTAGTAGTCTAGAATTATCAAGTGCATAATACAAATTACAAAATCAGAACATTGTAAATTTGTACGCAATGTTTGGGACAGACGTTCGAGCTATAATGAAATTGACAGATTTTCATAAGAGTATTAATGTAAATTAGAAAGAAAAAAAAAATGTCACGTTACCTACATCTAGGAGATTATTGGAATTTAAAAGTAAAAATTCTACATCACTGTAATAGATTTTAATTTCTACTAGTATTTTGTCAAGGATAGTTAAAAATATATTTCTTTAAACCGGTCTTGTATTGTATTATGAAAAGTTTATGTTCACATATAGATATATCTTCCTCGATGTAGAGATTAATATTGAAATATTGGATGTTATCAAGAAACATGGAGCAGGAGGAGCTATTATCTATGTAATTACGGTCTTTGTTAGCCGTTGTTCCGATCGAGCACTCTCTTTTTTCTTATCAGATCTTTTTCTTTTACTTTGCATGGTTAGAATCCCATTTCCTTTCTGTAACTAAACTGATGAAAGAACTCAACTTTCAGGGAATTGGAATTGATAGATTAGTGATGCTTCTGACAAATTCTGCAAGCATTCGAGATGTAATTGCTTTTCCAGTGCTTAAAATCCAGCAGTAATGTTAGGAAAGGTGACGGGGGAGAGGCTCAATGCTTGTATATCTAAATTCCATGGCTTGTTGGATCGTGGGAGCAGTTTTGAAGGTATGAGCTCAAGTTTATGCATGCTACTTAAGGTTTACTATCCATTTCTGTTAGCTATTTATTGCTGTAAAGGCAATGGGATTTTAAGTTTATCGTTAGGACGAGGGCATTAATCAATTTTGTGTATTGGATTGAGATTAGAGACTAATAAAATTAATGTATGAATTGACTTCAGTCATTTAAAAGCTCTGGATGGTTGAGTGTGGAGGACTTCAACCATGTGTACCTTTATCTGATTGATAATGTTCGTATTTACTTCTGATTTGTTCCATTTTAGTCATGCTAATTTACAATGTACTTCAAAACTTAAAATTAGTCTTTATTGTTAACTTTTTTTTCTTTAAACTTGATCTCTATTGGCATTTTCTATTTAAATTTATGAAATATGTTTACCTTATGTTTGTGTGAAAATTATTATTATTATTATTTGTTTAATTTCGATATAAAAATATCTTCCTACTCTTTTGTGTGTCTTTCTCCCAGTGGGAATAGAACAGGGCATACTCGGCTGTGCGTTGCTAGAAAGGACATATCTGGCTTGCTAGAAATAATATATAACGTACTACATAGTTCAGGAGAGAATCAATCTTCAATTCAATAGTATGCTTAATTTACTCCGTTTTTTTTTACCATAAAATAAGTTGATCTTTGCTTTTAGAAGACTTTATTATGTATTCTCTCTGTTGGATGATAAAGTCCTACATCGACTAATTTAGGGGTTTATAATCCAGGAATACTCTCTCCATTGGTGTGAGGCCTTTTGGAGAAGCCGATTGCCTTCTAAGAGGCTTGACTCATTTTTCTTTTTGGAGTCCTTTGTTCGACATTCCAAAGTACGCCTCCCCTTAATCGAGGCTCGAATTCTTTCGAGTCTTAGTCATTTTTTACTGTCTTCGAGGGATAAAAAAGAGTCAAGGTAATTCATTATTAAGGAAAGCCGAAACATTAGTTTATAGTCGAGTTCACTGTCAGGAAAGACGAAAGAGAAAACCTGAACCGGAACCGATATTATAGTCTTTGAATGAAGGGAGACGACACGAAAGATGAATGAGAGTTCACTGTCAGTAAATCCTCTAGAGTCATTCTTTAACTGATCTTTCTCCTTCACCTTAACAGCAGCGTCAATAAATTCTTTTCTATCCAACATAGGGGTAAAACGTTATTCGAGGAAGACTTGACTCCTTTTCTTTTGGAGTTCTTTGTTCGATATTTGAGGATTTACCAATTTATTGTAGCATGACTAAGATGATATTGTCCACTTTGAACATAAGCTCTCATGACTTTGCTTTATTGTAGCATGACTAAGATGATATTGTCCACTTTGAGCATAAGCTCTCATGGTTTTGCTGGAGAGTGTATTATTTGATTATAAACTCATGACATTCGCTAAATTAACCAATGTAGGACACTTTCATCCAACGCTCTACATTCGTCACAGATTCTACATTCGTCAACATAGGGAAAGTTAAGATAAGAGAGAGATCCATAAGTTAGACCTTTTCAACATTAATCAAATCCAAACAATATGCTCAACACTTCAAGTACTTCAAGTCATGGTGCTTCAATGAGTATAACTTCACTAATAAAACGTAAAAGAACAAATTACAACAAATTACATTGAAATTTTTTCGGAAACTATAAGCTTGAATCTTTAAATACTTTGATACAATATGTGAACAATAATTTGAATTACTTAATAAAAGATAACTATAAAAGAGTCTGGTTTTTATTTCTTGAAACCGAATAGCGACTTTATGGCATTGATGGCATTCTCATTGATAAACGACTCATCAAACCTTTTCAGAAGAGTCTCAAATTCCTCCAATGTCCTCAAGTTTGATAGATCAGGATCCGTCCGAATTCTCTGGCAAACATTAAGAACAATGATTTCACCAAAACTTCTCCACATATAATTGTCCAGGGCATGTAATAACTAAATAAAACGAAGTGGCTGATACCTTGAAGTCTTCAAATCCTGCTGCCAAGGCGTCTTCAAGTGCGGATAGCCCAGCTTTTAACTGTTCGAAAAGTATGAAGGTACACTAATCAGTCATTCCCCATTTTGTGGAATTTTGGCCAGAAACATGCATGGTTGCTTAGTTTAAGATGTCTCAAAAGTCATTCTAAACGAACTCTAAATTCAATAATAGTTTACGAAACGATTCTGTATAAACCATTACCTCATTTAGTTGGGAGTAACAGCATGCAACATTGTAACTGGCAACTGATGCTTCGTCTGGAGTTGGTTTGGATCCCAACACTGACTCAAATTTCTCTAATGCTTCCTCATATTTAGCGTTCCTTGAGGGAAAAGAACAAAAAGAAAGGCGGGGTTGGACATTGTGTGGGCACAATTTAGTAAACAATAGAAGGGCAGGGCAAGTTGGATATGCAACATACTTGTACAGACGTAGTCCTTGGCGCAGGTCATTTTCTCTGCGCGCTTTCTGCTCCTTCAACCTCATGGCATTTTGCATCTGTAACAATTACACCTATAATATGTAAATAATACAGCAAACCTTTTCTAATGCATTTTTCTTCTTCATTCCGGTAGTTTACTGCAATTATAGATGCCCAGCTGGTTGAACTCTTTAGAATGGATGGTTTTTCCTTTTTAGATAAGAAAATGCGGGCAGGGAAAAAGTATGAACTGGGTGTCCATCAGAAGTCCACAACTAAGGAGATCAACCTTAGGTTCACTAAATACCCAACGGTTAACATGTCCCAATAGTCATTACAAAATCCGAAAAAGTGATTACTATGACCCCGTTTGATAACTATTTGATTTTTTGTTTATGGTTTTAAAAAATTGGACTTGTTTTTTCACATTTTCTTTATAATAGTTTTCGTCTTTCTTAACTAAACATTTGGATTCTCACTTGAATTCATAACTTCAATATAATATCATTAGCTGCTAGTAAATGTTCACTTACTTGAATTTCTCTCACTTTATTACTAACTACGCCCGAGTTTCTCTCTGCTCTGATTAACTCCTTTTCCGTCAACTCACCATAACCATCTGTCTTTCCTGAAAAACAATCACACACAATTTACAAGGATCATATTTATAGATAAAGTTAAGAGAAATGCTAATAATAAAACTCGGATTTATACAGGTCATCAGCCAATTTTAAGAAAAGTGATTTGTTAATATCTTTTGTACTTCTATTCGTTATTGATTTATTGAGTACGATTGATAACTGACCATATCTCTTCTCCATTTTCATGAGTAATGGACCAATTCTTTGCCGAATTGTATACATTGTCCTTCCGTATTCAGCAGCAGGCCATATTTCTGTCCCAAACACTGCACTGCATTGATGTAACTATTCTTTTATCATATCCCAACCATGGAAGAAAAGCTGCAAATGTTTCTGCTAGGAATGTTCTTTACACATTTTCATACTAAGCCAAGTCATTCTTTTCTTTTCCCTTTCTCCTTTTAGTTTACTTTGGGAAAAAAATGCACGACACGACGGCAACAAGACAAAATTTTTAATCATACATCATATAATTCTCCTTTGAACAGTTGAGTGAATGAAAATCTTAGCCTGTGGGAAAAACACACGACAAATTTAAGAAGCCTAGATTTTTTTCTTTTTCTTTTCTCCATTTTATTTCTTTAGCATGAATACACAAATCAACAAGAAGAAAATTTTTCAGTAATCATAATTGACCCTTATCTGAAGCAGTGGAGTCAATCCTACTGTGTCACGAAAATTATTCATTAGATTTACTTGAACTTTTCAGCCTAAGCTTGAGTTGAGTGATCATTTCAAGCTGACAAGGGAGAGACAAGCAGATTATGTGATTTAACATAGTAACCATGGTTTGTACATGACAAAATTTGTTGTTGTTGACCAGGTGATCATGCTATCTCGTTGTCTCATCCAGGCGCCATCTAGTATAAACTAATTTTAGACTACCAAAGAAAGCATCAATGACCCCTGCATCCATCATTCTACAAAATCTTACAGAAAACGCAACAAACCACGTCCTATCATTTTCATTTCACAATTCAAATTTCTAAACAAGCTCGAATAAATAGATAGGTCAATCGTTGATGATCATAATGAGCAAGATTTACAGAGCAGAGATAAGGAAAATGATACCTGGTAGCAATAACTTTATCCCCAACCGTGAACAATCCCGTCTTATCGGCAGCACCACCAGGTGCAATGGCGTCGATATAAGTTCCACCATCTCGTCCCTTAACAAATTTCAACCCATAAGGCTGCTCCAGTTCCACTTCATACTCTTCATAAGGTTGGTCAGCAACTGTGGAATCAGCATCGGATGCTCTGACGACGAAATTTGAAGGTTTAAGTGAATGAAGGCTCGAAAAGGAGGTGGCGAAAGAGAGATGAAAATGAGAATTGGAGAGAAAGAGTTTGGGATGGGAACAGCATAGTGGAAATGAAGAACAAAATTTGGGGAGTGGCTGAGAAGAAGAAGAAGAAGAAGAAGAAGAAGAAGAAGAAGAACATAGATACAGAGTGGTGGGCGGAGCCAGAGACATTGTGGAATGGAATGCCCTAGTTTCAGGCCACAGAGCTCAGAGGGGAGTTGGAGATAAACCCATTTCTTCTGCAACTGCAAGGCTGAGAGCGCGCTCTGTTCTGTTGTGGTCTTGGGAAGGAAGAGCCCCTCGGATTTCTCTGGTCCAAAATAACAGAATCGGATGAGCCTCTAATTGCACCCAATAGGATCCTGCCACGTAGCCACCTTTTATTTTATTTTTTTTTTGTTATTATTATTCTGGTTTTAGGATTTTCGTCTATGGTCCATAAATATTTGATTTATGGAAGTTCTAAAATTCATATTTTTAGTGGTCATAATATGTTAAAACTTTAATAACTTCATTAAGCGAATCAAAAGTTATAGTAGTAATACTCGAGTACCTAATTTGTATACTAGTACTGGTAACGGCAGATGTCAAGTACTGGTACGTTACACTCTGCAAGAACTTCGAATCATTCTCCTCATCAGAAATGATCTGCTTGCCCCGAAATGACCTAGCCCAATAGGGAAATCCCAATGAATTGGGCCTGCCTAACCGTAAAGGAGGGTCCGGTCACGAATGTCAGTAGTTCGAGTTTATTTATCTTAAAAAATATATATTTAGGAAGATAAGATTACGGTGTAAATGGAAGGAGTCTAATTATTTTGTAGTACTCCAACTTTCTTCCATCTCTCTTTCCCTTTTCTTCTCTAGTGCACATTGTTTTCATTGTCGCCTCAATAGAATTGGTGTCGAACAATGTACTTAATATGCAAACTTTGGTCTAATCATTTGTTTTTGGAAATGATTGTATCACGCCAACAAGGTATAATCAACCTATTAACGGCCACATCAACATTCAATCAACTTAGCTATCAACTAATGAAATTATTTAAAATAATTTGCCGATAACAAAGTTGAACTAAATTCAGTATATCTTAATGGATAAGGCATCTTTCGTTTAATCTCCTCGATAATTATTGAAATAAAAAGAATCAAATGTATATTTTCACAATCCAATATATATGCCAATGATGTATATAAACACATTCATATTCATTTCAAAGATGCATACATAGCTTATTACAACAAAATTATAATTTTAATATTTGTTTTAAACTTTAACCCAATGTCAACATAATTTAACAATAATTAACGCATAGAATCAATAGAAATTTTTTTAAAAAATGTTAGAGATTCAAATCACCCAAAATGTTGTTTCACTGAACGAAAAAAAACGAGGTCAACCGACACTTATAAATATAAATAAGTCGATATTTGTAAAACAATGGTACAAATTATCAGCTACGAAGGCTATATATATTAGTTACGAAAATTGCAAATACATAATATATTGCTAACTTGCAATTACTATGACAGCTTTGAACATTCGCTAGAAGCTAAAGAGAGGCAATTTGGGGTTAGGCATTATGAATCTTCTACCGAGTTGAGCTTAAAAAACGATGAGAAAATGGACAAAGTGGCGCAGAAAATTAACACACCTGTTCTAAGTTGCATTAAATTAGGAAGAAAGGAATGAATGCATTTGATTGAGCTACTATAACCTTGAGATCTTTCAGTCTGCTTTCTTCAAGTTCAAGCAATTATCTGCAACTTGGCTGAAAAGCTCCTGAACCTGTTTTAATTCCTTCTCTGCAACAAACAATTCCGAATTCCATTAAGAATGTTAGCTTGTGTAGCTGTGGCCAAATATCAGTAGTATGGAGAGAACACGAGAAATTTCGCCCTTACGACGAGTTGGTCAAACCCTAAATGAAACCATACAGTAAAACTTCCAATAGGAAGTCATTCTTGGTGGGCCCATAATTTGCAACTGGGCATGTTGTAACTATACACAGGCTAACGAAGAAAACGAGATAATACCTGCTGCTTCTAGCTGCTTTTGAAGTTCTTGACCTGCAGCATCGTTCTCGGCCTGGATAACAAGTTTTGAACGTAATGAGAACTAAACAATACAGGAATTCTTGGTGTTATATCAACATTAGCATATGAGAAGGCTTATACCTGTAGTTCTGCAATCCTTTTCAACTGCTCTTCTTCACCTCCATCAGATAGAGGCAATGCTGCAACTAATACATCAAACTGTGCCAAAAGATAATAACAACAATAGTTTCAAGAACGGCACATATGTTCAATTGGATTATATATAAATGAAGCATGGTCTCAACCCTTTCTTTTGTACAGAAAGCTAATAGTATACCAGTTGGAGAGGAGAGAGTAAAAAGGAAAAGAAAATGAGAGAAGGAATGGAACAATCTGGCTCCTTGTAGAATCACATCTAGAAGGCACTAAAATGCTACCAGAACTGGAAAACATCCAAACATTTCTATTACCCAAAAACTACACTGGGATTTTCTCAAACGTAATGTGGACAGACTCGTCGATTTTATAAATTCTACATATTCCATGGAAAAAACTGTTGAAGAGAACAAACCTTAATTCATTGCTACTTTCAACTCCATTGCTTACGAAAATCAAAATCTCTCAGCAAAATTTTCTAAATAAAAAAAAGATCCAGATTTTAGTCAAATACAAGGTTGAATAGGAGATTCCAAAAATATGAACACGCTTAATAGCTCTTAAAAGTGCGGCTAAAACATATATACAGTTAAAAGCAAAGAATAATTAGAAAAGTTTCCGTAAGACTTTGGCTTATTGCTGATCTAAAACACCATATTTGCCCAAGTAGTATCTGAGGTTGGAAGGCAAAAATAAATTGAAGTTTCCAATACCAAATTGCTTCCTTTGATGGATATACAATAAATCATAGCATTAGAACTAGTATGCCTCTCAAACAAGTAGCGGGAAATCTGTTACTTTGATATGTTACTACCCCATAAAAAACGCAATAAAAGTTATGAGCGGCTGAAAAGCAGGAAATCACAGTCCTGTTCGTCCTCAGACAACACAGGTTCAGATTTAACATTAACTAGATCTAACAAACGAGCATTTGAGGGTGAATGAATTGCATCTCTTCCAATATCATCAGGTGCTTCGAGTAGACAGTTGATTCTCAATTACTTATCCAGTAGATAGAAAGCATGTAAAGTTAATCAATCTAGGAAACTGACATTTGAAAAAAAAAATGGCAATCTAAAATCTCCCCAAAAGGAAGAAGAAAATACTTTCTTGATGTTTCGACCCACGAAAAAGTAAATAACAAGAGGCATATGCATCACATACATATTTTCCACCCCAAAAGTACAAGAACCAATGAACTACACACTTAGCATGAACAACGGCAAACACAATCCTGCAAAATAAAAATCATACCTGCTTAGCGGCTTTCACCAAAGCGGCACTCATTAGCTTGGGCTGCTCTGCGAAGTTTGCACTGTCCTCTGTAGGTTCGTGAGGCGGAGGTTCGGGGTAATTAGGAGATAAACGAACTGGAGGAGCATCTCTCTGCAATGTCCCAAAAGTATTGAAAGCTAAAGCAGCAATTGTATTGACTTGTTCCTGTAGTTGGGAAATAATGTCCATTTCGAACCTTATCCCCCAGAAGAATTGTCCAGAAAATGATGAGAACCAATAAACATATCAAGACAACTAAAATCAACATATCACATTTAGGAACTGACTGAGTGGGAGTCCAACCTATTTCTTCCAATATAATCCAAAAAAAAAAAAAAAAAATCTGAAATAGCATCATAAACTTGGTAAGGAAAGTTTATAACTCGTAAGAAGACTTCACATCCGACTTTAATTGCTGAGAGACAACGTTGTGGAAGAAAAACAACCAATTCAATAAAAGAAACACTGAATGAAATACCTCGAACCATAGTTTCTCAATTTAATTTATTACAATTGAAGAGACTAGGAGTGAGTCAATAGGTTCGCAGGTTCTAATCTGGATCTTGTGTTTGGTTGCTCAAGTAAATGATGAAATCACGTCAAATATAAGGAAACAGTATTAGAGGATCGAAATCAAAATTGTAATGACGGTGATTGTAAGATGTTAGATCTGTTTATCATTAATGGATAAACCAATTCCAATTCTCACAAAACTGAGCTCACCGAAAACCTTGAAAGAGCAGCCAAGTTGGATTATGCCAACGAAAAAAGTATCAGTGCCGTACCAATACCGCAATAATCTATACTATATAGGAAAATCGTTAGTTCCCTTCCTATTTTACTCTATGCATTTTCTAAAACTTTTTATGGCAATTACATGAAGTACAAAGCATATAGATGGCTTTTATTTCCAGTAAATTAAAAGTATGTTGAGTGATTGATTGATGTGAGTGAGGAGAATTTCAACTTTAAAAAAAGATTCATTGTTATCTGCCAACTATAATCTCCAAATCTCCAAATCTACAACTACAAGTATGGTTGAAAGTTGTTGGTCAATTAAAATAGCTTCGCCAAGCTAGGGATTAAAAAAGAATTCGATAATACAATAACTTACTGATTCTCTCATACACAAAGAAATAATTACGCTGAACATTTCATTGTCGCAGAAACAAGACAGATGTACAGATGATCAAGCCTCAGTAGACATACTCAACGAATCTAAAGGCAAAGCACGCCGCAGTTCGTCTATTGTCATTTCAAAAAATCAAAACAACTCCATTTTTTCCTTATATAATTCCTAATTTGAGTTTTTCAAGCGAGAAAAAAGGCAGAGATGGAGAAAGGGAGAATATCGGTAACATCAGAAGAGTATAAAATCAGTGCAAACCTGAGGGAGGCTGCGGCGGCAGCACTGACCAGAGAGAGGCGGCAGCACTGACCAGAGAGAGGCGGCGGCGGCGACAAGGATCGGACAGAAGCGGTGGCGACACTGAACGGCTGAAAGGGAGGGGGAGACGACGAGACCAGGCGGAGCACGATAGAGTAAAATGAACGTGGAAAGGGTTTATGTATATATTTTATTTATTTATTTATTATTATTGTTATTTTCTAATTTTACGAAGTGGGCTGAATTATTGCAATGGAGATCGAATTAAACCTTAAATTTTTATTTTTTTATTATATATACATTTTGACCTAATTTCAGTTTTATTTTATCTAATTAAACCTTAAAATAAAAAAACATTTATTAATTAGTAACCGGTGATAGCCGGTAAAATAAAAAAACACATCCAAGTTGTACTTAATTACACTTAATTAAATATTCTTTTGTAATAATTATCTTATATATATTTATAAAATTTTAATTATTTAACCAATAATTTATTATTATTATATAAGATTTAGAGAAGATTTCATATAAAATAATTTATTCTACATAAAAGATATTATGATTTTTTAAATATATATGAGTACTACATATTTACCATTAAAAATTTATATAATTCTATAAAAATCTTCCCTTTTTAGGCTTACATGTGACCCCTCACGAGTAGATATTGTCCTCTCTGAACTTTCCCTCCAGACTTTGTTCTCCTCCCCAACTAACGTGCGACATCACAATCCACCCCCTGGGGTCCAGGGTCCTCGCCGGCACTTTATCCTTTCTCCAATTGATGTGGGACCCTCGTCAAATCCACCCCATTGGGCCCAGCGTCCTTACTGGCACACCGTCTCGTGTCTACCCCATTTGGGGAATAGCCCCATTCTCCTCCCCAACCAATGTGGGACATCACAATCCACCCCCTTGGCCCCAGGGTCCTCGTTGACACTCTTTCCTTTCTCCAATCGACGTGGGACCCCCCCGCCAAATCCACCCCTATTGAGGTCAGCGTCCTTACTAGCACACCGTGTCATGTCTACCCCATTTGGGGAACAGTCTCCTCGGCACATAGTTCGGTGTCTGGCTCTGATACCATTTGTAACGATCCAGGCCCACCGCTAGCAGATATTGTCCTCTTTAGGCTTTCCCTTTCAAGCTTTCCCTCAAGGTTTTAAAACGCGTCTCCTAGGGGAAGGTTTCCACACCCTTTCAAAGGGTGTTTTGTTCCTCCCGACCAACGTGGACGTCACACTAACTCATACACATAAAAATTAAATTAGTTAAATTATTTTAATAATCTAACTTAATAAAATTTAAAATAATTGAAAAAAAATAATTATTTATATGAAAATTTGATAATATTTGACGATTTTATATTTTAAAGTTAATACATTTGGAAGCATAAATGAGGTATTTTTCTGTAAAAAGAATAAAGGAAAAAGAAAAAAACTTTGGTCAGAGTTTGATAAAATTTGATGAATTTTTGGGATTCTTGCCGCATTCGTTGAACACCGGGGGGGCGATAGGTTGCGGTAAACATTCGAAACGGGGAAGAACACTGGACAAATCAGACACTTGCTCTCTCTTCTCTGATCGGCAGATACAAAATGATGAAGCAATGGGGAGGCACAGATTCAGAATCTGTTGCAACCTTATGGACATTGTGCGCGGCTCTGGCTTTTGCGATAGCTCCAATCGTTGGATCAGCTTCATCATCAAATCACCAGTTTCGTGGAATTTCTCCCCAAGGTTTTTTTTCTTTCCATATCTGCCCCAATCTTGTCAAATCTTCAATTCATCGTTTGTTTATTTGTAGCTTTCGAAGTATTTATGGACACTGAGAATTAGTACCAAATTTATAAAAAAATGTAGATGTGATGTATTACAAATCGTCCGACGTGATCAAATGTAGAGACGGTTCCAACAAATTTACTAAGGCTCAGCTTAACGATAACTACTGCGATTGCCCTGATGGCACTGACGAACCTGGTATGGATTCCGCTCCCTCATCTCACTGCATTTTCTTCTGTTTTTTTTCAACTCATCGGGACTTAATTTGCCTCAATCTTATTGGTCTTTAGTATTTACTAGCATCTGTACGGGTTTGTGGGTCGTTATTGAAACTGCTATTGTTGATTCCAGGCGATTCTCAATGTATTGTGACTTACTAATATCTACGTTAGCAATTAGGGAGTGCAGCTGTTATTGTTCTTGACTGTTTGTATTTTGACGAGTTTCTTTTTTCTTTTTCCACTCTTGATCTAAAATCCAGTATAAATTTTTGCAAAGAAGCCGAAAATATGATTCGGATTCGCAGTTGGGTTTCGCTTTGGTTTCATAACGAGTTGTCAAATTTTTTCTTCAGTTGGGTTTGTTAAATTGGCTCCGTTTGATGTGAGCTGGTTTTTTGTATTGTCGGTTGTATATCCTTTCATTTTGCTCTGCAAACCTTTGATTTTTCCGTAAAAAAATGGTCTGAAATTGTTTCAACATTTCATGCGTATTGATAACATACTTTTCATGGCTGCAGGCACATCCGCATGCCCAAATGGAAAGTTCTATTGTCGAAATGCTGGGCACGTTCCACTTTTGCTGTTTTCTTCAAGGGTGAACGACGGTATATGTGGTAAGTTTTTTTTGGATGGGGAAATTCTGAAATTCTCTGTCCATTTTGTATCCTTTAATCCTTCTAGTCTTCTAGTGTCTATTACTGTATTAAGCCAGTGCGTGGACATACATGGCTAAAATTTAAACTCTTACTAGAAACCTAAATGATTTAGAAGTTCAGGAGTGGATATGCTTAAGGATAGCCCTGCAGATTTTATTCTAGGTTTGAATGAAATAGGTGGTCCTGGATGTGTGATTTTTCAGGTTTTGTTAGCTGCAAATCCCTTCTGAGTTATGACTCTACAGTAGAACACACAGTCGTAGACAGCCTAAACTTCTTGGGGTGAACAGTTTAAAGCTACTACCATCATTTGTGTTCTTTTAATATCATGTATTATAGGGTGAAGAACTGGTGCCAATCTTGAACATGGTGATCTTGAAGCTTGTTGTAACTTTGTTCATCCTTAGGTTTTTTCTCATCGATTATTTCACTCTTTTAATAAAATTGGCCTTCTATACTACCCCCAAACCTACGTACTCATGCAGAAGTTGTGAACATAGAAAGTCAAGGAATTAGAGGGGAGAATATTTAAGCTATATTTTCTTATAATGTATTTCAATCTTCTGTCGGTTGACAATTTTACGAGATACATGATTTTCTCATTTTTTATATTATTGTGATTTTATTTTACCCTATTTTGTATTTGTTTTTATCTGTCAATTACTTGCAGATTGTTGTGATGGAAGTGATGAATATGACAACAAAGTCAAATGCCCAAATACATGCTGGGAAGCTGGGAAAGTGGCTAGAGATAGGTTGAAGAAAAAGATTGCCACCCTTGAAGAAGGTTTTAAAATTCGTAAAGTAGAAGTTGAACATGCGAAAGTCGCAATAACTAAGGATGAGGCAGAGCTATTGAAGTTGCAAAACGAGGAAAAAGTATTAAAAGGGCTCGTGGAACAACTTCAAGGTCTAGTCTTGTATAGTCATGCATTATTTTGCGATCTTGTTTTTCCATTATAATTTATTTTCATCACCTCATGGAAAGCCTCTTAATATTTTAAATTTTCATTGTTGCCTATTGGGAGTTCGGTTTATTTATTGGGTGTATATATATTGACAAGAAAACACGTTCATTGATTCCAAAAAATCAAGTCTTTAAAAAGAACCTGACTGAAAGGATTCCAACTGAGTAAAATAAGACCAAGTGGGTAATTACAAAAGATCTTAGAAAGTGACGCCCAAAGAGAAAAATAGAATTTTTCGGTGGACCAACTCTCATTATGGATTCTCTAAAGATTATATTATTCCTCTCATCCCACAAACCACATGAAATTGCACAAATCCCCTTCTGTCACAGAAAACCTTTCATTCTCGTGGAAAGGTGAATGGAGAAAAGATTTCTCAATCATCTTGCTTCTATGTGCAGCCTCATAGATATATATGATGTCTCACATAGATGAGTAATGGGAATACTGCAACTTTCTATCAGTGAGATTGGCACAATGCTTGGTTGTCATTTTTGTATTTTAGAACTCGCGGCCTCAAAATTTTCTTTTTTCATTTACGATATATTCATTATAGTCTTTTTCTATCGTGTTTATGCTTTTCTTAGAATGTAAGGACAAAATGTTGAAATCAGTGAAAAGTATATGCCAATGAATGGTTAGTCTTAATTTTTACTACTCTAAGCATCTTGGCATCTTGGAAGGTTCATGTCAATGGGTATTCCTACATATAATTTTTAAGTGATTATTTCTGTTTCTTAAATGCTCCTTTATTCTTTTATATCTTATGGTGATTTAATTGAACCTGCATTGTGTGGTATGTAGAGCGCAAAGAACAAATAGAGAAGTTAGAAGAAGAGGAGCGATTATGGAAAGAGAAAGAAGAGAAGAAACATTTGGAGAGAGAAAAAGATGAGACTAAAAAAATTGAGTCGACAGAAACAGCAGATGTTGGGGAAAGCAAAACTGAAGAGAAAGACAATTCGGTAAAAGATGAAGCTACAGAAAATGGTGTCGAGGAATATAAAGGAGAAGGCATTGGAGATGACAGAAGTGGGAACTGGGAGGACTCTGCCACAAATGAGGTTAGACTCGTTTGTTTATTTTGAACCTTTGGACATCACCAATCTTCAACATCATTGTTTTGGCATATGATATGGCATTCCTACTATTTTTTCTCTTCTTCAACATATTTTGTAAATTATTGTAGCTCATATTTTTTCTGATTGGTAATCTCCCATAGGCACAGTCTTTAGTTTTCTTATTCTCTCTTTACCCTAAGTTAAATATTGTTAGATTCCAAATTATTGTGGTTAGTCTCGTTGAGGTTTATAGTTGTTATCTGAGAGGAGCTATCACAAAATTGTATTTGAGAAAGAGAGGCTCTGTCACTAATATTCGAGCAGGTGTTTCCTCTTTCCCAAGCCTTAGTTTGTATCTTTTTGTGCTCTATCACTAATATTCCCTCTTATAAACGACGAACTGTCTCTCCACCTGCTTTCTGCCTCCCTCACCTTGCCTGACCGTGCTTGCTTTAATCTTCTCCAACAACATCTTTTATGGCCTTTACTTGTCATCCTCGATCTGCCTCAATTGACAGAGAAATATACCATTGAAATGGACTCCATATACAGGGATGAAGAGTGAAAATTTTGAGATAACTAAGGACAGAGCCTTCTTCATTTCCATCCACCGGTCCCTTCTTAAATGGCTCATTGGAACTTTCTCTAACCTTCACACAACCTTCTTAAACCAGAAGCTTTTGAAGAATTTTGCATTGATGAACAAACTCTCCGGGTAGGGAAAAAACTTGCAAATACAAAAGGAACATTGGCAAAGATTGAAAGTTGGAAACAATTGGTGTTTTGTGAATTACCTGGTGCTTCTTCCGTGACATTTCCTTTCATCTTAATCATATCACAAGAAAACTATCAGACCTTTTCTCTCATGTTAACTATGACAACCCATCCACCAAGCAGAATTTGTATGGGTTGATAATCTCTTCATGATTATTCCTTCTTGGAACATAAGGGGGTTTAGATCATGGCAAAAGCGTGCTCTCATCAAATCCCACATTCTCAAGCACAACCCAACAATAATCATCTTACATACAGGAAATCAAGCTGGACAAGGTGGATAGATTTATCATCAAATGTCTATGGAGCTCTAGGAATATTGGATGAACTGCTTTGGAAGCATATGGCTCCTCGGGTAGAAGTAGAATCATTATAATGTGGCGTGACCCATCTCTCTTATTGGTGGGCCCAAATTTTGGTTGATAATGTTCTACGATCCTTCCATAGCTAGAGAAAGATCTCACTTTTGGCAAGAATTGAATGATCTTCCTCTCTCTACTTGGATTGCTGGTTGTTCGGGGGAAATTTTAACGTATTCAGATTGTCTTGTGAAAAGTCCAATGGGGGCCGAATCACTAGAAGCATGTGTATCTTTAACTCTTTCATTGAGCAAGCAGCGATTACTGATTTAACTCTAATAAATGGTCTTTACACGTGTTAAAATTTTTGTGATCCCCCATCTTTACTCTTACAGACCATTTCCTTGTTTCACAGAAAGTATTTACGAATCCTGATGGTGTAGTGGTTAAAAGACTTGAAAAATATAATTTCTTTATCCTCTTATCCATTGGCATTGATAAGTGGGGTCCCACCCACTTTTGTTTTGAAAATATATGGTTAGAACACCAAAGTTTCTTTGGTCGTATGGAATATTGGTGGAAAGATAATCCCTTCCTAGGCTGGTCAGGTCATGGTTTCATTAAGAAACTCAAGGGACTGGAAGCTGTCATTTGAGAGTGGAATTAAGAACATTGCTAACCCAGCTAGGGGAAGTCCAGTAAAAAATGATGGGTGACGAAAACAGTAGGAGCTTTATTAGGTTTGCCCTTATTTGAATAGTAAATAGAAACCATTTTATTAATATGATCAAATGAATACAAAAGAAGATGCTATCTGTAAACAATTACAAAAAAAAGTCCCAATGTGAAGACATTTTGCTCCCAGACATAGCAAAGAGAGATGTAGATTCAATAAAATACCCTTCCAAAATCTGGATACAAAGGAACATGTAATAAAAATATGGCTTTGAGATTTAGCTTTATTTTTCCACAGATACACTGGTCAGGAGAAAGAGCCATGTACGGCAAATGATCTACAGCCTTTCATGTGTATTAATCGCCCAGTGGGGGAGCTCCAAAGAATTTATTACTTTTGGCTAATTTCCATCCCACATAGCATCTATAAATAATAGGGAGCCTTCCTCCTTGGATATATCAAACCTTTTTTTGCAGAAGGGACTTTGTGGAGAAGACATCATGCTTGGCCTTGGGACACTCCCTAGAGATCCAAAAGTTATTCTCCAATCCCTTTCTCTTGGGCCATCACTTCAAAAATGAGAAAGAGATCCTTTGGAAGAACATTGTCCAGGTCTTCCTTTGGTCTATATGGTTGGAAATAAATTAGAGGCTTTTTGGTACTAAGGAATGTGCTTTTGTTAGTTTTTATTAGAATGTTTTTTTACCTAGCTTTTTCTTCGGGTAATTGAATTTATCTTCCAATTTTATAGTTTTGCCTCTAGAGATGCTTATTGCAACTCCTAGTTCTCAATTTGGCATCTTTTTTTTTGCAGGGTAGGGTGGAAGAAGCAGTTGACTCAGAATTTGAAGCTCAGCTTCCTAATAAACCGGAAACAGGAGCATCAATGCCGAAAGACATAGAAGAGGTGAAATTGAAATGTTATGAATGTTTAATCTCTTGTGCTTATGTCCACCAGTTATTGGTGGTGCTTTATAACTGAAAAATAAAAATTGATGTTTTTTCTCACTTTTAAGTATATTTTGTTTTAGGATACAGCATTAGAGAAAGACAAACTCCTGGCTAAATCTGAAACTGGAGAAAGTGTCGGCTTTAGAGAATCATCTGAAGAAGTCTTGAAAAAGGTATTTATTTCAATATAACAGCACTCTCTTTCAGGAAACTTTATTGAAGTTTGATATCATTTGATAAAACCTGGCTTGCTGTGTTGCTTTACTAAATTTATTGTACGACATTAGATGACTAAGAAGAAACATGATGTTTTGATTGAATAGTGGTATAATTTGGTAAAAAAGCGGAGAAAGATCTTCATACGGCTGAACCTGTGTGGAAACTTTTCACATTTTCATACTTGATTTTTCACTATATATGGATAGTCTTAGTATCGTTACCAAGAGTGCACCTAAACTTACTATTTGCAAGTTGGTATTTTTACGAACATGTTCCGTTGATACTCCGTTGAAATGCCAACTACAAAGTGTGCCATGATGTAATTTTGTCATCTTTATGCTGCAAGCAAAAAGAATTATCCTATGAAGCCTTGATTCCATTTTTTGCCCGTGATTTATCCATTGGCATTTTTAAAATGTGGCCCCTTGGGGCCAGGGTCAGGGATGGGGTTGACGTGGTTTGCTCGCTCAGGCTACTCTATTTTTGGGGCATGTGTTTAGGGAGCATGGGCTTCCTTTAAACCAAAACCTATAGAGTTGAACAGAAACACTGTTCAACTCGTGGGTTACCTATTCTCTCTTTTTTTCTTTTTAATCTTTATTTTTTTTATGTATATATTTTTAAATTTTTTAAATACTCTCTTTTTCTTTTTCTTTTTCTTTCACCCTTCCCTTCTCTTCCTTTTCTTCTCGGTCAGACTCGAACCCAATAGCTCTCTCAGTGACGAACTGTCATAAAAAACCGGTGGCTTATATTTCTCTAGTAGTTGGTTTATAGCATTCTTTAGACCATATTGTGCATAATAGGCATGATGTCCTAAATAACATTTTTATCAACTAGGCGACCATTTGCTTTGACTGCCATCAAATTGTAGACCACCATTCAATGATAAAGAACATCAATCTTATATGAAATTTTCTGAATTGGACTTCATTTTACACCAATATAGTTCGTTAACATTTTTTTTTAGTATAAAGAATCAAACGTACATTCACAACTTAAATGGCTTCTCCAACTTAAGTCCATTTGTTCTACTGTTCATTGAAATTCTATGATATTATGTTCCTGGTTTAATTGTATTTAATCTACATGATATTTGTTGCAGAATGATGCTAATTCAGAGTTATCACGGGAAGAGTTGGGCCGCCTTGTTGCTTCTCGTTGGACTGGAGAAAATACTGAAGAACAGTCAGGGAATGCGGAAAGCACGAATGACAGTGATGAAGAAAGTCATGATATCTTAAAAGACACACACGACAATGACGGTTATGCTTCAGACACTGATGGTGAGCACCAAAAATACGATGATGACAACCAAAGATATGATGATGATCTAGAGGATGATTTATATGATATCAGAGATGAAAATCATGATGAGTCTACTTCGTCAGAGAGATATTATTCAGATTCAGAATTGGACTCACCAGGTTGAAAAATAGGTTTCTCTTATCTAAGTTATTTTCATTTATAATATTGCTTTATCTCCCTTCAGTTGTGAAATATTTCTCGTCTTTTATTTATTTGTTTCTATTTTATTTCTTTTTAATACAATATGTCTAGATATGGAAACCAAAAGTACACCCACCTGGCTTGAGAAGATACAAAGTACCGTTCGAAATGTCCTCAAAGCTGTTCATATATTCCAGCCTCCAGTGAACCAATCAGGTACAAGCTTACAAGTTCATGGTGTTTGACCTTGAACGATGACTTTAGAGTTTAACCACATGAAAATGGTTATGTTGATTTTGCATTCATCAGATGCTGCAAACATTCGCAAGGAATATGATGAATCCAATGCCAGGTTATCAAAAATACAGTCAAGGATCTCAAGTTTATCACAGAAGCTGCAGAATGATTTTGGTTAGTATGAGATGCACCGTTTCCACGATTATAATGCAACATCAACTTAAAATATGCAAATACTAATTTAGTGATCTTCATTTCTATCCATTTGCAGGTCCAGAGAAGGAGTTCTATTCATTTTATGACCAATGTTTTGAAAGCAAGAAAAACAAGTAGCTAATTTTCCTTTCAGTTTCCTTATCTTTATAGGTTTTTTTCTTATGCTAGTTGAATTTTTATGTTCATCTGCTTAAATTCAAATCTTGGTTCCTTGTCCAGATACACTTACAAAATCTGCCCTTACAAACAAGCTTCACAGGTCGAGGGGCACTCGACAACTCGTTTGGGGTAGGCTTTTCGTAATTGTACCCTATATATTTATTGCGTTAAAGGAGTCTAAAGTATACTAGTAAACCTAGTATTGACTCTGCTCTTTTATTTTACTTCCTCTCACAGAAAATCTCAAGTTACTAGCGAACGTAGTATTATTATTAACTCTGCCCTTCTTTTCTTAACATGATTTGGTTCCAACCAGGCGCTGGAGTAAATTTGAGGACTCATATGGGGTTATGATCTTTTCAAGTGGGGATCATTGCTGGAATGGACCTGATAGAAGCTTGAAGGTGTCTTGCGAATAATTTTACTTGTTAAAAAAAAAATTACTTGCCTGAATGAAGGACAAAATGGTTAAAAGTTACTTGCATATTTGGTTGATCTTCATGATTAAACTGGGCATAATAATTACTTCCTGATCATATGTTTGACAGAATTTTATATGTATGATTATTTCTTGAAATCTATGGTCATCTATGGATTTCCTGTATTTTCAAGGCAAGGTTGCCCATGGAAAAGCAGGATCAACTTCCTTCTCTTGACATTCCATGTTTATTCTTCAGGTCAAGCTAAGATGTGGGCTTAAAAATGACATAACCGACGTAGACGAGCCAAGTCGTTGCGAGTAAGTCTCTCTCTCCCTCTCCACACCTCCCTCCCTCCCTCCCTCCCTCCCTCCCTCCCTCCCTCCCTCTCTCCCCCCCTCCCCCTCACTCTCTGATAACATACTGGGAGTTTGTGACAGATACACGGCACTTTTATCAACCCCAGCCGCTTGTGTAGAGGAAAAACTTCAGGTTCCATTCATTATATTCCATATAGACAGTTCACTACAACTTTTGTTAGATAATTTTACTTACTTTCCACGCTTACGGGACCCTCTTGAATGATCCATAGGAACTGAAAAACAAGTTGGAGATGCTGAATAAAGAAGAGCCAGAGAAGCATGATGAGCTTTGATAAGTTTACAGATCAAATTTTCAAAAGGTAAGTGGTTGAGTTAGATAGATGATGGTTCTATTTCTGTGGTAGTATTGAGCAAGAGAGAGTGAATGAAAAAGGTTGAAGTAGTTCTTCTTGCAGCCTAGAGAAAAGCTTTACCTAAAACAGAGGGCATAGTTTTGTTGTGGGTCGCACTAACTCTTATCTTCAGGCCATCATATCTTTTTTATGGACTAGTTTATACTCACATGCGGATTGTCCCAAATTATGATGAACTTTTATTACATATACATTATTTTCAATTTCTTTGATATTTGTACTTTAAATTGCTTTATCTAATTTTCTGTATTTTAATCATTTTTGTTTTCGAGTTCGACTATAAATTTAAACTAAAAAAAATGGAGGAAAAATAAGCATAATTTTCTAAAATTGAAGACGAGAGGCTAACTCTTTTCATGTTAAAAAAAGTTCGAGTTTTTGTTTTTTGAAAGCTAAGCTTATAATTATGCATCCCGGTTTTTTTTTTTTGTTATATATTTTTGTACGTGTATTTTTAAAAACTTATTTTTGTTTTTAGAATTTGGTTAAAATTTCATGTGTTTCTATTATTATAAATAAATGTGATAAAACAAACATAACTTTTAAACAAACAAACGCTATTGGATCAAATGACAACAACATTTTTGAAATGTTTGTTGCGGTTTAACTGAATAACTAAATAAAATAGATAGGCTCTTCTCTTTGCCTTATGTCGACCTTCTCCATTGAAAGATCGCCTATATGGATAATACACATTCCAATTCAACGACCCTAAATTCTAATTGTTTTGTTTCGAAGCAAACCACGGGCGATTCGTCCTATTCAGATATTCACGACCAAGAAACACTGGATTCTCTTTCGAGTAGGCCTTGAAAGGAGAAGGAAAGCTGGAATGCCAACAGGCGTCTATTATTAAATTCACCCAACCTGATAATACCCCATTTTTGGAACATCCAGTACCAAAGTCACTGAATGGGTAAGTCGTCAATCTCTAAAACGGACTATGTAATGTACTTTATCTGCTGAAAGGAGACCCATAAATGGTGTCACAACACAGGTCATCGAAAGGATCTCGGGGATCCACTAAAACAAAAAAGCCATAATCTCTCCGAAAATGTATTCATGTTCGAAAAGTATATAATTACAAAGCTAAGCTCACACAAACACGTAGGTGCTATCAAATTCTAAAGAAACAACCCAACGAGCAAGAACAATTATTAAGATGAGATTCAATAGATATTTTATATAATACAAATAATATTAATCAAATTAAAAGTTTTAATTTGGTTCCTTAATTAAACTTCATAAATTCCATTTATAATATTTAAATAATTTTTATTTGGAAGTATTAGGATTTAATGTGGAGTAAAAGTTAAAATAAAATATTTATATATATATATATGATTTCATAAATGCAAAATTGAAATTAATAAAAGCAATAAATTTGAAAATTTGTTAGTCAATGATATTTTATTATTTTTCTTTATAAGGAAAAAAAAAGAAATAACGAAGCTATGTGATGCGATGCGGTAGCGCCACGCCGTTTTACAGTTGACCTGAAAAAATCCCCACAGAGATTTACGAAACCTTCTCCTTCTTCCTCCCTCACCTTCCAACAATCAATTCGATCCAGACCTCCTCGATTTCTCCCGTCCGATCACCGATCCGCGTTTTCTTTGTCTCTCTTTCGTCTCTGTTCTACAGATTATTTTGGATCTTCTTCTTCCTCGTTCGATCGTTTGATCCGATCCTCTCTTGACCGAATCCATAATCAACCACAAAAAAATGGACGGATTAGTGATTGAGAAGAAGCCGAAGACTAAGATTGTCTGCACTTTGGGGCCGGCATCCAGGTCTGTGCCCATGGTCGAGAAGCTTTTGAAGGCTGGGATGAATGTTGCTCGTTTCAACTTCTCTCATGGATCCCACGAGTATCACCAGGAGACACTCGACAATCTCCGCGCTGCGATGGAAAATACCGGTATTCTCTGCGCCGTCATGCTTGACACCAAGGTTTCTCTCAACCTTCGCTCTCATAACTCATCTCACTTTACTTGATTTGATCAAACCCTCGATTTCTTGCTTTTTGTTTCTATATGTCTACCTTTCCCCTTTCTGATCCATATATTATCTGGAATTCGATCTCATCTCTTCCGAACTTTCCATTTCATTTGATTTATTTTCGATTTTTCACCTTTTTTTTTTGTCCTTTGTCGCCTAGTTTTGGTTTTATTCTCGTCTGTCAGATATATTGGGCTTTTACTGGTTTTGATTTCGATGTTTCCAGCGAATCTAATTGGTTTCTTCTCCCTTTTGTATGATAAGTCTGTGTTTCCTTCTCCGAGTTTCCCAAAAAAACGCTTAATTTGTCTGTTACATACTTGGGAATAAGAAGATCAAATAGAATTTAGCATACTTATGATCTGTGAATTTCTCTCAAAAGTTGGGGTTTTTTTTTTTCTCTTTCTGTCATATTAAGTTAAATTACAAATCAGCACTTGTTTTACATATTGCAACACATTCTCAACAAGCCAATTACGGGGAGGGATTTTGTGCTTGCAGGATCCTGGGTCAGATGTGTTTTAATTATTCATTTATTTTCTACAAGTTGAATGAAGAAGTTGGTGTATTGTTTTTACTGAATGCGACTGATTTTTACCATTGTGACTCTGATTCTTACTAAATGTCCTCTGAAATTGTTCTTCCATTAATCCTCAGTTTTCACCTTCTGTTTAGCCATTATGATGATAGCTTCATTAACTTGGTACTGCTTGTTTATTTTGTCTGGATCTTTGTTACTTTCTAATTGCCTTTAATTTGAACACAATCAAGTTGATATTCTCGTATTTGTATTCCGTTGAGGGTAAATCATATTCTCGAATAGTTAGAGGCAGCACCTGAACTGCGAGTAATAATTTTTTGGTTTATTCTCAGTGATATTCACCATTGTTGCTCCTGTTTAGTTGTCTGAGCTTTCTTCAGAGCCAGGAACAAAGCCTTCCGGATTTCTGTTTCATCTCTTTTATTATTGATTTACAGTACGTAGGAAATTCGTTTTGTGATTTCCCATGTGAGATCCCGCGTTGGTTGGGGAGGAGAACGAAGCATTCTTTATAAGGGTGTGAAACCTCTCCACATGTAGACGTGTTTTAAAAACCTTGGGTCATTACATCGTCATGCCATTCTTATTTTTATTTTGTTGAAAACAACTATAATTGAAACTTACAACATACAGTTAATCATGTCTATGGAATCATGAAGATACAAATGCCACTTCCGTTACTTGAAGATGCCTCATCCATAACTTTCTCCTTTCATTTTAAAGCAACTGTTTTGCACTAATGAAGCTTTGTCGATCCATGACTTTTCAATGAAAACAGGGCCCGGAGATTCGAACTGGATTTCTGAAAGACGGAAAACCCATCCAACTAACACAGGGACAGGAGATAACTATATCTACCGACTACAGCTTGAAGGGCGATGAGAATATGATATGTATGAGCTACAAAAAGTTAGCTGAGGATGTAAAGCCAGGGAGTGTAATACTTTGTTCAGATGGAACAATCTCATTTTCGGTTCTATCTTGTGATAAAGAATCAGGTTTGGTACGATGTCGCTGTGAGAACTCTGCAGTTCTTGGTGAAAGAAAAAATGTTAACCTGCCTGGAGTTATAGTGGATCTCCCTACCCTAACAGAGAAAGATAAGGAAGATATACTACAATGGGGGGTTCCTAATAACATTGATATGATTGCTCTATCTTTCGTTCGGAAAGGTTCTGATCTTGTGGAGGTCCGGAAGTTGCTTGGAAAGCATGCCAAGAGTATTCTCCTCATGTCTAAGGTACATTCAGTTACATCTTTCGAAATACGTTTCTAATTACTGAGAATTTAGCCTTTTCTGGTGATTCTCAGCACAAATGTTTTGAGATTGCTTCTTTTATGCACCATAAATCTCTTACAAAAAGCAATTTCAGCCCTGTGATCTTTCTGGATTTGACTCACAGGTTGAGAATCAAGAAGGTGTGGCAAATTTTGACGACATACTAGCCAATTCAGATGCGTTTATGGTGGCACGTGGTGACTTGGGAATGGAAATTCCGATTGAGAAGATATTTCTGGCGCAGAAAGTGATGATATACAAGTGCAACATCCAGGGAAAACCTGTTGTCACAGCTACACAGATGTTGGAATCGATGATTAAATCTCCAAGACCAACTAGAGCCGAAGCCACCGATGTTGCGAATGCTGTTCTCGATGGAACCGATTGCGTTATGTTAAGTGGTGAAACAGCTGCTGGAGCATATCCTGAACTTGCTGTTAGAACAATGGCAAAAATATGTGTTGAAGCTGAAAGCACCCTTAATTATGGAGATGTCTTTAAAAGAATTATGGAACACTCCCCAGTTCCCATGAGCCCATTAGAAAGCCTTGCTTCTTCTGCTGTTAGGACTGCAAACTCTGCCAAGGCAGCTCTTATCCTTGTCCTAACCAGAGGAGGCAGCACAGCAAAATTGGTGGCCAAGTATAGACCAGGAACACCCATCTTGTCCGTGGTCGTCCCCGAGATTAAGACAGATTCATTTGACTGGTCGTGCAGCGATGAAGCTCCAGCAAGGCATAGCTTAATCTTTCGTGGCTTGGTACCGGTTCTTAGCACAGCATCAGCAAGATCGTCTCATGCCGAGACAACGGAAGAAGCAATAGAGTTCGCTATTCAGCATGCTAAGTCGAAGGGCCTCTGCAAGAATGGAGATTCTGTCGTGGCGCTTCATCGCGTTGGAACAGCATCTGTGATCAAGATTTTGACTGTGAAGTAGGAATCACGCTCTTGGAAGTTTATTTTTTTGCCATTTACCAAGAGCACAGGTTAATTCGAATAATTGCTCTTGATTTTCTTCATTGTTTTTGGGTTCTTTGTTGAAACCACCTCTTTAACATACACCTCTGGTGATAAGCATTTTTGGAATGCTTCCATATTTCTTTTTATGATGTAGACACTGTCCATTTACTGGAAACCAGACAGTTCATTTGCTTTGAAATAATGTTATGTTCATCAATCAATTGGAGCCTTTTGCCAGGCCTCTCTCTTGGTGGTAGAAAGGAGGATGCCTCCCGTTTTCGTTGGACTACTGTTGTAATAGCCAAAGTACGCCACTAGCGGCCCGTTGTGTATTGTCATCAGTCTCACGATTTTAAAACATGTCTATTAGGAAGAGCAAGTACACTACTGGTAAATAGTGTCTTCTAGCACATTAACGGCTTACGGTTTTAATGCCACTAGCGGCCCGTTGTGTATTGTCATTAGTCTCACGATTTTAAAACATGTCTATTAGGAAGAGCAAGTACACTACTGGTAAATAGTGTCTTCTAGCACATTAACGGCTTACGGTTTTAATGCGTCTACTAAGAAGATCTAGTACACCACTAGCGACGGCCTCACAGTTTTAAAACGCATCTACTAGAGAGAGGTGTACTAGGGAGATCTAGTACATCGTTAAGGCGGCCTCACAGTTTTAAAACGCATTTACTAGAGAGAGGTGTACTAAACGCATTTACTAGAGAGAGGTGTACTAGGGAGATCTAGTTTTAAAGGTCTATGCAGTTTTAAACGCATTCCCTTGTACACCGTTAAGGCCTCGCAGTTTTAAAGGTGTACTAGGGAGATCTAGTACACCGTTTAGGCATCACACAGTTTTAAAGGTGTACTAGGGAGATCTAGTACACTGTTAAGGCCTCACAGTTTGCATTTACTAGAGAGAGCATCAAAACGCATTTACTAGAGAGAGGTGAGAGGTGTCTACTACGGAGAGTTAGTACACTACTAGTTGATATTGTCTGTTTTAGCCCGTTATGTATTGTCGTCAGCCTCACGGTTTTATAACGCGTCTACTAGGAAGAGTTTTTTCACTTAACGCGTCTACTGGGAAGAGTTTTTTCACTTAACGCGTCTAGAAGAGTTTTTTCACTTAACGCGTCTACTAGGAAGAGTTTTTTCACTTAACGCGTCTACTAGAAAGAGTTTTTTCACTTAACGTGTCTACTGGGAAGAGTTTTTTCCCTCCTTAAGCTTCACCTTTATAAGAAATATTTCGTTCTATGCTCCATTTTAATATTGATAATGATATTACCTTATGCCGGAAAAGATGCATACCTTTAAGCTTTGTAAACATCTTAATGCATCAGGGGAAGGCCATAACAGTTTTGTGTCTGTATGATTTTCTTTGAATCAAAAGACAAGAACAAAGTAATTGGATACATAAACAATTGAGGCGACATTGAACAAAAACTCAAGCCATATTTGTTATTGGAGTTGAAGGAAAGAATGGGAATTAAGGCAGCGGAGCATCTACAATGTTGGTACAATAACAATAAGGGAGATTCCTCTAAGGGCAGCCGGCAAGACATCTGTATAGAATTGTATAACAAACTTACATTTATATGCATACATACACGAGATCGATTCCGCAAGCAGTGCACAAGCACCACATCGACATCGACACCAACACTGACATCGACATCATCGATATCAGACAGCTTCTTCATATGATAATCAAATGGAACTGTCATCCCTTTGAGAATCACTTGTACTTCCTCCGGAGGAGTTTCCAGCTCCAGCTTGCGATGAAAACAAGCCATTGAATGGCCATGGAAACGAAAATCTACTCTCAGAAGCATTATTTCTCCCATCCTCAATCTCCCCAACACCACCACCATTATTATTAATGTTGAGGTCACCCATGAACCTAGTAGACCCACCACCATCAACATCTCGCTTGGATTCATCTGCAGGCAATTGATGCCTACAAACAGGGCAAGAACTATGAAGCTCCAGCCATGGCAGAATACAACCAGTGTGAAACTTATGCCTGCACGGCATCTCCTTGGCCTCTGCATCAACCTCAAAATCATCCAAACACACTGAACATTGCAAATTATCCTCAACTCTCACTGTGGGCAGCGCATCAACTGCCTCCTTATGCGCTGGTGGAGTGCCATATCTATTAGGATCATTCTCAGCTAGATGTTGCAATAGCAAATCCAAACCAGGTCCAACGAAATAATCACCCAACGACCCAATGGGGTGGTTTTGATTCTCAGTTTGACCTCCTCCTCCTTGAACTACAATGGTTTGATTGAAAGGATTTATGAGAATAACCCGCTCTCGCTCTCTGTTCCTCTCTCTCTCAAAATTCTCTGATTCAGTTGCCATTCCAGCTCTAATACCTTGGAGCAATTGTAGAATGGTAGCTGAGCTTCTCCTCCTCCTCATGACTGAATCAAGCTCTCGGTCCAAGTCAGTCGGCTCAGTCAGGCGATGCCCTTCCCCTTCATCATTGTCGTTATCACCATCATCCTCATCGAACTCTAGATGCCTGAATCTTCGCCGGCCTCGGGGATTTCCCATCATACCAAGCAAGATCGGGGCCCAAAGAGATAAAGCTCGCTCCGATCCAAAATCGGATTCGAGCTCATTATTGTCACGGGAAATATCGCCGTTATTCATCTCTTCGACAAAGCCACTACGGCAGAAGGGGCATTTAATTTCTACATCAATGATGGGATTCACCATTTGAGAACACATGTGACACCAATATCTTGTTGCAATTGACTCGTCCATCCTCAACGCGTGGTTCGTTCCACCTTTTCCCCTTTGTAGGATGATGATATCCTCCCCGCAAGAAACCACAGCTTCCGCTAAGCTATTTTCTGTCACCAAGAAATAAACAGAACAGGATAATCACAAATCATATGTAGCTCATCTCGGAAAAGAAAAATTCATCAGATGCGAAGTGGAATGCACAAAAACTCGGAAAACTCTACACAGATCTCATGAATAATCAGATCCAGATCCCCCCACTCCCGGTCAACCATCAAAAGGGGGATTGCAGCCATCATCAAAACGTCTCCTCGGCATTTGAGAAAACGATAGCCATGGATTCAAAATTGACGAAATTGTAACGAAAATGATAATTACAAACACAAACAATTATACAATCTGGCGGAGGAAACGAGAAACGAAAACAAAAAAGAAGAATCGAGAAGGGAATTACTTGAAAACCAAAACGAAGCGTAGAAGTATCTGGTTGAGGAATTTCCAGGAATCCGTGCGATTGCTCCGATACAATACAGCGAATTGGGTGGAAAAGGGAACGGAACGGAGGCCGAGGCGAAGCCCAAAGCGCGCGCGAGAGAGGGAGGGAGAGAGAGAGAGAGAGAGAGAGAGGGAGAGAGATAATTCAACAAACAATACAATGAAACGAAACAAATAGAAAACTAAAAGTAAATAAACATTCTCTCTCTCTCTCTCTCTCTCTCTCTCTCTCTCTCCTCTGTTGCGTCCGTGAATTTTGAAGAACAAATAATAAAATGTTTTATGGACTAAATTAGTTGAAATTAAACACAAATTTCAATATTTAGAAACTAAATTTGTAATTAATTTTAAGTTAAAACGTATTTAAAACATTTCTAAATTTTTAATAATCTTGTGGGCCATACGTTATTCAATGGTTACTTTTTTTGTTTAATAAGTTATTCTCAATCCATTCAACCATTTTTTTTTTAATTTATATAAATAATTAATTTTATATCTAATAAATTAAATATATTTAAATATATTAAAAAATATTGAACATTTAATATTTTTAAAATTCTTTATATATATATTTATTTAGGAGCTAGATCTATGGATTATCGCTGTTTTGTTGGTTTGAATTTTTTTCGCGTCAAGAAAACAATACTTTATTTTTATTAGACACATAAATGCTCGGCCATAAACCATGATATGCTCGACATCATAGGTATTTAAAGATGAGCTAATTAAAAAATTCGTGATCTCAAAACACAAAAATAAATTGTCCACAAGCTCAATAAGTAGTATTTGTTCGGGTTGTAGTTATATGGTTTCATACCATGTTTATATTGTCTCTATGCAAAATGTGACTCTTTTATGATTTTATAAATGGTTAAGGTTTTATATACTTTCCTATCAAATTTATATTTTTTAAATATAAAAATATAACGAAATAAGATATATTTAGTACAAAACTTATGTATGTATATTATATGTATGAAAGTTTAATATATTTATTATCACAATCGTACTCTTGCAGTGAGGCAGCAATTGTGCAACACTTGTTTTAACCCAACGAATAAGTCAGCCGTGAGAAACTTGGACTTCATAGACAACGTCAGCGTACGTTCAGACCTCGAGTCACGTCTGAGAGATATGTTTTAGAAAACATGAGCGAGAAAATACGTTGAAAACAATGAAAGAAAGCAATGTTATAAACTAAAAGAGATTAGGCAACAACAATGATTTTGATATCATATAACCGAGGTAGAAAGAAGTGACAACTAGTCATATCTCCCTATAATACATTTTGGGACATTTTAACACGAGTAAGTGTAGACATAATTTTAGTGAACAGTCGTGCACCCTCGTAATAACACAACAATAATAGTACGACTATAAACATGTCCTAGATCAGCATGACCATGAACATGTCCTAGACCAGCATGACTATGAACATGTCCTAGACAAACATGACCCGAACATTTGTCATGCGACTACAAACAACAAACCTTGGACAAGCATGACCGTAACATTTGAACAAATATATAATTGTCATGACATCTAAGAAACTAAAAACCCCATTCAATTTCGAGTTTAGTTCGACAAAAGAAAAAGAGAGCTAGAAAGACATGAATATACTTTGAAATTAATTATAACGTCTAAGATATTGTGTCAAACGAAGAGAATAACAAACAAATTGAGCATCAATCTTGATCACTATTTTCGACCTTTTTAATGAACTTTTTATTTAACTTATTTCCTTGTTCCTTCCGAAAATAATACAAAAACTTCTTTCCCTATTGAGACTTCAAAAACAATGGCATTTCTTTTACTCAGCACAGAGCCGAACGGCACAAGAACTTCCTTCAATGAAAAAATTTTATCCTGGAAAAAGAATTATAAATCTAATAATGCGAAGCTGTACAAACACGACTCTACGTGAACCAACCGCACCTGAGTAGTAGTAGTAGTAGTAGTAGTAGTAGTAGTTGGTCGTAAGCGGAATTTGTGACATCAGAATAACAGGAGGAGCACATCATAGTCAACAAATTCGCCAACTCGGGGCTCTAAACCGTCTGCTGCTGATGTCCAGCTGCATGCTCATCCTACAAAGATTGAACCCAGTTAGAATCAAATTAACATGTGGGATGTGGGGTGGGTGGAGGCACAGAAACAATCTGGGGCAGTGATGAACCTCAACAAAGAACTAGTGAAAGTTGATCCATCCTTCTATATATCGCAGCCTAAAGACTCGATTACTTCTTCGCCTAAAGATCAACGAATAAGCATACTACATGATATTGAGTGGAGGCAACAGGATTTGAGATCATGGGTAAGAATCAAAGCCTAATCACCAGTCAAGTTTGATCCATCCTTCTATAAATCGCAGCCTAAAGAATCAATAAACTTATCCAGTTTCTCTCGTTTACTTTTAAAATGGGGGGGGAGGAATCGCAGCCTAAAGAATCAATAAACTCATCATTGGCTATCCACGGTTAAATATCCAAACATAACAATTTTTTTTATCTTACAACATTGGTTAGGCAGAGTGAACTAAATTCTATAAGCCTTGATAACTAACAGATTCCATTATCTGAGATAAGTACACTCACGTCGGCTACTTGGAAATGTCTGGGCAGCTTTGATCGAGACACATCTGACCCAGAAGCAGTACCATTATCACCATGGCCAAAATGGGAGACCTACAGATAGAAATAGCAAGAAATGATGCTATCATTGGTTAGTTAGTCAATTGAAAAAACAGAAGACATGAACGAGGCTCAATAATATATAGGTGTAGGCACATGCAGGGCATTTCAGAAAGGGGAGGAAAACCAAACTCTTCCAATTGGCAGAAAGATGGGAAACATTACGATTTATATGGAGCATAGAACTTAGACTGAAAGAGACCAACCAAAAACATGATCCGAGAACCTTTCCAACAGACTTAACTTTGTTATTGAAGAGCCTATGTTTTTCTCAATCCGGAGCAAAAAAGAGGCCCCCCTCAGAGGTTGCAACCATAATTTTTTTTTTTTTTCTCCCTTAAGTATATGTAGCCTTCTTTGTTAATTAATAATATAGCAAACTCTTTGAGTGTGAGAACTTTCAACTCTCCGAACACACGCACATTCATCTTTTACCTCATTCTAATAGACCATCTCAACCTTTCTCTCTTATTCATGGAGATATTGGAGGGACCTTAAAGGGGTAAATAAATGCCACCGGAACATGTTGGTTTCTTTCATTAGTTGACGATCGCCCATTTGAGTTGGACATTTTAAAGGTAAATCGAAACTAGTTGACAATGCATTCTTTCATAAAGTGATCCTAATTCAGTTTCAAATCAATATTAAAGTACTTAGAAGTAATTGAACTAATAAAAGTTGTGATCTCTTCAACTCTACTCTTGGATACTATCTTTAATCTCATGGCATTACGCACCAAAGTTCTTGGGTTGACACATCACAACAAAGTAGTGTGGTTAAAATGCAAAAAACGCACCTTCAGGGTGAGGTGAAGTTGTTCTAGCTGCAAACTGTTCCAAAAACTAATGTCCTTTTACATTCTCAAGTTCAAGACACCCGTAAAAAACTTTCATGTCTCAATTGTAGCCTAAAATATTGCCTTTGTTTATCTCTATCCTCAACACAATAGAAAACTTGATACCCAATCCATGAAATGTACCTTATAGAATACTCACCAAACAAGAAAGCATACACCTCTAATATTTTAATTCTTTTACACCACCAACTTCCTTGAAACACGATCTAAGATATGAACATTTTCATGAAAGTAATACTACACAAAAAATTGAACCTTCTAGGAAATTTTGGCTTTCTACAGCAAGGAAAAGATGGAGGAGCTGGTCGGGAGAGGGTTCACCAGGCAATGAAAGAAAGGAACTACAAGAAAATCCTTCAGGAGGACCAAGACCACAAAGACAATAATCGTCCCTCCCAAGGCCAACCAAAAACTACCCAATCAAAGACAAAAAGCCACAACATCTGTCATTTCCCTATCGGACAACGAATGGTGAATTAAGCATATCGAAATACATAATGACCAAATGAAGCATGGTGAAATAGATTCACTTCATCAATGAGATAATTGAAATAAACATAATCAACTTGAGAGATGTGTCTTCCTAATAACAAGTTGCAAACATTTACAAGGCTCTACATCGAACCAATGGTAGGGTTGGTCTTCAACAAAATGACTAGCATATATCATCCAGCTTGAGGAGTACAAAAATCAAATTTTTATTGATAAAAAATATTATTTCCTCATATATGCTTAGTATATTATTAAGACCTAAAAGTTGTTATTCCCCCGATTATAGATGTAGACAGCATATCAAGACTCCCTTTTCACTCGAGATATATAGATTCTAACCTATGGCCTCTCAAGTCTCCCTTTTTGGATAGGAAACAAAGTTATTACTAAAAGAAAATGATTTTATTAAAAACAACAACCTAGACACACATCATTGAGCCTAACAAGGAGGAGTAAAAAAAATGGCCTCCACTCAAGGAACGAGGGACAATTACAAAAAGATTTGTTAGGGCACTCCAAATAGGGGTCGTTTACCTTCTATTATGAATAACCAAATTTCCATGGAGAAAAAAATGAAAGAGTACAAGGGCGTACAAGAAAGAGAGCTCACAAAAGGAGGCAAACTAAAGAAAGGGTCTCCAATCTAACAAAAACAAAACCTAACAGATAATTATAAAACAGCTTAACCATCGCAGCCCACAAAGAGATGTTGAACCTATTAAGAGCCCAACCGTCACACCAAAACCTCTCTCTCAAGCACTTTAAAGACCTTGGTATTCCTCTCTTCCCAAAGACCATACAAAACAACACACACCCGATTCAGCTACAACAACCTTCCCCTACCATGAAAGGAAGGTGGAGAAGGAACCTCTCAATCATCTCACTGCACTTATGTTTAGCCATACTCAAGCCAAACTCCTTGAAGAAACAGCTCCAACCCAATATAAAGAGGTCGCATACATGACCCACAAAATCAAAGAAGGTGAGCTTAAAAAGTTGAGCACTTCAAGCATTACACCATTAAACTCTAGCTTTGTCCTTTAACCTCCAGCATAGATTAATTCAATTAGCCCACATTCAATCTTCTTAGGGAAGCTGCAAGTAAAAAAAAAAAAAAAAAAGGATTAAAATGAAACTTCAGCCTCTATAAGCAAATAACAGTGATGGACGAGGTGGTCGTTGGATGCTGGCTTGACTCGTACATCAAACATATATGGGGCAATAAGGCATAATTTGGATCTCTTTTTGTACTCTATCCAAGGTATAAAGGCTATTGCAGGCTAAGGACCACATAAAAAGTTATAGTTTCTTTTCCATATCAACATGCTAAGTGTTCATTCAAAAAAAGAAGGGTCGAGGTGAACGACTTGGTTGGCTAAATTTATCATGGTTATGAATATTAAGGAACATAACAAAGAAACCCCATTCGTCCATTATTCCACCTCTCTATACAATATCTCTTCTAAACCAAGGATTCTAAGTTTTGTTAGAGGTCAACCCATAGCTATAAATATAGAAAAACTTGTAGTTTAAAAAGAATAATCAGGGAAAAGTATCACCAAGCGAAGAAGGATAGCCAACTATCTTTCCAAAATCGTATCTCAGGACAGACTTAAAATGGGAGTTAACTTCCAAGAAACTCCTAGTTTGGAGATGTCCTTCCATGGGTAACAAAGGTCCTTCACTTTCAAATGGTTTGGGAACCAAACATCTCTGTATTGATCATACCTGCTTCTAATAATTATTTTCTACAACATTTATCATCCTCAGAATATCTCTGGTTCGTAGCCATTTGGCTAAGAGTGCTGACTAAATGACCACCCCATTACTCTTTGCACCTCTCTAAAGAAAGCCTCTAATAATTTTCTCTAAATAAATAAATACTGGCTTTACCTCAAATGTATATGTAGCAGCCCAAGCCTACCGCTAGCAGATATTGTCCTCTTTAGGTTTTTCCTTATGAGCTTCCCCTCAAGGTTTTAAAACACGCTTACTAGGGAGAGGTTTCCACACCCTAATAAGGAATGTTTCGTTCCCCTCTCCAACTAACATGGGATCTCACAATCCAGCCCCCTTGCGGGCCCAACGTCCTCGCTAGCACACCACCCAGTGTCAGGTTTTATAACATTTGTAACAACCTAAGCCCACCGCTAGCAGATATTGTCCTCTTTGGGCTTTCTCTTCTGGGCTTCCCCTCAAGGTTTTAAAATGTGTCTGCTAGGGAGAGGTTTCCACACCCTTCTCGTTCCCCTCTCCAACCAATATGGGATCTAACAATATGTTAAGGAAATAGAGAGGAACAACATAAGGCACCAAGTAACAATAGCAAGTCTTCATGCCTTCAATATTAGGAAGTCTTTTCATTCAGCCAACTTTTTACTAATGTTATCTACACTTGGATCCACTAGTACATGTGAAGGAAGACACTTTTTGTCCACATTCACATGGTCAAAGAGGAATTTTGAATATTTATATTCAAGCTTGAGGGCCAACGATCTTCAACAAAAAAATGCCACAATTTCATCAATTTGAAACTATCACAATTTCATCACTTTAATCTTTTCCAGTCTTAAAACCTTCCAACTTATCTTTTTTTTTTTTTTTTTTTTTTTTTTTTTTTTACTAACTTCAACAAACCAACTCCAAGAATCGACCACCAGAGTAGAGAGGAAAAGGAGAAAGAAAATCCTCCTGCCTTATATCTCAAATAGTCCTCCCATTGTAGTGGAGAGAGTCGTAGATCCACCTTCTCCATCAAAAGGCTGAAACCTTTTCGCTCCATTATCATATCTAAGTGGAGGATCCATCAACCTTCTCATATACTTTTCCAAAATTGATCTCTCCTATCAAACGAAAGGGGAAAAAATCTTCGGGATGAAACCTTTATTATTATTGCTATGGTAATCATCTAATGATTCAGCTGCAAGAGAAATGGCATCCATGATTTGTCTGTCTCCTGTAAAAACCATTTGCATGTCATCAATGATGAAAGGGAGCACTTTGTGTAATCTACTACTAGAACATTACAAACCATCAAGGACTCTCGGGTCATGGAGAGTGTTTGCTAGTAAGTATTCTCTCTCATTTGCTTGATCTTTCATCTCACTCCCACTATTAGGTCTAATATAGCTAAGAACTCATGGAGATGAATTGACGCCATTCACTTCACCAAAGGTCCTACTCGATGGTATTAGGTTTATAAGCAAACATCAAGGATTTAGATTAGACTTTGTGAAGAGGTCACCTATTCAATACAAATTTTTAAGACATTTGAAATCGGTTTAGCTCCAATTCATCCTAATAAAGTGGATTTCTACAATAATAATAATAATAATAGTAATAGTGATAAAATTTTATTTGCTCTTCAAAAATATTTATAAACAAAAAAACTTCATTCAGTAAAGGAAACTTGTAATAAGGCTAGCCCTCTTCATCTTGTAAGAATTGAATGCTGAAATTCAGTATGATATTAACTACATATAAAAAGAATACCATGGAAAACTAAATGGATAAAGCAATAGGATCGCAGCAGAAAATTTAGAACTAGTAAATGAATGACAATGGATCAATGACGGTTGCATGAAAGAGTGCTTAAAATAAATTGATACGTTACCCCAGACAGACATTTACTATCTTGACCATCTTCGAAGAGGGACGAGTAATAAGTTGGATCATAAATAGAGCCCCCTATTATATCATCAGAAACTGAGGGCTCTCTAACTGCAACTGGAGTAGCAGGGCTAAGAAAACTATTTCTCAAATCATAATCTGCCTCTCGGGGGATTGGAGTTTCCATGTATGAAATCCCCAATCTGTAAATTTGAATCCACAGTAGTGAAGACGATAGTCTAACAGAAAATCCAGTAATCTGCATTGCCAGAGTAAGCTTCACTGAAAAGGTAAAAAAGGGTCCATATTTCTCAGATGAGATGTTCCTGCATATAAGCAATCTTTCATTCAATTAACAGGGTAAAATAGCCAGCAATCAGCATCATGCATCAATCTAGAAGCACGTTATGCACGTACGCACTTGATGAGCATTAAAAAAGAAAATGCAGGCACAAAGATGGGTGTCAGGAGAATGCATTGTTCAAATAAGTTTTACAGAAAAAAAAAGTATAATAAATAAATAATTAAAAACCCTCTCCAACTATACAAGATCGAAGCTTTCTTCAAAACGTATAAAACGTACAAGTATTGTTGCAACCATACAACATCAAAGCTCCCTTCAAAATCCTTTTTAATTAATCATAGCTAATTCAAAATCATATTTCGTCCGGAATTAGAATTTCAACTTTGAGTGTGAAGTTTCTGCATTCATCAAATTAGCTTCATCTATCTCATACACAGCAGTGCTTCCATGGACCGGTGAGGAAGGTTTATCATGAAATTATCCAACTAGTTAAAGAGTAAAGAACTGTAGGAGTATAATAAGCAGCTTCAACGTTGGAAATGCATTTTTA